>NC_058146.1:9163819-9484027 GCF_011075055.1 Mangifera indica
GAACAAGGAGAATAGTTTATCTTAATGACAAACATACCTAAAGCAGAGACTTTAGTTGTCTTCTTTTTCTTGTTCTCTAGAAAAACCTTATAATGTCTTCTCTAGTGACCTGCCCTGCCATAATAGAAGTAGACAAGTTTTTCCTTCTGCATATCATCTATAGGTTGAGTAGCAATATCATTTTGTTTTTTCGCTTTAGGTTTGGGTTTAGCTTTAACATTGACTTTTGATGCTTGGGCTTCAACTGTAAGTAGATTAGTTGAAGCTACTTTTTGTACTTCTTATTTAGCTTGTTTGAGTATATACAACAACTCCTTAAAGGTTTTCTCCATTTCATTCATATTGAAATTCATGATAAAATTAATCCATGATTTAAGGAAAGATTTCAACACCAAGTCAATAACAAGCTCATTATCCATGATAAAGCTCAAGCTCATCAACCGCTTAATGTAGTCAATCATCTTGACCATATGAGGGCTAACTTATCCTCCTTCAAGGAGTTTACAATCAAGCAACATACTTGACACCTCATATCATTTAACCCTTGTATGAGTGCCATATAACTCTTGAAGGTATGCAAGTATGAATTGCGTATCCATTTCCTCATGTTGATTTTGAAGGTCAGGTAACATGGAAGTCAACATGAGGTACTAAACTTTCACAGAGTTATCAAGATAATTATTAAAAGTATCATTTTACTCATGGGTTGGATCAGAACTAAGCTCAGAGGGCAATGACCCTTCAAGGATATATAACCTCTTCTCCTAACACAAAATAATCTGAAAAGTTTTAGTGAATTGATCAGTAAAGTTTTCTATACTAATCAGTAAAGTTGCTTCTACTTAGCCTATTTTTCTTGTTGAGAATTGATGATACATTAGGTTTGATATGATAATTATGTGATATACAATTTACAAATAATAGAATCAGTAATTTTATTTAATTTATTAATTTTTATTTTAATTATGAATTTAATAATTAAATGATCTTACTATGTTTCTCAAGCCAATAGTTCTTACTATTGTACTCGAAAAGTTTTAGTGAACTTTCTAGTGGACTGAAACCCTATTGCATTAATTCTCTCATTTGTTGTGGTGAACAAGTTTGAATTAATCGAATAGGTAAATTTCAAATTAATCACCAAAAGCCCATGATCTTAAGTTAGGTATTACCACAACAAATTATGCAACCTCAAATGTGACTTTTGGTATTTGTAGGGTGGATACTACATATCTTCTTGCATCAACAGATGTACTCCTTACTTGTGCCTATAACTTACTTCACCTTTGTTTTGGTGAACAAGTAAATTACATTAGTTAAGTCAAACCCAACATGATTATCACCTAATTTTTCACCCGGTAAAAGTGTATCACCTAATTACATTAGTGGCTCAATTAGTGATATGTGTATGAAATACACACAAATAGGGTTACAATAGTATACTATTAAAGTGAATTTTGGTTTTGTTTTGTCAAATTCTTTAAGTTTTATTTATTTTTGATGGTTTAATCTTATTTTATTTTTTGAATTATATTTTTAGATGTTTTGGAGATATTCAATCCCTATTAGAGCGAAAACAAAAGCTTAAAGAAGTTATTGGGAAGAGTTTATCTAAGGAGAAAAAGGTCAATTATTGGTAGTCTTATGGTTATAAGAGTGCTCATAATTACTAGGGAAAAATAAGATTGAAAAACAAAAATTAGGATTAAATGGAAGCATATAAGAAAAAACCCACATCTTCTCCATTTAACTATCATCAAAATACAACAATTAAAAGATTTTTAGAGAGAGAAAGCTTTATGAAACAAGAAGAAGAGTGAAGAGTGAAGATTCAAGACTAAGAAAATCAGACCTAAAAGATTCAAGATTTGAAGACTTTAGAGTTTTTCTTATCTCTCTTAATATCATCTTTTAGTGATTTAAAACATCTCTCTCTTTAATTTTATCTTATAGTTTGAACTTCATTGCCATGAATAGCTAATTTCTTTTGTTAAGGTTTATGATAAATCTACAAATTCTCAAAGATTATACAATGGGTTTTGATTATTGATCAATGGCGATGAGTGTTTAATTTAGTAATTGTGTTTTTAACTTTTTGTTTGGTGTTAGGACTCAATACTATACTTGTTTATAGATTGAAGTGTGATATTGAAAAATACATACTCAATTAGTTTATACCTTTGTTGAGCTTAGAGTTTTATTTAGAGATAAATATAAATCTTTTGTGGGTAAATTAATTGTCATAGAAATTAGTGAGTTTTAATTAACATCATACCACAAAAGTAGGTAAGTTTTGAATCTTAACACATCTAATTAACCTTAAGAGAGAAATTAGGTAAAATAAGATAATTAACTATCAATAATTTATTTTACCATTGATTTTAATTGAATTTTTTACTGATTTTTGAGTCATTAACAGTGAGATCATAAACCCTAAACCTTTTAATATTGGTATTTCACTTTTAATTTGTTGGGTGTTTATTCATTTTATTAATTTTGGCTTGTTAGTTTATGTTTCAATTAATTTTAATTCAATTTTACTTATTTAACATTTTAATTCTCTAACTAATTTAGATTACAAAACGAACCAGTACTTGACAACCAATCTCTGTAGGACCAACATCTTTTTATATTACTTGATTGACTCATATACCTACGAGCCAAAATGAACAAGTTTTTGGCGCCTTTGTCGGTGATTAGTGTTTTGTTGATATTAGTATAATTTGTAGTTTGACTAAACTAGAGTTTTATTTGATTTCTTATTGTTTTTGTCCTTTTCTTGTAGGTGTTTTATTAGTTTATGAACATATCTCAAAATCCAAAATTATTAGATTTTGACCTAGAAATCAAGAGAACTTTTAGAAGATATAGAAGTGAAAAACAAGTAAGACAAAAAGTTGCCATGGAGGAAAACAATAACAATCAACTAGCTCTTCGTGAATATGTTATACCTACTACTTATGACAGTTACTCTAGTGCTATGAGGTCTACTATGGTCACCAACAATTTTGAGATCAAACCTTCTATTGTTTAGATGGTATAACAAAATTAGTTTGGAGGGTTAGCAAACGAGGATCCATATGTCACATTTCTCTTAAATATGTGACACCTTCAAGATGAACAGGGTTCTTGAAGATGCAATTAAATTGAGGATATTTCTATTTTCGTTGAGGGATAGAGCAACAGTTTGGTTAGATTTTAAGGCACCTAGTACATTTATTACCTGATAGACACTTTCTCAAGCTTTCCTTGCAAAATATTTCCCACCTTGTAAAACTGTTAAATTGAGAAGTGAGATCGCCACTTTTTACCAAAAAGATGACAAGTCTTTATATGAAGCTTGGGGAAGATTCAAGGGTTTACAGAAGTAGTGCCCCTATCATAGTTTGTTCGACTGGCTAGTTGTTCAGACTTTCTATAATGGTATTTCCTATTCATTAAAAAGTACTTTGGATATAACAGCCAATAAGTCACTAATAGGTAAAACAAAGAAATAGCTTTGCACTTAATCAAAGAAATAGCTCTCAAAAGTTGTGAATTGTTTAATGATAAAACTAGTCATAGAAGACATTTGAGAGTACATGAGATGGATGGCATTACTATGGTGAATACAAAGTATTATGCATTGGCAAAGAAATTAGAGGGGTTAGATATGAAGGTTGTAAGCAATTCTAATTGTAAGTTGTGTGGCAGAGATCATGCAAGCTATGAATGTCAATTGGGTAACCATTATGCACTAGAGGCTTTAAATGAGTAAGCGAATATTCTGAACTACAACCAAAGTGGACATATAATTCTTACTTAAATACATATAACCTAGGTTGGAAGAACCACCCAAACTTCACATGGTTAAACCAAACCAATACTTCTAACCCAAAGCATAATTTTAGGCAATCACCTATAGGGTTCTAAGCTAATAACGTTAACCCACAACCTTTACATCACCTTCAACCTGCTCAAAAATAGAAATCAAATTTGGAATGGATGATGAAGAACTTTTTCCTTACTAAAAAACAAAAATTCGATATTCAAGATGAAGCTATTAAACAACTTATTGCTAAGGTTGATTAATTAACAACATATAATAGGATACATAAGGTACAGTTGGGTTAACAAACAAACGTTTCTAATTCTAGAGAAATGGGGAAAGTTGTCTAGCTTACCTCAACATCCAAAAGACCATTGTAATGCAATTATTACTATGAGTGGAAAACAATTGGGTGAATATGTAGGCAAGATTGAGAATGAGGTTAATGAGGACAAGTAAAAGAAAGCTGAAAAGTTGGGTAAGGAAAACTCATTAGAGAAAACGGTTTAGCCAACATGTTTCATGTATAACCTTTTAAAGGTATGTTATTTTCATGATCATATAAATAGATAACAATGAATCATTTATTAATCGTTAATATAAAAATTACATCTACAAATGCCAAATTCAATCGGTTTTATACCACCTGCCCTAACATATGTCACCCTTATCAAACTCCAAGTCTTGCCTCCTCTAATCAATTTAACTCTTTTAGTGATCGTGAGCCTGTTTCATCCTTTCCCTGATCAATCTCACATTATCAATTATTTTCTAGGTCATTTCTAGTCCTAAAATGTGAGTCAAAGTATCTTTCTTGCCTATTTTATCTTAATAAAGCAATGATTATGGTGACACATCAACATAACTTGCTCTTTGATCCCCGCAACATGCCTTAACATGTTATGGATCACCTGATTTACCTTTTCAGTTTGTTTATCAATCGAAGGATGATAGGTGACACTAAATGTTAACCTTTTACCTATAGACCTTTACAATTCTACCAAAATGCTGAAACAAATCTTATGTCTCTATCTAACACAATTGTCTTAGGTTCGTGAAGTCTCAAAATCCTCTTAACATGAATTTGACCTATCTTGTCAATGTTGGTGTTGCCTTTAATTTAAATAAAATGTGTCAACTTGGTCAATCTGTCTACAATAACTAATACGACACTAAATCCACCTCTTTCCTTCAACAATTAAACAATAGAATCTATATAAATGTGCTCCTATTTTCACTTATGAATATTCAAGGGTTGTAATAAACTTAAGGGTCTCTGATGCTCAGAGTTAACCTATTGACATAGCAAACACGTAGCAATAAAATCAACCACATTCTTTTCATACTAAACCACATAGGTGACTTTCCCGAGTCTTGATACATTTTTAAACTACCAAGGTGGGTAACGTAAAAGGAATTGTAAGCCTTTATAAGGATTATACTACTCAACCCAATATTATAGGGAGCACAGACTCGATCATAAAGCTTTAACATAAAATCAATCATAGAAAACTCTGTCTCATTTGGTTGTACCATTCATTAGTCAACTAAGCCATATGGATCCCTTCTAACAAGGTTGATTAAATCCTTAATCCAACCATTAACCTAGTAACCAACTCTATCTGATCTCAGCCCGTTGATATAAATCTCAAGCTACATTAGAAGCATACTGGACAACTCTATTAATTCTAGTGGAGAACTTTTTAACTGTCATGTTCCCTTATCTCAAATTAAGATATTCATGTGCTCAAACACATAAAATATTAGTTGACAAGTATTCTCACTCAAAAGCCTCTCTAAAATCAATCCATGTCACCATACTGGTCTAACGGGTATCGCACATCATCCACCATTATATCTTAGCATTAACTCTCAATAAACAACTAGCCTATTGGACCCTCTCATGGTTTGTCATCTTGAACAAACTTATAGTATCCTTCATACCCTCAAGCCATTTCTTAGTAGGTACGGATCTGGTCTCAACATCACCTTAAAACTTTGAAGGCTAATGTTTACTAGCCAAACTATAAATAGAATAGAGTTGTCCCCTACTACCACCTATAACAATAGTCCTCTAAACCTTTTCACCCACTCACTCATGCTAGGATGAAATATCAATAACTGGTGGATGTTTAACAATAAGGGAAACCTGAACTAAATAACCTACACTCTCTAAAGCTTCTCAAGTCTCTTAAAGAACCTCTTGAATAATCTTTCTAATTACAAAGCTATCTATCTAAGGTGATACAACTGTGCCAAAAATCTGTCCCTATACCACTCTCTAGTTACCCTTTTGGGTTGAGACCTCATTGGCATTAACATTGCCAAATAACCTTCTAGATCTTTTCATCTTTAAACCACAAATATAAACTTAGACAGATATATCATAACTTAAATATAGGATAAAATAATATTTATAGCGGTTGGCGAGTGAGAGCGATCAACCTCGAGTGAGGGGCTACTTAAAGACTAATGTACATTCAAACATTTAACACCTTTAGGTTCTCAAAATCATGTTTTGATACCATGAATGTAACACCCATTTCCAGATGCATACCTCTACTTGAAATATATATTTGAAGAGACATGCTAACTTAAGATTTCCTCACTTAAGATTCCTAACAAAGATGATAAATATGCATGATAATTAATTCACTCTTATAGTCCCAAAAGTGGGATAAGTTATTCTAAGCATAATACTAAGAATAAACTCAATTACATAAACATAACCCATCATGTAAAATGACCAAAAGGTCTCTACCTCATGCATTACCTTGAGCTAACCCACTAGCTCCCCCATTATCGTTTTACTACTCCACAATTCTACCAATAAAACCACAAAAGGAATACATAAGTGAAACATACTTATTAAGTAAATAACTTCATAACACTCAATAGATACATAACGCAAATAATCTCAATCTCATTATGTCTTTTATTCAAACTCTTTATGGTATCGCAAATGTTTTTCCAATATTCCTAATATCCATCTGAATTATCTTAGCATCCAATAACCAACCCTTAATGGCAATATTGTCTAAATGACTAATGTCAAATGATGCATTTTGATGTCTTAGACGCCTATTAAAAGGATAAGATATCCCAAATGTTAATCATAAAGTACACCTAGTAGATTTACCAACTAGGCTTTAGGCTATAGATATCATATCATAATAGAAGTAAGACCTCAGGCATATCCTAAATTACACAAGCATCCTAGATGCTAAAACACCTTACGTTGATGCATGCATGAGCATCCTAAATGTTAAAATGCACTATGTCAATGCATAATCATCCATAGGTATCAAGGTCACATAAAACTAGCCTTGATGCTTTCATGACCACACTACATATAGCTTAATGGCTTAAACTAATATAATACATCATTTTCAATTTTTGACTTAAAATAGCTTAGATCAAGGTCTGTGTTGTCGTCCACATAGTTAGATACATCCAAATTACCTTTTTGCCATCTACCACACAATTTGACGCTCTTATAATAATTTATATCATTATGTCGTCATATACACAATCAGACATTAACACAATCTTTCCATTTCTTACCACCTCTATTATGACCAGTAAGTTTGTCGTAGCTTTTACTAAACCTTATTACTCATAGTCACCTTCATTATGGGTTTATTACCCATATTTGCCTTCGTTAGGGCCTTATTACTCATATTTCTCATAATCATCCCTTATAAGAATAAACTAGTTGTTTCCATACCCATTTACAAGTTCTAAAACTTCATATTATAATTGCAATCTGCTTATGCCTTTATGTTCAACTTTCCCTAATTATACACTAGTGTGTATCCTCTATACATGTGGGTGTATATGCATTTCCAAATACACATACACAAACATACAACCTGAGATAGGATACATGACCATGTGTCTCATACCATACGGGCATGTACATGATCCTAAATTAACACACCAGTGTGTTCTTCTTACATAGGAATATCCACTCCAAAAGTACATAGTCGTGTATTCCCTATACACAAACGTGTAATGTCCTTTTTCTAGATTTTGCCTTTGTTAGAATCTACATTTTTTTGACCATCCGAATCAATTCTAGGCATTCAACTACTCATCATTCAATCTAATATCACATATATTCATCTCTCACTAAGGCATAAACTATTAGCTTGTCAAGGATAATTCTTTGCATAACTTTTTAGTATAATTTACATACAACCTTTACAACTATAGAATAAAGGGATGTAATAATCAAACATCAAAACATAGTACATAATCACCTTAATAATGTCCTTTTCCTAATCTTTCTTTATCTTAAACATATCCACAACGCACACCAAATCAACTTCAAGGAACATATACACACTCTCACAGTAAAACAATGATTCACAACAAATGCAACTATCAATAGTAATCACATGATCTTAAACATATGTCCATTTAGCGGTTCATAACAAATCAAACACGATTCATATACTAAAAGAAAGAGAATTGCCTACTTACCTTTTCTCTAGCAATATGCTAATCTTTTCATGGCAAGGATTGATCTCCAACGGTTCTTTTGCGTCCTATAGCCTCAAGGACTCAAATCTCTCTCAACTTTGTATTTTTCTTTGGAAATTAAAAGGGAGCTTTAGCCAAATGTGTTTAAAATATTTTATGTTTAACTAAAAATTGTGATATACATAATTGTGTAATATTCATACACAGGTGTGTATATTGTTACCAAATAATGATAGTTTCTAAAATCACCACAAACCCCAAATTTACACACACAATATAATTAAATTTAATTAAACATAATCAAAGCCAAAAGACAAAAATAATCTTGGATGAATCTATAAGCATTACAAATAAACATATATACTTATAGATAAATAGTATCACTCGAATATTTGAATATGACTTTTCATGGGTTTATATTGTCAAGGAGATTGCTAAAAAGCATCATTTCCAACACTACCATATTATGGTTGTAACACTGTCAAAAATGGAGAAGACCACTTAACCTTTTTATAGAAATTCCTACTACAATTTCTTCCCTTTGAAAACAAGTAGACGAAGTCAAAGGTTGTGCATTAACTAAAACTATTAAAGGAAGTTCTAAGTAAGGCTATTTCCTACATATAACATTTTTTCTTTCTTCTTATTCATATCT
The DNA here is from genome assembly GCF_011075055.1 of Mangifera indica. Classification (NCBI taxonomy): domain Eukaryota; kingdom Viridiplantae; phylum Streptophyta; class Magnoliopsida; order Sapindales; family Anacardiaceae; genus Mangifera; species Mangifera indica. The sequence continues at coordinate 9,172,768 of NC_058146.1, forward strand.
TGAGCCTTTGTCTTTTTCTTACCTATAGCTTTTTTCCTTTTTTCCTGTTGTAATGGAAGGATCGATCTTTCTAGGCCTAGAACTTATCCTAAAATTTAGAGGACTAAAAAAAGAGGTAGGAGATGTTGGTGGTGGAAGATCTACAAAAAAGACTACAATATCAGTTGCAGTTGAGTAAGACAAAGAAAGTAACGTTAAAGATGAACACTTATAAGAAGGTTGTTTCATTCCTTCAATGGAAAAAGAGGTTGGGATTAGACAAGCTGCTTGAAGTTTTTTAACAACTATAAGGTTTTCTAAGTTACCTTTCTCCTTAGGCAACAAACATAAAAATTTCCTTGTTTGTTCATGTTGACTAATGGATAAACCTGCACTATTAATTAGAAAGAAGGGTAAACTACACAAAATCATTAAAACCATCAAAAGTAGCACTCAAGTAAATGCCTAGCATCCTAGCCTAAACAAGAGATCTAACCTGAAAGACATCATGACTTCTATGACTTGACGAGTACATGACTCTTATGTGCTATGCATTAAATGTTTGGTAGCTATCATCATCTAGCTCATTACAAAATCTTGACTAACCATATGACACCTATCTATGCAGAAGAAGTGAAGAGTTTCTTTAATGCTATTCACACTCCTAAATTTGAGAGGTAGTTGTTACATGGCCAAAACTCCTTGAAGTCAACTTGAAAAAACAACTTGAGGTAGCAACTAATGGATAGTGAATCCCTTGCTCACATGTCTTGGGATCAAGTATTGAGAAGAACAACCTATGTTTTAGAAGTCTTAAAACAAGATATAACCACTTTCACCATGATTCCAAGAATCATCTAATATTAAATCGATATTTTCTATTATCAATTAATCATTTGTCTAAAAATCAACAATCACAATTGAAATAAAATTATGCTCTTTTGAAACTACTACAATGCCCATCACAACATTAGATATTGCATTATCCTTAAGGTAATGTAATACTACTACTACTATAAATACAAACAGACATCAGACTCTCCATTTACTATCTATAAAAAAATAATAATAATAAATAACCATAGACACACAAAAGCTCTCAACAAATTGTCTATGTTGTAATCTTTTTTCATCAATTAAATAAAACATCATGAAAGCAGACTATTAATATATGGCGTTGAAAAACATAAAAAAAAAAATTTCTACTTATTTACATGTTATATCTTTTTACCTTTTGCATCCAAGACTCTCTCATTTATCCATATTTTTACACAAAAAATTATGAATAGTAATATATGTAAAAACAACGATGTGTCATTAAATGATTGAATAGTTAAAAATTAAAGATAAAATAATCTCTAATTATATAATAACATGTTATTATTTATATACAAAAATTATGCATATAATTTTATTAAAAAATATTATTATAAGATTGATAGTGTTCTAGTGAAATGATTATATTTGCATTTATTCAGTCACATTGAGCTAACATATTTGAAGTGCATATACATGCACCATACATAATTGCTGAAACACATGCCTGTTTATTGAAGACTTGCTCTCTAAATATTATGTACACCTTACAACCACAACACGTCGATATGTGATGCACTCATTGACCTGAATGAAAAAGTACACACAAATTGGAATTTGTCAATTAACTATATCCAACATGTGGAAATTAATAAAGTCCTGCCAATATGATCCGAATTTTTCGTCCCCTTCATTAATAGAGGCCTTGTAAAAACTCAGTGCCTTTTCCTTTAATTAAATAAACCAATAATTTGTGCCAAATCTTAGCATAATGCAATATGATATACAAACGAACTATTCATAAGCCCCAGAAATCAATCAAAACTCAAAAGTTAAGAGACAGGAAGCAAGCCCAGTTAGTTAATACAAATCAATCAAGACTCCCGTCATCCAAGTTTGTTTAGATGAAAACTAATTGTTTTTATGTTTGTATTAGATAAAGACAAATTTTGTTCTTGTTTTAGATGAGGATAAATTTCATTTTAGTTTCTAATAAAAATGATTGGAGAGAGAATGAAAAGTGATCAAGAGGGAGAGAATTGATAGTAAAAAATAAGCTATAAAAACTGAGAGAGAAAAAATGGGTGAAACTAAAATTTTCTAAGGGCAACTCTATATAAAAAAAATATGAGAGTTTACAATTCTAAACTTTAAAGAATAAATTAATTTTTTAATCTGAAAAATATGAGGTTAGAAAATATAAATAAAAATTTCAAAAAATAAGAGTAATCTTAAAATATGAGTTTAAATAAAATTTTTAAATAATAATTTTTTTAACAATAATAATAAAATTTAATAAATATAATGATATTTATATTTTTAAAAATTAATAAATTTGAATTTGAATTTACGCTATACCCCAAGATAGAATAAGTCTTTCGGCCTATTATTAATAATAAGCCAAATTCCATTGGCCTTGATACTATCGAACAAACGCCAACAGAGACATTCTCCTATGAATAGTTCATCATAAAATATAATAAAACTAAATTTGATGTTGACGATAACAGACATAGTCAATATAATGAACTAATATATACCAATTTTTAATTAAATAAGTTATCAATCTAATTGCAGTTTAATTGTTGCATCCAAAATTGAAGTGGTCAAATTCCGAAGTCAACAGCATTTTATTTTTAATGAATGTAGTAAAATGAAGTGGCACGCGTGGTGAGGTAGGTTTTCCCTCGAGTATAAACTATACACCACCTTTAACTTAATTCCCAAGTTCTGGTGTGGTAACCCAATTCGAACACTACTCACAACAAATCCAATTACCATCTTTAATTTGGAGATGGTATTTTATAAAAGTTAAGGATGAAATCAACCTTGACTTCAAATTTCTTCCACCCCAAAAGATTGATGAAGAGGTGGGATTTTTTGTTATGCATATACACTTACAAAAATACTCATTCTTTACATGATACAAGTTTAAATTAGAAGAGGATTAGTGCTTTTGTCACGTTTTTTAGGCAATTAACCAGTTAAAAATAGATGTAATCTTGCAAAATCAAAGGGCACCCAAATTAATTTAAATGACCAAGGATTTAAAGCATATTTATTTGACTTTGTGATATGAATTTTCTACTTTTAGATGCGAATTGGACCCCATTACAAGCTCACATTCACCCCCTCTTCCCACCCCATTTCTCAATCAAATAAATCCCTTTCAATCCAATACTATTTCTCAAACATTGAATTTATGTACTTATATAAAGAATATCAAACGACTATTTATATATATATATATATATATATATATATATATATATATATATATATATATATATATATAGTTTTTAAGACCAAAAGTTATGCTGAAACTACTATCTTGCACTTAAGAGGTTCACATATAATTTGTATCATAAGAATTAATTATATTATAAATATTTCAGCATTTAAAAGTGTTTTGCAAGAAAACATATATACTCTTCATTTAACAAGCAAATTTTACAATATTTTAATATAAATGATATGATTAGATTAAGATTCACCCATAATGGATCGATTTGATCCATTTATAGTTAACTGTTAATAAATAGTTAATAATAGTTGAGATGAAAGTTGAGACATATTTAAATGTCCCAATAACGTCTGCCAAGACAGGGGTTACACTATTTTTCTTTATTTTTTTGTCCACCCGATCTACGCGAAAGAGCAAACTTCCCAAAAACACATAAAATAAATGTCTCCACTCTCATAATCAAAACACATAAAAGGGCAACTGTGCTGTGGAAATATATATCTATGCTTTGGACGCTGCAGATCATTTTCAATACAAATCGAACAAACTAGAATCCTAGATATGCAAATTTACATATTTATGATTTACAGAATTTGACATGTTTTCTTTCCAGCATGTGCAAACATTTTTAACCATTTAAATGGTCTTAACTTTGAACCTGATCCATAAAAATTGTTATGACCCCATAAAATTATTTTGTATGTACTACAAATTAATTGTATGTGCATCAGGTAAGCCACAAAAGGATAAAATGAAAACCCAATTGGTGAGAATATATTAATAGATTGAGGCCCAAGAAAGGCACATGGCTTTTTTTTTTTTTTTTCAGAACAAACAGCCAGAAAACATATTAAAAACCTTAAATAATTGCTCCAATTAGATAACTGTGGCTAATTGACTATCGTGTAATAAAAAATATATATATTTACACAAGTCGGTGCCTAACTTTCTTCTTTCAGTCCCTCTTAAAACGTAAAACTGTTACCACTGTTCTGATTGGAACCAGGCCTTCCAGAATTTGGATTTTCACCTACTCGTGAAGAAGAAACATTACTGTTCACATTTTCTATCACAAACTCGCCTGAGTTCTCCATGTTCGGCCTCGAGTTGCCTCCTAATCTTTGAAAAAGACCATCTCCTCCAGGCCCTGGAATGTTACTACCCCCCGGAGAAATCATGTACCCGCCGCCCTGATTTGGTTGCAGCTGGTACCGCTGCCCTTGAGTCTGAGCCTGAGCCTGAAACTGTAAATGATAACCTGGAGGCGCCGTAACATTTCCAGAGTGATTACTCTGAACCTGACGACCTCCTCCAAAGACAAAACTGAATCCTGATGGACCTCCAGGGTGCGGCCCTGACCCGAAAGGTACCGTCGGACCGCCTGTGAATTGTTGCACCATGGCCCGGAAATTTGTGGTGTCCGTGTTGAATAATGTTGTTGGGGTTCTCCGAGAGGCCCTGGAACGTCTCCGTAAAGGCTTGGAGACTCGGCCGTCGGGGCTGAGGTTTCGAAGATTTGACCCAGAGGAAGCTGAAGCTGACGATGGAGTGAGAGTGGTGGTGGCGACGGAAGTGATCATACAGTCGGAAGCGGGATTAACTCCTGAAGAGGATCGGCCTGGAGGGATCGTTTGGGCGGAACCTGGAACATTTTGCTGGTAAAAGTGAGTCCAATCGCCTAGAGAAGACATGGTTTTACTCATGGCCTGAGGACCAATTAATTAAAGAAAGTCTGAAATGTATTTCTTTCTTTGTTAAGGAGGGAATGATAAAGGCTGATGGCGTATTTATGGTGGCTTTCAACTTAGTCAAAAGTATGACCACATTAAGAAATCCTAGCCGTTGATTTCTTATTAAAGAAGGTTCCATTAGGTGTAACGTGATCAGCTGGTGACATTGGGGTTGAAAATTCATTATTTCCACTCCGAAGGTTTCTTCATGTATTAGCTTAAAAGAAATCCATCTCTCATTATCACTTTGAGTTTTCCGCAACAATTATAATAAAAATAAAAATCTCAACAATTTTGTAAGGACTTTTTCATAGGTGCTAGTGATCAAATTATTACCAATGAGAAATACACTGAATAGTTATTAGAGTTATTACAGAACATAATGAAATTTTAAACATGATTTTGACTAATGAAAATAAGTCTACGTCTACAATTATATTATTAAGTATTCTTTAAGAAAATAAAAGTATATTTAAGTAAAAAAATACAGTAAGTATTCTTTTTCGGCATGTACAATGTTTATCAAGTCCATAGAATAGGTGAACTTACTACTAAGGAGTTTGCCTATATTTATGTGTTGAAAGTGAAGGTGTTTATGGTGATGTAAAACGCAGGGATACAATGGAAATTACTATTGAATAAATTTTATATAATATAAAGATCATATCAAATAGACCATAAACTCTCCGAAGACCTGTTTAAGAGGAATTGGATTGCAATCATGTTATAAACAAAATACATAGGGTGTTTTATAGAATCACATATCAACATTGGAGGCTCTTTTAACTTTTTCAATGTTAAAATGAGGTGAAAGTCGCTCCCAATCCAAGGTGAGGACGACACCTTGGTATCCATATAAAACATAAGTGAAAGAGACAAGCAAAAAGCACTAGATGGCCGGTCTGCTAAGACTTCTATGCACAAGTGTGAGTGGGTATGACAAAAGGTGTTTAGGAAAAAAGTCATACATGCTGAAAATTTGTCTGTTTTTTTTTTAATAGAAGATGATACATGACCATTCATCACTATGCATTATATCCTTATAAGTCCTATTAAATTCGTGATTATTTAGATTTGTGGATACATGATAAGATCGTTGGATAAGGTCAATACACAATAACACACAAGTGTGTATAACATATACATGACCATGCATGTGACCTAACACCTATCTAACTTTTCAACCTACCTGTATCTAATTTGGATAAAATTAACATTTCTTAATCTCACTCCATTCTCCTTAATTCTAGGTTATTTTATTTTGGTTCTTATAGTGAAAAATCTTATACTTTAAGTTAAATAATTTAACAAGACTCAAAATCAAAAATCTAGATAGCAAATTCAATTCATCCTAATCAACTTAAAACCTTTACAACATGATCTACCCTTATTCTATATGACCAATGAAATTTTTGTTATGTTAGCAGTGCACGAACTCATGTCAAATCTATAATCTGACTCTTATTTGTACACAAACTAAGATATCCCTTTATAAGGCATTATAGTTGCCCAACAGATGAAGTGCCAATGATTGACTTTTACTTGTGAACAATATATTTATCATGATATTTGATTATTTGATTATATGATATCTTTTCGAGGCTAAAATATAAAATTAGTGTCCACCTTAGGAAATCTTTAGCATGCATAGACTAAAGTCCATATCAATGACCAAACAATATTAGACTAAGCAATAACTCAATCCTACTGCAGTTAAAAATTTAAATGGTTAAAGATGTCCATCAGTAGACTTATTAGAGACATCAAGACCTGTATCTAGGAATAATTAATCCTCTATTGGTCTACCACAGTCTTTACACATCTCTCAATATGGTCAATCACCATTGTTTTGGAAATTTTTTCTCAATGATTGTCTTAGATCAATGTCAAACCACTTCAAACCTTGTACAAATGGTATGATAACCTCATGTCAAATGATCAAATGTACCACCATTTTTTAAATGATATATTCCATAGACACTAAGGTAATTATCCATCTTAATGCCTTTAAATCTCTCTAAATGATGACATTTAATGAGTAAAGCTATTAAGTTAGGATTTTAAAATGGGTACATATCCAATATAGATCCTCTATCAAAGATACTATAATCCTTAAAGTCTATACTTATGTCATTTACCTAGATCATAATATGTAAATTGCATTAAGCTTATCTCAATTGATCACTTAAACTTATCAATAAACTATCAATAGACCATTCATTTACTTGGTTTTATAAAATGAAATGTAACATCCTCTCCCAAAACATACCTACAAAGAGAATATGGACCTGAAAATATATGTTGACTTAAAAATTTTAGATCTTTACTTCAAATCATAGTGGAATATAACCGAACATACAACATAGTATACATATCTCAGATAGTGTGCAAAAAGGTGTTTGAATAATCTCATGCAAAGAAATAAACCATCTTACTTTCTAAAAATTACAAGGCAACCAAAATAAACAAAATGTGCATAATCTAACAATAACAGTAGAATCCAAAATAAAAACAATACATGAATGGAAAATCAACTAAGCCTTATCCGAATGCAACTCGATTGGTTAGATCATTAGTTCCCTCATACACATTTTATTGACCTTGTCTTTTTTCAAAACAACATAAATGGAATGTATGAGTGTTACAACACTCAGTAAGTAGGTTGTCACACCCACAGGTATGCACTAGAGGTATTTTAGCCTTTTCCTATTTGGAATGGATTTATGCTTATGTGATTGAAATAATGATCCTTAAAATGCAATTACATACCTTTTATAAACTAAAACTGTGTTCCGTGTACACACAAGTGTGTGTCTAAGGCATAAAATTGTATGTCACTTAAATTTAAATTTCATATGGAATCATCTTATTCGGTTGACGTGGTGTGACACAAAGGCATAGCCTCCCTATGCACAACCATATATCATCCATAACTTATATTTTGATTTTTAAATCACATTAACTCATGCATAAAGACTATTTTACCCTTAAGATGTACTTATGGGTGTTACAATTCCTCCCCTTATAGGAGTTTTGTCCCTATAATTCATCAAAAAAAACTCAGGATACTTTTTTCTCATGACCTGTTTCATCTCATAGATAGCCTATTCAATCTTGTGATTCCTCCAAAAAACCTTGACTAAGGGAATGTGTCAGTTTCTTAGCTACTTGACCCTCCTATCTAAGATATGAACCTATCTTTTATCATAGCTCAAGTCCTTTGATAACTGAATATCTTTAGTTCCCAACACTTGAGAAGGATCACCAATATACTTGGAAATGATAAGACATGAAATACACAAGGTTTGTCTCTTATGGGCTAATATACTTGGGAGCCAATTTACCCTTCCTCTTAAACCTCATCATATACTCAAATAGGGTCACTTTGATGAAAACTCGATCGCCCACACTAACTCTAGATCTCTACGTCTCTGATCGACATAACTTTTCTATTGATCTTGGGTTTGTTTCATTATCTATTTAATTAGTTGAGCATTCTTAATCATTTTTTAAGTTAACTTTGGTCTAAGAGACTGAATAAAGGGATCTATCTCACCTAACTTATCCCAATGTAGAGGAGAATGATACCTTTTACCATATAGCGCCTCATAGGACATCATCTGTATTGTTACGTAATAATTGTTATTATAGGTGAACTTCACTAAAGGCAACATCTTAACCCAACTAACCCTATGGTCTAAATAACAAGCTCTCAATATATCCTCTAACACCAGATTAATCTTCTTAGTCTAACCATCTATCTGCAGGTGATAGGCTCTACTAAATACCAAAATAATGTCCAATGATCTGTGTAAACATTTCTAGAAAGTTGACGCAAACCTTGTGTCTTTATCTGATCTATCATCTTAGGCACACCAGTTGATATGCAGGGGTGGTGCCCTTAATAGGCGGAAATACATTAACTTGGTCAATCTATTGACTATTACCCAAAACACATTATATCTACCCTGAACCCTCGAGAGCCTAATAATGAAGTCTATAGAAATATGCTCCCACTTCCATTTAGGTAAACTCAAAGGCTAAAGCAATGATAGTCTTTGGTGTTTGGCTTTAACCTGTTGATAGGTGAGACACTTAGTGACATACTCACTCATATCTTGTTGTTTTTTAGACTATCAAAAACTTTTTCTTAAATCTTGATACATCTTTACACCTCTAGGATAGGTTGTATAAAGAGAACTGTGAGCCTTTGAAATAATCTTTTGCCTTAACTTTGTCATAGGAGGAACAAAAACTCTGCTTTTGAACTTAAGGACACCATATATCACCTAAAAGTCTACTTTGAGACCATCTTGAATCCTCTACTTATACCAATCATCCTATAGTTGAGTTGTCTTAATCTTCTACACTAATGTCGATTTGATCTCTAATTTGGATAAAACCTCAATCACTAACTCAGTCTGTTCTTAATCTAGATCTGTTTAAATCTCCCTCTAAACCATCAATTGTAATAAGAATACTTTTCTACTAAGGGCATTTATGACTACATTTGCTTGCCTAGGTGATACTTAATATCACAATCATAATCTTTCACTAACTTGAGTCATCTCTGTTGTCTCATGTTAAACTCTTTTTAGGTGAAGAAGTATTTAAGAATCTTATGATCATTATAGATATTGCATCTTACCTTATGTAAGTAGTGCATCTAAATCTTGAGTGTAAACACTATAGCCGCTAGCTCTAAGTCATGTATGGGGTGTTTGGTCTCAAAATCTTTTAACTATTTCAGACATATATTATAACCTTGCCTCATTGCATCAGCATTGCTCTCAAACCATCATGAGTTGTATTAGTGTACAGATCAAACTTGACACCCTTCTCAAGTAAGGCCAACACTGCAGCAAAAGTTAATATTTTTTTTCAACTCTTAGAAACATTTTTCATAAGAATCTAACTACTAAAACTGATTTTCCTTTTTAGTGAGACCTGTGAAAGGTCTTGCCAACTTGACAAACCCCTCAATGAACCTTTTATAGTACCCAACCAAACCCAAAAAATTACAAACTTCTTTGACTATCTTTGGCCTTTGCTAGCCCAGAATTGCCTCTATTTTACACAGCTCCACTGATATTCCCTTTATAGAAATCACATGCCTTAAGAAAGTCACTCTATCAAGCTAAAATTCACTTTAAAAACTTTGCATATAGTTGTTTTTCCTTCAACCTCTATAAAGTAAGTCTCAAATGTTGCTTACGCTCCTTATGACTTTCAAAATACACCAATATGTTGTTGATGAAGATCATTATAAACTTGTCTAGGCACTCATAGAATAGGGGTATTGGTTAGTCTGAATGACATCACTACAAACTTAAAATGATTATACTTTATTCAAAAATTCATTTGAGGTATATCCTTTTTAACTACCCTTACATGATGATTATTGGACCTTAGATCAATCTTATAAAATACCACTAATCCCCTTAACTAGTCGAATAGATCATTTATTCTAGGCAACAGGTATGTGTTCTTTACTATTACTTTATTCAATTCTCTATAATCTATACACATTTTTATAGACCCATCTTTCTTCTTGACAAACAAGATAAGTGCTCTCCAAATAAAGTCATTCTCTAATAACTCTTGGAGCTACCTCTTTAATTCTTTAGCTTAGTTAGGGCTATTCTGTAGGGTACCTTAGAGATAAGCGTTACACAATGCTAATATTGGTAACTTTATTAAGAACATATCTAGAGACTCTCAAATGATTGACATCTCTTCAATACTTGGGTCTGTCTCTATTTTACTAACAACATGAACTAAGAAACTTATACACCTCTTACTCAACATTTTTCTTGCCTTTACTACACTAATTATCATCCCTTGATACTCCCCTTGGCAAACTCAAATTGGTCTTTATTCTCAAGGTGAAATTGAACTTTCTTACATTAACAATCAATCTCAATTCCATTCCTCCTTAAGAAATCCATCCCAAAATCATGTCAAAATCTGACATCTCAAACACTATTAAGTCCACAAGAAGTTGTCTATCTTGTATCTTAATAGTCTGTCCCAAAGTCATCTCATCATTTATTATTGATCTACCATTTGGTAACTCTATCTTAACTCTCTAGGGCACCCTGTCTGGTTGTACTCTTAATCTCTATACTAGACTCTTGGCTACAAAACAATTAGTAGTACAATCAATCAAAATGTAAATAGGAGTATTAAGATAAAAGATTTGACTAGTAATTGTTCTTAGGTTAGCCTCAACTAGCCTTTGAGTAATGGTGAACTCTTTGGTAGTGACTCCTTCTACTAGCTACTTGGGTTGAGTTGGAACCTTGGGATAGGATCAAGCCATATGCCTTGGCTAGTGGTACCTGTAGCAAACTACTTTCCTTGTTAAGCATTCTCCTCTATAATGTTTACCTATATTTTACATGTTGGAATCTATGGCCCTCTTTATTTTTTATTACTCTTTTAGCCTTTCTTATTACCTTTAGCTGGAATGGTTACTTCCCTTTCCTCTCTGAAGGAGAACCTCTCTAAATCAGGGTACTGCTACTACCCAACTATGGTACTGGTACTGGTAAGGGTATTGTCTAGGTTAAGGTCTAACCATACATCATTTTCACAAATATCTTTGCCCTCAAAGCCTTACTCAGGACTTTACTATAAGTCTGAGGCGATTGTGTACTCATCATGACATCTCAAGCTATAGCTGAATCAAACTCATAAACAAATTTCTTCATCTGTCTTATCTATGTGTTAGCTATCTCAGAGGTAGAGATGTGCAAAATAATTAAATTGAAACTAGAACCATAGGTACTTAGCTTTCGATTCTAGTTCTTACCCAAAATCGATCTACTCTAAGTAGGTTTTGGTTCCAAATTTGTAATATCAACTTATTCTTTTTTTGGTTTCGGTTCTACCTCATAAGGAATTAGAACCAAAATTGAAACTAAATGACTAACTAAAATTTGCTTTGTTATCTATAATATGAAAGAGCATGCAAATGGAATTGGAGTGATCACCTTAACAAAGCTTCAAAAATTAACACAAATCATCATTCTGCAATTTGCATAAATAACACCATTTTACCATCTAAGTTCAAAATACATTCAAGGATAACGGTCTACTTTGGTTACAATTATATGACTATACATTAACTAATATAATACCCAAAAGTAAAGTTCATAACCATAAAAGAAATGATGATTACAAGAAGGAAGCATAAGAAAAATGTTTGAGGTTGATATGTTAGAAAGAATCAAGTCAGACTTAAAAAGAATACTAATAATGTTTGAGCCTAGAGAGGATGAAATATTGTTTTGAATAATTCTTTTGGAGAAATTTTGGATTTGAACTCATAATGAATCGTTATCTTTAATTTAATTAACTATGTCAAAAATCCATATTATAATATATATGTGAATCGTATCGAGTACTAGGTACTGGAATCAAAATTGATCGAGTAGGTTCCAAGTGGGAAACTGTTTGTATAGGTTTTAGTTTTGGTTCTTAAATGTTAAGAATTGGTTGGTTTTGATTTTGGTTCTTATTTTTTTAACAAGGTACCTAGACCCGCTCACCCCTACTCAAGGGCATACCTCGCTAGATAATTAAACTGGTGGAGTATTCTTTCACAGTATCCATACCCTGTGTCAAGGTGAGAAACTTTTGAGCTTTGATGGAAGTCACATCTACCTCTTTATGCTCAATCTCAAATATTTTCCTGAACTTTATCTAAGACATCTCGGAGGTCTTGGTCATCCCTCTAACTAGGTTTCACCATTTTTAGGCACTTGACTTAAAGAAGTTGGTGACATATCTAACCCTCTCTAGTGAGTCATGTCAAACAAGGTCATAACACTCTCTACTGACTTTAACCATTCCTAAATTGCAATCGGATCCTTAGCACAATCAAACTTCTAAGGCTAGTTTATGTTGGGTAGACTGAAGATGAGGTATAGATAAGTCTTGGTTAGTGTTGCTATCAGTATTGCTATTAGTGCTAAGGTCACATGTATTAAGCCTTGTGCCTATATCGACTCATTGGTCTAAGTTGGAACACCTCTTTACTCTTTAAACATCTCTCTGAATATCTCTCCGACATCTTGAACACTTAAACTTGCTTAGGGAACTAGAGGTACTGTTGTATCTCTTTAGCTTCTTTGTGAGTTCTTAATTAGAGTGTTCCTAGTGTTAGCTCTTGTTCTCTTCATATTTCCTGAAAAACCTATAACTCAGAGTCTCCATAAAAACTTAACAAGTATAAATAAAACTAAACTTACAATGATTGACTGCGAGTGTGGTCAGTATAGCATGAAGGACTTACATTCTTGCTTAATTTGGCTACACTAAAAAATTAAAGCATTTTTTGCGTATCAAAACTATGTTTTGATACCAACTTGTAACACCCTCTTCTAGAGGTATTGCCCTCTGGAGGAAAGCTTCACTAAATTGCCTATTTTGAATATGCATTTCATATATAAACATATAATAGACCAAAAAAAAAAAACAATTAAATAAACTTTATTTATTAAACTTTGTAAAATCATTGAAATACCCTTATCAAACTTTCTCGAAAGCATAACAAAAGATGTCAAATATGAAAACATAAGCTAAAAACATAGTATATATAGTTTGATACATCTATAAAACTGGAAAGGAGTTTATGAAAATGACTAGAATGATGAAAATGCCCTCAAAGCTCTATACCCTTTGACCACCACTTGTCTTACAGTCATCATGATCACTTATCCTTATACACATAAAAGTAAGAGAACGAGTGATAAATCACTCAGTAAGTAAGAGACTCTACTGATAACTTTTACTGAATCCCTAAGATACCCTCAAAGCTAACTTTGTTATTCAAAGTTGACATCAAACTCTTCAATAGATGGTAACGAGTAGTGTATACTAACTTTGTGTTCATACTAGACTTTAGGGACTGTCTTAGTTATATATCATAACTCTTGGGTCAAATTATGTCCCACTTAGTCATTAAGGAACCACTCCCTTAGATTCTTATCTGGTGTGATTAAACTAAACTTGGTGCAAACATCTAGATTTGGAATCCATAATTGTAACTGTATACTAGGTCGATTGGTTCGGATCAAATATAAGGATTTAACACTTGAGTCTATTGAGTTATTTCTCTGTTTCACTACACCAAATTGTATTTCAATTGGGTTATACTATGAGCAAGTACCCTTTTATAGACATGCCCTACTGTGAGTGGTGTAGTGAATGTATATTTATAATGCCCTATTGTAATGATCTTATCATGTCTAGTGTACATGCGTTTCAAGCCTTAACTGACTCTAGCTCGTTCTTGTTTCCACCTAAAAATGTATCTCATGCCATTCTATGGCTTAAATTTTAGGCATGTAAGGTATTACTGCATACTTGAAATGTTTGTATTATCATTCAGGATGACTTATAAAGTCTCAGCCTAATTCCCTTTCATTTTTCTTTATTCAACTATATACATATAGGTGTGTGTTTGTAGACACATAAGGGTGTGTCTTTTTATTTCTAGTCACACAGTTACTCCTCATAGCATTTCTCTGTGTGTTAATTTTACAACAAATGGGCATGTGACCTTGTTAACATAAGTGTGTGCCCTTTCAACTATTTACTTCACTTTCCTTTTCAATTTCCTTCTCGACTGCACTACTTCTCAAGGATATTCTAGTCAATTCACCCCACACATGATCATGCTAAACTTACACATAGGAAGTCCACATGTCTTAATTGACCAATAACTAATCAATAGTGTCCAACAATTTTTGAGTCATTAAAAAAACTTAATTGAATTCTTGGGTGTTGCACACAGAAACATGTGTCCCATATCACACAACCATGTGGTAAGCCTAGAAATCAAGTCTAGTATCGCACCCTAGTTTGGTTTTTATGCATTTCCAAGGAACTATAGTTCGATTTTTTTTTCTCCCTACATGATTTCAAGCCCTAAGAAAACACCAAATACCACAGGAAACCCAAAACACAAGATTGAAATCGCAAAATAAACATGTATATGTAACACATTAAACCATTATCCACGATGCTCAACATAATAATAACCCATGGATTAATTTCATGATAACATGTATAATCAATTACTTCTCACACTTTAATCAATTATATTCCTACATATACCATAATATAACAACATCCTAATCACGTTATCACAATCTTTGTCCATGTATAACCAACACAGACATGATTTTGTTAGTTATTCACTTAAGATATAATGCGCTCATCAACCAATCCTCATATCATCTCAGTTCTCTCTAAATTCATCAATTCAATCAGTACTAAATGAACTCAAGAATCATCAATTCATACAATATACTAAGGTTAAGAATCCAACTTACCTCTTGGAAGTTTGTCGCACGCATTGCTTACACAAACAAGCCCTCTTCTCTCTAACTTTGCCTTCTCCACGTCACTGAAAAACAACTACCAAAATTACAAACACTAAGCCTTCTAGATCAACTGACATGTTGTATATTTTTCTAGAAAAGTTATGCGTTTAGGAATTGAGACAATGATCTGTAAAATGTAACAACATGTTTTTTATAAACTAAAACCATGTTCTGTGCACACACAGATGTGTGTCTAAGGCACACGGTTGTGTGTCATTTAAATTAAAATTTTACACGCTATACTACGATCTTATGTCATCCAGAACTCATATTTTGATTTTCAAATCACATTAACTCAGGCATAAGATATTTTTGCCCTTGAGAATTACTTGTAGGTATTATAGTGTGGTGGGTTGGATCGAGTCGACTTCAATGTAGTCCACTAGGCTTACGGATCATGCTAGGCCTAAAGCCCACACAGTCTCAAGCCTTCATGCTAGGTCGGCCCATAAAAAAAAAAAAGAAACCTACAACACAACCCTATATTTATATTAATAAAATAATAAATTAAAAAATTATTTAAACTTACTAATATACATTTCTTTTTAAATTAATATAATTGAGGATCATAAATTTCAAGCCGATCCTCCAAATAAAAGTTTGTTTATATTTCAAATGATGCAAATTCATTTTCTACTACTAATTGTTGTATCTAACTCTTTATTTTATCGGTGACATTTCAATGAACTTGTTTTTTTCTAACTATGTCTCATTGAGTTACCCGACATTTAAGTTAAGACAACTATTTTTCATATACTTTACCACCAAGAAAAACCAAATAACTTGTGTGTGTGGTTATCCGACAATTTCTCTCACATTTTTTCTATATTTGCTACTATTATCATTACATTAATACCTAACAACTTAGTTTCTATTTTATTTTAATAATTTTGTTAATTATTATTTTTCTTTAAAATATTTTAATAATAAAAAAACTTAATATGTTTTAAACAAAAAATGAGTTCAAACGATTGAGACAATTTTGTTCTTGTAGAATCAATTGATCAAAAATAGATTCAATGTATACATTGTAAGGTCTCTATTACAATATTTACATTGTATCCATTTCTGATCAATTGAATCTATAAAAGTAAAGTCGTCCCAATCATTCACACACCTTTTCCATTTAAAGCAAATTAAATTTTTTCATTATAAATATATTTTAAAGAAAAATAATAATTAACAAAATTGGAAAAGCAAAAACGAAATTATGTTGTTAACATTAAAGGAATGATGATAATAACATGTATAACAAAAATTACGAGTGATACTGTTTGAAGTTCATGCACACAAATTACTTGCTTCTTCTTACTATTGGAGAAAATGAAAAATAGTTATCCCAACCTAAGTATTAGATAAGTCAATAAGGCGTAGTTAGAGAAAACAAATTCATTAGGGCAACATTGATAAAATAAAGAATTTCTGTTAATTATATAAGATAATTAGTAATAAAAATGATTTTACATTATTTGAACATGTAAATAAAATATAATTTATATGATCGATTTGTAATTTTTTATTTTTGATTGTATTAACTTAGAAGAAAATTTATTTTAGTAAATTTAAATAGTTATTTTTTAAAATTTATTTTTTATTTATTAAAAAACCAAACACAAAAAAAAATTAATATAAAAATTGAATGAAAAAAGTGTAGAGAGAAATTGAAATAAAAATATTAAAATTGAATAAAAAATATTGAAAGGAATTGAAAGAAGAGAATGTAGGAAGAGATTAAAAAATTAGGTTTGATGTACATGGGTTTTGAGAAAAAATGGAAAAAAAATTAAAATTTTTAAAACTAACTGTTGTTGGTCTTGCCAATAGCTGTTGGGCTACCGTGCAAAAAAGGTTACTTGTCGCTGCAAGTTGCTTTTTTCTAAGAATTATTTTTGCTTTTATGTTTTGTCAGTGCATGCACGATGTCGAACTAGGCCCAACCAATTTGCGAACCAAAAAGTTTGACTGGTAGCACGGCTCATTATAGTAACAAATCATACCCTTCGTATCTTACGATTTTATTGGAGTTTGGATTGATCTGACTAATTTGTCATGTCTATTCCTCTCATACATGGTTTATGAAAATTCAAGAGAACAAATGGTACATCCATCTGTCACTGTCAATGAGATCACATGGATGAAGGGCACTATTGAGAAGAAATAACAAAGAAGAAAAAGGAGAGGAGAACCAAAATTCATTTTGTGCTGTGTTTACATCCTTTATCCAGTGTCTAGCCACGATTAATGGTCGAACTCCTCATTGACTAGTGGTCTGGACTTTTAAGTTTCGGAGTTCTTTGATTTCTCTCTTGGTCTTCCGCACACCCAAACCTACCTCAAAACCTAATCTTCCTGTTTGGGATAAACCGCAACATAACTTTAGAAAATTATTAAAAGATTTGTCTCACTTGTGCAAAGAAAAACTTTGCGCTTTTTCTTTTAACATCCAAAAAAGCGAAGCATTTATATGAAAAAGAAAATTACATATACACATATATTGTGCAAAGTGAGGAGAGCACTTCTTTAGGTATGGCTGTGGGTTTGGCTGGGACATATTAGATGGGCGGTTAATTTTGTGGGTCTGGTTTATTTTCATTATCTGAAGGATACAGAGATTTAGGCACTTGACATGGTGGAATGACATCACAGTCCACTTATTTATAGCAAACTGGCTTCCAGAAAACCTGTCTAGTAAAATTTGTTTCAATGGCAACTTCAACTTGTGCCTTGCATCTCTCTTCAACTGCCTCATATGGCAATTTTCGGACAGCACAGTCTTGGTTTAACTTGTGTTCTAACTCGACAAGTGTTCATCTTCTCGCTTCCAAGCCAAAAGGGTCTTCTTCTATCAGGTTCTTTGTTAACTCCCTGAGATTGTTCTGAGTTCTGGATTGCACTTTGTTTTTGGTTTCATCATCGTTTTCATTTTCCTTTTTCCAATTTATTTTTGGAAAAGTTTAGTATGTGGGGATGAAAATCTGGTATTGTTATGGGTTTTATTAGTTTTAGTAACTTACAGTGTCAAGAAGCAACCTGAAAGTAGGAGCACAATTTGAGATTTTTAGCGTAATTTTGCGTTTTGTTGCCCATGTTGTTGTGAAAATTTATTAAAGTTGCTGTGTTTATTTGTCGAACTCATCGAACCATTTGTGGTGTGTGTAGATGCCAATCCACGAGCACTAGTGAGCAGAAAACAAAAAGGAACCTTTTTGACAATGCTAGCAATCTTCTCACCAATTTGTTAAGTGGGGGGAATCTTGGTTCGATGCCTGTAGCTGAAGGTGCTGTTTCTGATTTGTTTGATCGTCCTCTCTTCTTCTCCTTATACGACTGGTTTTTAGAGGTATCATGATACTTGACTCACTGCACTCTTTTGTGTACACATACTTTGATTGGCATGGTAAATTTTCATGTGTGCAATGTGAAGGTTCAATTGGAAGCTTGGTAGGTTATTTGCAGCCTAATTGTTGCATATTGCTGCATCTTGCTGTATGCTACTTTTTTTTGGTCATTGTTTATATTTGATAATTTTTTAAAATCCTATCTTTTGTTCTTTTTGTTGATATCTGTGAACTGTGGCAGCATGGTGCGGTGTATAAACTTGCATTTGGGCCAAAAGCATTTGTTGTTGTATCGGATCCCATTGTTGCAAAGCATATTCTTCGAGAAAATGCATTTTCTTATGATAAGGTAAATCTTATAATTTGTTTGTTTGATTCTTCATCTTAGCAAAATTTTTGTTCTATTGTTGCTCAATAATGTAATGTTTTGTATTTTTTTAAAATCCATTTACATAAAGTTTCATGTTGTGAATAGGGAGTTCTTGCTGATATTCTAGAACCAATAATGGGGAAAGGACTTATACCTGCTGACCTTGATACTTGGAAGCAAAGGAGAAGAGGTGAGTGGAACACAATTATATTTTCTCCTACCTATGCATCTGTGTACATATTGTGTTTAGTTGTTGTAGCTAAGTTCATTTGCTCTTTTTTGAATATATTGTGCAGTTATTGCTCCTGGGTTTCATTCCTTATACCTGGAAGCTATGGTCAAAATTTTCACAGAATGTTCAGAAAGAACGGTACTGAAATTTGAGAAACTTTTAGAAGGAGAACACTCACGTGGAGGAAGTGTAATTGAGTTGGATCTTGAAGCAGAGTTTTCAAGTTTAGCCCTTGATATTATTGGGCTTGGTGTCTTTAATTATGACTTTGGTTCCGTTACAAAAGAGTCTCCCGTGATAAAGGTTTGAGGAAAAAAAAAAAACTATGTATTTTTAAGATTCTTGCTATGTTGTTGCATTAATCTTCCACTGAATTTCAACATGTTTCGCTTAATAATAATTACATAAGATTGGTGAAAGTTGAGCAATCTTTATTTTTTCCACTCACAAGTACAGAGCCCTTTAAAATTGATGTAAGCTGCAATTCGTTGTACCAATTCATGCGGGTACTTGTGCAAATGCATTTCAGGCTGTGTATGGTACCCTTTTTGAAGCTGAGCATAGATCAACTTTCTACATTCCTTATTGGAAAATTCCTCTAGCAAGGTGGATAGTACCCAGGCAACGGAAATTCTATAATGACCTTAAAGTTATCAATGATTGTCTGGATGGACTCATCAGAAATGCAAAAGAGACTAGACAGGTGAGAGGGTAACTTTATTACTTTTGAAAAATATTGTATGTATATTTGTTTATAGCTAAGTGTCTTTGTTTCTATTCATTTTAGGATACTTAAAAGTTGCTGTTGTTGGAAGTTAGGAAGTTGCATGTTGGTACACTAGAAATTCCCAAAGATCAGTAACTATTATAGGTCAAGAGTTCTTGAGGACGAAAAAATAAGCTGCCTTTTTCTAAAGCTATAAGACCTAAATTGGCACTGTGTATCAATCATACTAGGTTGTGTAAAATCTCTTCTGGGATTCAGTGTTTTCCAAATAAATTTGGTTGGTATGAGTTTCCAGTTACCTACTCATTATAGCTTTTCAACAGATGAACTGTCAAGTCCAAAAACAAACAGGGTATAAAAGATAAAGGGACAAGCAAAATGCAATATATTATTATGATTTCTTCTCAATAACCTAAACTTGCCTTACTGTGCGATATGGGCATATTTTTTAATTCTGTATTGCTTGGTATCTGATGTATAATATTATGATCTGGTTCTTGCCCATGTTAGCTGGAGCTAACTTCATGTACCGTGTGCATAAGCAACCTGAATATTTTAGTTGGACAAATTGCTTATACCCTGATTTTGATTGTTTTGTGACAGGAAACAGATGTTGAGAAACTGCAGCAGAGGGACTACTTGAATATTAAGGTGTGCATATATCCTTATATTATCTTCTTAGCTCATTTTGCTGGTTACTTAGCACATGCCTATAATGTAGGTTCTAAAATCTGTATTCTACTTTTTCATTTATTTACAAAATCCAGTGGTGTAACTATAAGTTTTGCAGGATGCAAGTCTCTTGCGTTTTCTAGTTGATATGCGGGGAGCAGATGTTGATGATCGTCAGGTAAATATCCATAAGTGCCCAAATTCAGTGCTTCCAGAAATGGTATCACTGGCCACATTACTCAGTTGATTGGACATTCAATAAGTGCTTGTTCATCACATTATTCTGGTTCTCAGGACAGCATCTATAAATTTTGGCTTCTAATGTCATAGCCATCAAATATATGGGGTTGAAATTGTGCATGTGACTGCCAAGCCACTTTGCAAGTGGAACCTTTCTTATGCGTAGTTGTTCCCATAATGCTTTTCTTTTTATCTTTTTTTTTTTATATGGGGAATGATCATATGTCAAACTTGTGCAAACCTTTGGTTCTTATCCAAACTACATTTAATTTTATATTTTAACAGCTAAGGGATGATCTGATGACAATGCTTATAGCTGGTCATGAAACAACAGCTGCTGTCCTTACTTGGGCTGTTTTCCTTCTAGCTCAAGTATGATACTTTATTCTACCTTCATAATACAATTCTTTTTCTTGAATAAACTGTTATTGTTTTGTTTTCTTTATGGATCTTTTTTCCTGAAGATTTTTATCTCATGGGTTGAGTGAGCATATTGATACCCTACTGAATAAGTAAATAAAGATTTTGTGACCACGCTGATGCATGTTAAATTTTCTGTACTGCAGCATCCCTCCAAAATTAGGAAAGCTCAAGCTGAGATTGATTCAGTGCTGGGACAGGAGAAACCAACTTTTGAGTCGCTTAAAAAACTCCAGTAGGTCTTCAGGTCATTCACTCCTATTATTCTATTGATGGTAGCCATGTCATAAATTTTTCTTTTGGGTATTTTGAGAAGGTTCTTCGTGAGACATTACGAGAACACATAACATTGTTCCATGATCCTCATCTATATTTCTGGTCATTCACTTATTAATATTGTTTGGATGCCAACTAACACCTTTATTCTGGTAATATTTCCTGAAATTTTCTATTAATCATTCATATCTCAGTTCTGGAATTTCTGTAAGACAACTGGACTCTATTTTGAGACATTGCTTAAGATAGAGACTGAAGGATTTTTTTTTTCTTTCAATCCTTGAATAGTAGCTGATGGAAACTTTTTCCCTAGGTGTTTCAAGTCTTCATACAAGAAATCAGGATTTGCTAAAACTATTAAATTTAAAGAACTCATCTCATCTTTGGTGCAAGCTGCAACCAATTTCTCTATCTGTGTAGATAACCTGTCCTGACTGTTTCTGGCTAAATGAACTAGGCAATGCAAAAGTCCAGTTTTCCGGTTTTACTTGGTTATAGTAGCTCAAAATAAATTGATATATTTGATATGTTTTTAGGTATATAAGACTTATTGTTGCAGAGTCGCTACGGTTGTATCCTCAGCCCCCATTGCTTATTAGACGTGCCCTCAAACCAGATGTATTACCAGGTAATTTTTTCTTTCTACAGTTGCACGATTCCTTATTCAACTTCTCAAATATAAATTTATTCTTTCTAGTTTTTTTCCATTTTTCCATTTAAAAAGGTTGTGAACCAAGCAATACTGCATTAAAAATATGCCCATATCATACAATGCAGATATATGTTATTTTATTTTTAATTCAAAATCATTTAATCACATAATGATATATCATACCGAATTGTATACTCAAAAGTGTTTACACATAGTTTTATTATAAAATAAAGACATTGGCAGGTAGAACATCATGCCATCTATGCACTCATCTAGCAAAAAAAGGTCATACATGTATATATTTTCTCTTTTATCTAACTAATCTGGATTAGTTAGTTTTAAAATGAATGCATATATGACAATATTATTGAAAAGGAAAGATCTTAGGTAGGATGATGTTAGGATTGGGACACTTGTCTTTAATCCAACAGTTAATTTTTATTATAAATATGTGTTAGGTTTCAAAAGAAGGGGGAGAAGAAAAATATTAGGGTTTTAGTTTGAGGGCAGCCATTCTTGGCTGATTTAGGGAGGTCTCCGGCGCCTCGAACGGCCGAAAAATGGGAGGTCTCGAACTCTTCAAAATGTTCAGTTTATCTTTGTAATATTTTGATTAATGAAATAGTTTTAGTTTATTATGTTTTTTGTGTTTTAATTTTGTGTTTAAGTAGAATAAGAGTTGGGTTCCTAACAAATGGTATCAGAGCGTTCGATCCAGCGAGGAAGATAGATGATGGTTGGAAAAGTAAATAGTTGCGGAAAATGTTTACGGAGGAGGTTGACTTGAAGAAGAATGGGAGAAATGAGTCGGTGGCTACATACTGGAAAAGTGTCGAAAAAAAAAAAGAGAAGAAGAAGAAAACGAAAACAGAGGGAAAAGGAGGATTAAAATGGAATGTCGGCAAGAGTCTTAAAAAAAAAAAAGAAAAAAAAATTTACATAGGCAGAAAGGAGGATGCAGAGAGAGCAGAAGGTAGAAGAAAGAAGGATGAAGGAGAAGAAGGAAGAAAAGAAAAAGACAAGGAGAAGGAAAGAGAAAGGAGAGAAAAAATTTAAAAAAATAGAAAAAGGTGGAGGCCAGGGCGTTGGTTTGTTGGAAAAGAGAAAGAGAAATGTGGCTGTGACTTGCTAGGAAAGCAAAAAGAGAAGGCAGAAGCTTTGGGAAGAGAAAACGTAGCAAAAAAGAAGGCAAAAACATTATTGGAAAGAGAAAAAGAAAGATATGGCGCCGTTGAAAAGAAAATAATAAATTAATTAATTAATTTTAAAATTTTAAAAAAATCACAAAGGGAAATTAAAAAAAAAAAATCATTTTATAAATTACCATCTTGAGGACAAGATGGTTTTAAAAGGGAGGGAAATGTTAGGATTGAGACACTTGTCTTCAATCCAACGGTTAATTTTTATTATAAATATATGTGTTAGGTTTTAAAAGAAATGGGAGAAGAAAAATATTAGGATTTTGGTTTGAGGGCAGCCATTCTTGGCTAATTTAGGGAGGTCTCTGGCGCCTCGAACGGCCGGAAAATGGGAGGTCCCGAACTCCTCGAAATTTTCGGTTTATCTTTGCAATATTTTGATTAATGAAATAGTTTTAGTTTATTATGTTTTTTGTGTTTTAATTTTGTGTTTGAATAGAATAAGAGTTGGGTTTCTAATAGATGGACATAAAACATCATTTATATGTTTATCCAATAAATTCCCAACCATATTATAATTGGTTGGTTTTAAAATGAAAATGTATGTGCCATAATTTAATTGGACAACATGCAGATGATGCAGTGTGCCAATAAAACTTAAGAATTTCTCTATAATCTCAAGCAGTGCTCTTTGCTTTAGTCATATAAATGAGAAAATCTTGGGTAGGAAAGACGTATAACGTTATTTTTGTACTGTCATTCCCATAATATCCCACATAATAATTTTTTATTTCAGGTTCATCCAATTATAGTGGTAATCAAGTGAAGCACCCGGAGGTCGAATACATATATTGTAGGATTTCGTGATATTGATAGATAGATCACATGTCACACCCATCTCACCCAAGATTTTCCCCACTCATCATACTGGTTGATCATGTGCTTGATATTGTTTCATAATATGTTAAGCCACAGACTTGATTGTGCAGGAGGATACAAGGGTGACAAAGATGGTTACCCAATTCCTACAGGGACTGATATCTTTATTTCTGTGAGTAGAAGCAATTACATTTGCAAGATTTGTTTATCCAATCACATTTGCTATGCATATAAGTAATTTGTGTAATCTCAAAATGTTGCAAGAAGTAATTGCAAAACTTGGATATTACCTCAGTTTGTTGTCAAAAGCTCTTTCCTCTCATTCCTCATCCATAAGGTTTAATCAACAGCTTTAGTTATGAACACATTCTTTCAGGTGTATAATCTCCACAGATCACCTTACTACTGGGATCAACCCAATGAATTTGAACCAGACAGGTTTTTAGAGCAATGGAAGAGTGTAGATGTTGAAGGATGGAATGGTTTCGATCCATCTCGAAGCCCTGGAGCATTGTACCCTAATGAGGTTATTCTCAGATCAAGTTTCTCTATGCTTGAAGGCTAATCTCTTGAATTAAGCATTCTCAGATCAAGTTTCTTTTTATGGTTGCAATTACCAGGTTGTATCAGATTTTGCTTTCTTAGGCTTTGGTGGTGGACCAAGAAAATGTGTTGGAGACCAATTTGCTGTAATGGAATCAACAGTTGGTTTGGTCATGTTGTTACAGAAGTTTGATGTTGAGCTGAAAGGACCTCCAGAGTCTGTCGAACTGGTTACTGGTGCAACAATTCATACGAAGAATGGTTTGTGGTGCAAATTGACCAAGAGATCTAATGTCCATTGAATTGTACTTATGATTGTGCTCCATCACAAACAAAGAATATTGTAATAGTTTGCAATATCAAATTTTCCCACTTTCATTCCAAAAAGATCTGATTTTCATACATTGTTCCTAAATTGTTGATAATTCAAGACTGGATGATCTTGTACTAGAACTTATACAGCAAGCAATTTTCTACATGTGCAACTTTTGAAAGATGAAATTTAGATCTGCAGGATTAGTTGACAAATTTTCTTGTCTAGGGATGCCAGTTGTTTTGACTACCGCGAGAGGTGCTTCTCATGCAAATGCTTTGATGCAATGCCCTGAAACTGGGTGGAGTCTGGGGAACTTTGCTGTATTAAGAAAAAGTTCCCTACTAAAAAATCAACCAACGAGAAAACATTTCCAGATTCAAATGAACTATTGACAAATGTGAAAACACACCATATCTTGCAAACTATCCTGAATGTCGAAACACCCATGCATTGTAGACGTTCTGAACCCAAGCTGTCCCTGCAACTATAAAAATCTCAATATGTGAGAAATTTATAAAACCAAGTTGATTCATGAAAAAATAATAATTGTTCAATCAAGTACCAGTCCCTGTAAGCTCTGTTGAGTTCCATAGTGACTAAGACGTGCTGGAATGGAATGTAATTGTCCCTGAATAGTAGCAAAACGAAATTGTCATAACTAGATGAATTATACTGCAAGGGTTTATTTTGTGATGTATGAAGGACATAATAACAGTAACCACCATACCAGCCCTTGTATGCCCTGCTGATTGCCAAAATAACCTTCCCGGATTGGAGAAATTGAGTTCAATTGTCCCTACAATAAGTATAAGATGAGGCTTCATCATCATGTACAAGATACAAAACTATATTCTTGACTTAAATACCAGAGAATCCATACCACGGCTTCCATACTTTGTTGAGAATCATAATATCCATCAAGAGTTGCTGCTCTTGAGGCTGCTTCCTACAATAAGCCAAAATGAAGAACACTAAAAACTAGAATCACACAGCAATCAAGTACTTGGAAATGAACTTGTTCTTACAATAACTTATGGTCATACCATCTCTTGCATGTCCTGTTGAGGAACATAACAATTATTAACAGTGTGAGCTCTTGAATTCATCAGCTCCTACAGACAATAAAACCAAAGAGTTTTATGGTTATACAGCAACTGATGGCCTTTAATGCTTTTTTTGGTTTTTTTAAAGTTAAGTAAACATGCATTAGACCAAAAAGAAACAAGCTATGCTCATCTTGTCCGACTATCTCCACTCTTGCAAGATAAAGGACAAGATAGCAAAAACAAGAATGTCAAGAACAACCAAACCAAAGGACAAGACCCATAGGTTACAGGCAACAATTAAGTAAATATGATTTTTTTAATGCTTGCAAACAACATAACCTACAAAAGACTCCAATGATAAATATTAATGACAAACCATCTGCCGGCAGCTGTCTTGCAATCCGATAACTGTTCTCCCTGGCTCTGGACTTACCTAAAATATATAAATGAAACCTAGCTCAAAGTCAATTACAGAAGACAGCAAAGAAAAATATGTAGCATCAACACTAAAGTCTTGACTGACCTTTCTTTTCTTGTATGTTTTCCTTTTCTTGGATGACTTGGCCATATTGTTGCCTCGACTCCCTTCTTCAGTGTCAAGAAAACCTTGACCAGACAACGTGTTGGCCTCCAAAGTACCCTTGACAGAATTGTTCAGACCCACACACTGTTTCAAGGCTTCTTCTAGCGCTTGAAATGCAAGATCATATACTTCTCGAGATAAAGAACCTTCTTCACCCAATCTGATAGCTCGTTTACAAATATCATTAAAACGCTGCACCCGATATTGGTGTCTGCTTGATATTTCACTAACAGTTTGACTCATCTTTGCATCTCTTGTCCAGCGCTTTAGTATATAACGTGATGGGATTTCAGAAAAACCAGACATTTGGAGAACAAGAATTGCATGTTTACAAAGAAAACCTCTATATTCAAATGAGTGACATAAACAACATATATCCAACTCTGATTCATTCCAAGCTACATAGAAATTCCGTCGTTCTTCAAAATCATCAACTCGAAAGACTGCAGTTGTCCCATCTTCACTTTCTTTTTGCAGACGACAAGAAACTGCGCCTAAGACTTCAACCTGAAATTTCTTGAATATTGCATCTGTATAAATCATTGACATTTGTTTCTCAAAAGCTGAGAGTGATCTTAATCCAGGTTGTTTATTTCGAAATTCATGATCAGCTTCAGCTTCTATTTTATATCTATCTTGCAAAAATGTTTTATAGTGCTCAATGAACTCTTTAAATGTAGATTCCTTGTTCATGTACTTGTCAAAGAAAGCAGTGATACTTCCAGATCGCTCAGTTGTAGACATTCCAGCAAAGAATGCATTCTGCACATAAGTTGGGGCCCACTTTCCACGATCTTCATACAATGAGTAGACCCATTCATTTTCCCCGAGTTGAAATTTATCAACCATCTTCAACCATCTCTTTTCAAACTGTTCACCCGTCCAAGATTGATAAATGCATTTATTAAATTTCACCATAAAATTTTCATATTGATTCATAACACAACCCAAATTTGAAGAAATCTTACTTAATACATGCCATAAGCAAAAACAGTGCCGAGTTTTTGGAAAAACATCTGCAACAGCTTCCTTCAAGCATTTATCTTGATCAGTGATAACCACACTAGGAGCCTGGCCACCCACTGCTTTAAGCCATGTCTGCATTAACCAAACCAAAGATGTAGTTTCATCCCCAATTAATGCACATCCCAGTAAGATGAACTGGAAGTGGTGATTTACTCCAATAATAGGAACATAAGGAATTTTATAGTTGTTTCTGACATAAAAAGTATCAAAGAAGATTACATCGTTGAAATAGCTGTAATCATGCCTACCTTTTGCATCAACCCAGAAAATACTTCTCAAACATTTTTCTTGATCCAAATCTATTGCATAATAAAAGTTAGGACTATCATCCTGCATACACATAAAATGTTCAAGCAACACTTGTAGATCTAATTCATCAAGAGCCAACTGCAAACCTTTCTTCTGAGTAGCAACTACACCAGATTGCTTGTTCCACCCTCTAATAGCATGATAAAAATCAGCTGGACAAATCTCATGATTATGCTCTTTCACAAAACTATATATAACCCATTTTTCATCCTGTCTCCTCTTCATATGTAAGCCTGCATTGCATCCTGTCTTCAGACAAGATCGTGGATTGACAGTGGTACTAGACTCTCGCTTGCTTCCAAATCTAGAACAAGCAATTTTCACATCAATAAACTTCCCAGACCTTTTTGAACGTCGACTTGCTTTAATTGTGATGCCAAATCCCACAGAGCGAGCATATTCTCTGTAGAAAGAATAAGCTGCCTCCTTCGTTTCAAATTCCAAACCATTCTGGGGCTCACAAATTAACCCTTTGTGAACAACATTGGCACCCACCACATTCATATCCACCTGATCCCCACCACCAGAAACACCTTTGCTTGCACTTGGCATGCAGCCTTCCTCAACAAGCTCACTGGATCTAGGAGAATTCGTATCTCCATCCAACACATATATCCTATCCATTCCATCAATAAAATCCTCATTCCTACTTGAACCATTCTCTAACTTCTCCTGCTCATGTGAAGGAAGTTCAAGATCTATCTCCATGAAAAATAAAAAATTTATCGCATCATTTTACCAAAGCCACCTGAAAATTTTTCTTTTTATTAAAAAAAATGCATTGAAATTAGCCATGTTAACTATTAATCATCAGCAAAAATATTTAATCCATATATCATCCATTATCAAATTTTGTTATAACTCATACAATGAATATCATTTTTCGAAATGAAATTAACAAGTGGGTATGCTCTAAAACTAGTTCTTCAACTAAAAATCTCTTCCAAAAATAAATGGGTTGCTCTTAAAATCTTCATAAATTATAGACATATACTAATGTGCAGGGAAATGAACCATGCCCGTCAAAAAGGAAAAAAATGGAGTTAGGGTTTGAACTCGACAGAATCACTTTAAGACTTACAGTGTTGAGGAAGAGACTTAAATTGAAAAAATATAGAGCAATCACCAAAGAAAGAAAGCCATTCCTGTTCGTCCGCTTCCTCCCGCAATTGAATAATTTTGTCAAACAATAAAAAGTTTACATACTCCGAGGTTTTACGTAATTATATAATTTTAATTATGTTTTAAAAATAATAATAAAACTTTATTAATCATGTTATTAAAAGTTCAATATTATATAATACCAGAAGAGATTATTAGTTAAAACAAAACAAGTGTTTAGCCATATTGATTATAAATAATAAATAATAATTAATTACCTATCTAATAATAATAATAATAATAAAAACAAAATTTTTGATTAATTTTAGGGGAATTAATTAATTTACTTTTTTAAATCGCATTATACAATTTTAACACATTTTAATGCTTGGTAAGGCTATAGCAAAACCCCAAATTTGAACCCGTTAACCCTTGTCTCCATCCTTAATAACCCAAGTTTCGAAAAACTTATTTTCATTCACATTCTTATTTAATAATGCTTGAAGATTTAAGATTAAAATTAAAATTTTGATATTTTTTCATGTAATTAAGGTTTTAAAAACTGAATCAAATTATAAACTATTTTAAAATTTAATTTTAATTAAATTCATGAAACTATTTTAACTGATAAATCTAATAAGATGTTCAGTTTTATTTATTACATACATAACATAAATTACATGATATTATGTATTAAAGGCAACGAAGACTGATGGAAGATTTGTTGACCTTGGACGATGGTCTTGTCCAAACTGTCAGCCTTTCGCAGACAAATTCATATGACCTTCATCTTCCCTGCCAGATTATCTTATGTCATGTTATGCCAATACTAATCCCCCAAATCTTCTTCTAAATTTTATTCTTCGCTTTTGTTTGAATGTTTTCAATTGTCTCTTTGTCTTCTTGCACAGTTAACTAAACTCTTAATTGGTGCATATAATTTAACTTGAATTTTCCTTTGCAGTAATTTACATGAAATCTATGAAAAATAATAATTTATGTTAGTCAATATCAATACCTAAAAACAATACAACAAACACAAAACAAATAAAGTAAAAAATTAAGTTAAATAATATATTTGTTTTCGCGAGAGAGAGAAAAGAGTCTATTGTGAATAGTAATATGAACAATGCCCATGAACAACCTTGTGGATTACCCGTCTGCTCATGTACCTTGTACCTATCTATCTATTATTTCTAGAAAACTTGGCATATTATGTTTTTCAACAATTCAATTTAAAAAACTAAACATTTTTCATTCTAATGTAAATTTAATATAAATAAATCATTCAATGAACTAAAGTAATTATAAAATAACAACAAAAATAAATAATAAAGTATGATTTATCATTACATAAAATATCTCAAAATTTTAATATCAAATATTCAAATAAAATAACAAACAATACGATAAAAATACTACTTATTTGGATTAGGATGATTTAAATGAAAATTTTCTTTGATTTTAAACTAATTTTTAGATGAGAATATTGATGAAAATAAGTTTGAAAGGCTAGATTTCTCAAGGCTACGGATGGGATAAAATGAGTATGAAATTGAATTCTTAACTACATTCCTATATTGAATTAAAAAATAGATTAAAAAAAGAGTTTAAATCAGTCAATTTCCCTTAATATTTTATCATCTATTTTTATTTTGCATTACATGATTTAATTTAAACTTTATGTTTGGAACCCCCCAAAGGCCTTTTATTTTGTAGGCTAAAGGATGTATGCATGAATATATGAGTTATCTAATTTAAACATTATAAAGAAAAATACTCAATCCTACCAATATTAAAACATTAACTCTCTCATCTACAAGAAATACAAATCCAAATAACTTTTAAAATAAATTATAAAAAGGCAGCATAAATGTTATTACTTAAAAAGGCAGACGATTTGAAGTATAAATTATTTCTACCACTTACTAAGTATCAAAAATTCAAATACTTATTTATTTATTAAATTTTACTATTATTGCCAAGAATACAATCATCATTTAGAAATTTTATTTAAACTTTTATTATAGGATTACCCTAAAGTTTTAAAATGTTTAATTCTACCCCCTAACCTCATATTTTCCAGGTCTAAACTTAGATATCATTTTTAACTCTTAGAAACTCTCCTCACAAGAATCTGACCATTGAAACTGAGTTTCTCCTTTGGTGAGAACTATGAGAGATCTTGCTAACTTGGCAAACCCCTCAATGAACCTTCTATAGTACTTGCTAAATCTAGAAAACTGTAGACCTCTCTAATTGTCTTTAACCTCTACCAATCTAGAACTGCATCAATCTTACTCGGATCCATTGATATACTTTCTACCAAAACCACATGCCCTAACAAGGACACTATATCTAACCAAAACTCACACTTGGAGAATTTTGTATACAGTTGTTTTTCCCTCAATTTTTGCAAAGTAAGTCTTAAATGTTGCTTATGCTCCTTATGACTCATATAATACACCAATATGTCATCAATGAAGACCATTATAAACTTATTTGGGCTGTTATGAAATACCTTGTTCATCAAATCCAAGAACACTACAAGGGCATTAGTTAGTCTGAATAACATCATTACTAAGTCAAAATGGTCATACCTCATTCAGAAAGTTTTTTTAGGCTTATCTTGCTTAGCCACCCTTACTGATGGTAACTTGACCTCAGATCGATCTTGGAGAACATAATTGATCCTCTCAGTCGATCAAATAGATCATCTATTCTGAGTAATAGGTATTTATTTTTCACTATTACCTTGTGCAAGTCTCTATAATCTTTATACATCTTCATGGACCCATTTCTCTTCTTGATAAATAAGATAAGAGCTCCCTAAGGAGAGTGATTCGGTCTAATAAAACCATTCTCTAGCAATTTTTGGAACTGCTTCTTTTACTCTTGTAACTCAACTAAAGCCATTATATAGGGTGTCTTGGATATAGGTGTTGTGCCTAGTGCCAATTCTATACTGAACTTAAGCTCTTGCTCAAGAGCTAATCTCGGTAACTATGTTGGGAACACATCTACAAACTCTCAAACAATTAGTGGCTTCTCAATGCTTAGGCCTGACTCTACATTGCTCATTGCATGAGCTAAGAAATCTATACACCTTTTACTTAACATTTTTCTTACCTTCAAGGTAATGGTCATCAAACTCTTATTACGCCCTTCATCAAATTCAAATTGGTCCTTATTGTCAAGGCAGAATCAGATTTTCTTAGGCGTACAATCTTAGTTCTATTCTTCCCTAAGAAATCCATCTCCAAAATCATGTCAAAATCTAACATCTTGAACACTATTAGGTCCACAAGAAGTTGTCTGCCCCATGTATCAATGACTTGTCCCATCATCATCTCATCATTGATAATTGACCCACTATTTGGTAACTTTATCTTATCTCTCTAAGCCACCCTGACTAGTCATTCTTCTAATCTTTCTACTAAACTCTTAGCCATAAAATAATGCATAACACCACAATAAATTAAAATACAAATAGGAGTGCCAAAGCAAGAAATTTAACTAGTAATTATTGTTAGGTTGGCCTCAGCTGGCCCTTAGGTGATGGTGTACACTTTGGTAGTGGCTCTCCCTATTGGCTACTTGAGTCGAGCTAAAACCCCGAGATAAGAGTTGGCTATGTGCTTTGGCTGACAACACCAATAGCAGACTATTTGCCTTATCAAGCACTCTCGTCTATGATGTCTACCACATTTTAGCATATTGGAATCTCTAGCCATCTCTACTTTTTATTACTTTTCTAGCCTTTCTTTTTACCCATGGGTTGGAGTTTCCTTTTCCTTTCTAAAGGAGGATCTTTTTGAATCGGGGCACTACTACTACCTGACTGTGGTATTGGTGTCAATACTAGGATTGAAACTGATAGAGATGTTATCTGGGCAGAGGTCTAGCCATACATCCTTCTCACAAAAACCTCTACCCTTAATGCCCTGCTCACAACCTCACTATGAGTCTAGGGTGGCTCCTATTTTGTCATGATATTTCAAGCTATAGCTAGATCAAGCCCGTACAAAAAATTTCTCCATTCGCCCTATTTCTATGTCAGTTATCTCAAAGGTATACCTCACCAGATGATTAAACTTAGTGGAGTATTCCTTCACCAAATTTGTGCCCTACGTCAAGGTAAGAAACTTCTGTGCTCAGATGCATGTCATGTCTGTACCCCTGTACTCACCTCGAATCTCTCTCTAAACTCAAACAAAGAAATCTCTAAAATCTTAGTAGTCTTTTTGACTAAGTTCTACCATGTTATAGTATTGGACTTGAACCAATAGTGGCATATCTAACTCTTTATTGGTCGATCATATCAAACAGACTCATAACACTCTCCACCAACTCTAACTGTTCTTTAGCTACAATCGTATCCTTAGCACCATTAAATTTCTAAGGCTAGTGCATGTTGGATAGATTAAAAATATGGTACAATTGAGCCTTGGTTAATGTTGTTATCGATACTACTGTTGGTGTTGAAGTCACTTTTACTGATCCCTATGCTTAGAACACCTCCCTACTGTTTAAACATCTCTGGAAAAATATCTCAGACATGCTAAGCACTTAGACCTAACTAGAAAGCTTGAGGTGTTGCCCTTTACTCTGACTCCTCTATAAGTTATCTATCAGAGTTTTTTTGGTGTTCACTCAAGTTTTCTTTATCTTTTTTAAAAAACCCATAACTATAAGTCCTTATAAAACTCAACAGGTATAGATAAAACTAAACTTACAGTGATCGATTACAAGGCGTGAGAGATTTACACTCCTATTTAATTTCACTACAAAAACACTTTAAAACACCTTTTGGGTACCAAAACCATGCTTTGATACAAACTTGTAACACCTTCTCCAGAAGTATTTCCTTCTAGAGGAAGGTGTCACTAAATGACCTATTCTAAGCATGCATTTAAGTTAAAACAAGTAATAAATTCATTAAATGATTGAATAATACCTCATATATTAAAATTGACAAAATTATTGAAATACCATTATCTCAAAAATAATTAGAAGTATAAAAAATGTCCAAACATGAAAACATAAATGTGAAAACATAGTGTATATATTCTGAAACATCAATGAAAATCTGAATTAAACAAAAACTAAATAGACTACATTACCCTTGCTTCTTTACACCTACGGACCACCACTCATCCTGCAGCTATCACAATCACTTGTACCTACACACATGAAAATAGGGAAATAAGTGGTAAAACACTCAATAAGTAAGAGACTAAATAAACAACTTTTACTAAAATCTCTAAAATACCCTTAAACTCAACCATACTAACTTTGTCATCCAAAGTCAACACTAAACTCCCTTATGGATAATGACAGGTCTTATGAACTATCTCTATACTCATACTATACTTTAACAACTACCTAAGTTATATGTCATAACTTTCTAATCGAACTATATCCCTCTCGATCATTACAAAACCACTCCTCTAGATCCTTATCTGGCGTGACCATACTTAACTTAGTGGAAGCATTCGAATCTTAAAAAACTTTACTGGAACTATATACTAGGCTAGTTGGTTTCAATCAATTATAAGGATTTAGCACCTTGGTCATGTGAGCGATCTCTCTATTTTACTACACCAACTATATCTTAACTAGGCTTTATAGTAAGCATATACCATACTGTAGGTCTGATGTCTTACTATGGATGGTATAGTGATTGTATGCCAATTGTGCACCCTTATAATGATCCTATGATGATTAGCATGCATACATCTTGAGCCTTAACTAACTATGACTCACTCTAGCTTCCACAAAACAATTGTATCTAGTACCATTTTATAGCTCAACTTTTAGGAACTATGCACTTGATGTCTCTATATTGTTACTTAGGATAACTTTTAACTCTTTAGCCTAGTTATCTTATTATTTTCTTTCTCCCACCCTAAATACATAGACGTGTACCTTCAGACACACGGGTGTCTCTTTAATTTACTTGTACATGGTTACCTACCTGTGGCTTCTTCTCATGTGCTAATATTCATCTATACACAAATGTGTATCTAGACTAACACAAGCATATGCCCCTTCAAATATTTATTCTCCCTTCTTTTTCTATTATTTTCCTAATTGCACTACTTTTCATCCCACACACATTCATGCACAAGCTACACATGGGAAGTCCATGTGTCATAGTTGATTATTGATCGGTCAATAACATCCAACAATCATTAAATCACCAAGAAAAGTGAGTTAAATCCTAGGTTTCATGCACATGATGGTGTGTCAAACCTAAAATACCGAAAACATTGAGTTTGAACCCTAATATATTCTCTATACGAAAATCCCTTCCTTGCAACATTAGTAACACACTACTCACATGATTTATTATACCCAAAAGGCCATCAAAATATTTAGTCTCTTTCTATCATGCAAACACACTTAATATCACAAAGCATTTGCATATACTCATAGCTTAATAGCATATGCACCAATGTGCTAAGCATCAACATTAATTAACATACTCTTATCATCAATATATACATCTATATGCATCATCATCATCGTCAGAGAATTTGCATATGCTAACTAAAACTTATTAAAGTGACTACACATAACAAATCATATTTCAACCTAATCAATTTTCATGAAATCTTAATAAAACATGAACAATCATCTTTCTTATTAATTTCCTTAGTTCAAACATATTATAACACTTTACTACCATCACAATCACAATCATAATCCATTAATACAAATCAGAGGGCAATGACAGGTTCTGCTTACCTTAAATTTGTAGAAATCAAGCATGTAAGCAAGTCCTTTTTCCTCTTTTCTTTTCGTTACCACATCCCTGAAAATAGGCAACTGGAGGTATTGCATTGGAACTAGAAGATCAGGCTCAATTTTTTCTCTTTCTCTCTCTCTTTTAAGGTTTGTACATTTAGGGATTATGAAATCACAATCCCAAAAACGTAGTGATGTGTCATATATAAACTGACAACGCATTACACACACGAGCATGTGTTTAAGGCACGTGGGTGTGTGTCACTTAAATTTGAATTTCATGCAGATTCATTTTATTTGACTATTGTGGCATAACACATGGGCATGGCTCACTATACATGGTCGTATGTCACTTAGGACCTATATTTGACTTTCAAAATCATGGTAACTCATGTAACATACCTATAGGTGTTCAACTTCTCCAAATCAAAATATAAAAAGGATAGTGACGATAAAATGATATATTATGAATGCAAGAAGGTCGATCACATCTAACAAGAGTTTCCTCAACGCAAAAAGAGAAGGAAGAAGAATAAGCTAAAAAAGAAGGTTTTTGTGGCCACTTGGGACAGATGTAATAATTCAAGTGATGAAAGTGAATCAGAGAATGAAATAGCCCATATATACTTCATGGCTATGAGTAAATAAGAGGAATAGATTATCAACTCTAATTGTTACTCTTTTAGTGAATTGCAAGAAACATTTGATTGTCTCATGGATAAATATAAATGCATGTGTGTTAAAAATAAAACTTTGAGAAAACAATTGACATACATTAAAAATGATTATGAAAATCTTATGAATGAGCATGCTAAAATAAAAAAAAAAAATTGAATTGGTCAAAAAGGAAATGATTTTAGCATCAAATAAATAAGAAAAACTTAGAAGTGAAAATGATGCATTACATATGAAAGTGACTAATTCAAATAAGATTTTAGAAAAATTCAAGATAACCACAAAAAGATTAGATAAAATGCTTGTATTTCAAAGATGTGCATTAAACAAAGAAGACCTAGGCTATAATAGAAGTAATCCTTTTACTAAATCATATACACAATTATAGAATGATCATTCATTGCATTCAAAATGCAAGTCTTTTGCTTTCATTGAACATACTATTAAAAAGTGTCTAATTAGGAATGACATTGATAGACCTAAAACTACTTGGATAACAGAGAAATCTTAAATTTCTTTGTAAGTGTGTCTTGCAACATTAGAATCCAAATATTGCAAAATATATGGCTATGTAAGGCACATAATTGAGCAATGGAGATGGGAGCACAAAAGGACTTTAAAAATTAAAACTCTTCACGTTGAAAGCTTGGGATATCAAGTAAGTACCTAACATTTTCTTTATATTCAACAACAATATGATTTTGATCATGGTTGATTGACTAAAATTAAATACTTAAATGCATATTGCTCTTGAGTTTGATTTTTTATTCATTTGATATTTGTTCATGTGTCTCATGAAAATTGTATGAAAATGTCAAAATTAATACATAGCTGAGATGTTCTAAATATGTGTATGTTATTAGTTAGTTGATATGTCCATATGAATATATGTACTTTGATAAATCTTTGACTGTATGCTCATTAACAAAGAAATAATAATATTTGGATCATGCATTTGAATTGGTGTGCTATATTGAATAATTTCATGAGAATTTTTGAAAAACATGCGATGATATGGATATATTTTACATGCTTGCATGTTCCATGATTGACATGTTTCAAAGGCATATACATATGTGATATTTGCTTTTTTTTTTTTTTTTTTGTTGCATGATTGTGTTTAATGCCTATGATAAAATTGAGTCAAATTGATTCGCACATGTGCTCAAAATCGATCGAAACTTGATTTACATAAATTCTCCTCAAAATGTATCAAGATATTCAAGATTTGTATTTTGAGGTGTTTTGATTCGATGCATATATCATGTGTTTCATTGCATAGTTTTTAACTTCAAATTTCTTGAAAAATGATGTGTCTCATTTTATGAACGCCTATTCATTCTTTTTGGTTAACCATTTTATGCAAAATGCCAATTGGCTTTAAAATTAAAATTTATGTCATGTACATGTAGTAGACACCTATGTGTTTTCTATTAATTTTGTTTTTCAAAATTTGACTTACATGACCATGTTAATGAATAATATGCACGTGTACTTTTGGGGCTTTTCATTTTTAAATTTGTGTGAACACATGCTCGTGTATCTTGACTTTATAAGAAAAATGTGGGTTTTCTTATTTCATTTTGCACGAACATTAAACCCTAGCTGACATTCTGCCTAATGTCTCTCTATCATTTCTCAACATTAGTCTTTTTCTGGCCAAATCGACGTCAACCATCTCATCTCTAGCCACTGTAAGCTACAATCATCACTAAAATTGGCCTTATCAGTCTCAACTCCCCAATTTTCATCTTATCATGTGCATTTTTTTGCCCAAATTTGAGAATTAGATATCGATCCAAGAAAGAAAATTGTGGGATCACAATCATACAATAATTTCAAGATTGAAACAAGGAACACATAATAGTAGAACAAGCTTCGAGAAATCCAACTAAGAGGTACTTTTCATGGTCGTTGTATTGATATGGATATTATGAATAAGATTGGTATAAGGAATGAATTGATGAAGATTATTAGAAGGATGAAATGGGAAACCTTATTTTTCATGCATTTGAAAGTTTATGAGGATTTAGTTTATGAATTTTATAGCTCATTGTTAGTGCTAACAGATGAGAATTGTAATATTATTGGATACATTGTGATTTTTAGAATGAGGGAAGAAGATCATATGATTGAGCCTAAAAAAATTGTTGAATGGTTGAATAATGTTAATGAAAGGACTTTGAACACTCCAAGGAGTTAGACATCAGACTATTTATGGCATGACCTTGGTGGAGTTGGGTTTACTATTATAATATGATAAAATCAATAGGGTTTAACCATTTCACTATAAGAATTTTGCACCTAATGATTACTTATTCATTGAATTCTAGAAAGAGTACAAATGGGCATGTATCAATGTGAGATATGGTTTTGTTAAAGACTTCCATGGATGGATTTCAAGTAGATACGATTAGATGGTTGATTTTTAGATTGCTTGAGATTTGCAATGATGAGGTTGAGATCCGGTTTACCACAATTCTCACTTTTTATCGCTTTGAAATTGGAAATCACTTTTAATGGTAATGATAAGATGTATTTGAGAAAATTCAAACTAACCCATTGGTTAAATGTCGATACATTGTCAAAGCTAAAGATAATCGAAAAACTATGAAACCATGGGTGAAGATTGATTATTGCTAGAAGAAATAATGAAAAAGGTCAAACGGGTGAAGAACAAATGGGTGAATAGCCAGT
The DNA here is from genome assembly GCF_011075055.1 of Mangifera indica. Lineage (NCBI taxonomy): Eukaryota > Viridiplantae > Streptophyta > Magnoliopsida > Sapindales > Anacardiaceae > Mangifera > Mangifera indica. The sequence goes on from NC_058146.1 coordinate 9,212,142, forward strand.
CAAGGAAGAACAAGAGTTTACTACTATGCCTAGTGATCTACTATACCAGAATCTAACTTTAGATAAGGAAAAAAGGCAAGAAACCAATAGGTTGATGAGGAAATGTTTCCTAACAGTGTAGATTGACTTATGCAGTACATTAAGAGGAGAGTTGATGTCATTGAATTGTCCCAAAGTGTTATGAATGTCATAATCAATGGTAAAAAGACAACCTTCCCTCATCACAATTATAACACCTTTCACACATTTTTTTTTTTTTTATATTGCATATCATGACATATTGAGGAACATGTTTATTTTAGTGCTTAAACTTTGGTATCATGACAATATGTTTATATTTTTTATGATGCTAGTTTCTAGGTAATAGCTAATGTAACACCTATAGATAAGCCTAAAGGTATTTCTATTTTTTTCTTCTTATTTTGATTTGTTATGTAATTGTTTAGGAGCTTGTACATTTGTACACTACAAAGTGTACACTTGTATGTGTATTAAGGGTAGAATGGTCATTTTGTGTAGACACAAGAAATTTGTTAAATGTTGAAGGTACAGTTGTGCATCTTAAAGGTGCATACCTATATACTCGAGAAATAATTAACAGCATTTACAACACGATGTATGCTTGTGCATGAATAGTGTATGGACCATACATGGTGTTTAAATTTTGGATAAGAACGTTTCTGGTGATCGTAGTTTTCACTATTAAACTATTGGTATGCTAGTGCATGAGGACTGCATGGTCGTACATGGTTTTAGTTCACCGAAATGAAAATGGGTGAATGAGTTAGGTTAATTCATTCTACAATATTTGGCTTTTAAATAATAGAGAAAGACTTATAAGTGAGTTTGTGCGATCAAAGAGCTTCGGAAGAAGAGTTATAAGTCGTTGGAATATCAAAGCCACATGAAAATAGTGCTAACTTTAAAAGATAAGTAAGTATGGTGCCAAATTTTTTGTTTGTAATTCAGCTAAGCATGTTTTGATGAATAGGATGATTTTATGTTTAGTATGTTTCATTAGAAACATGATGTGAACCATATATGTGTTTGTGTATGTGTGTATGTGTGTATGTGTGTGTGTGTGTATGTGTATGTGTGTGTGTGTGCGTATGTGTGTTATGAATAAGCATAGAAAACATGTAAATAGGCTGAATAATGATACGAGGGACAGGATAATTTATTATCTAAAATATGGTTTTTTGTTTTAGTGTCTTAATGAGGAAAATGTATGTTAGGATGATAAAGACTTAATTTACATGCTTTAAGATATTGAAATTATGTTGAATGAAGCCGAAAAATAATAGAATAGTAGTTTCAGACAATGATGTACGGTTGTACATATATAGATGTATGCACGTACATGTCTTAGGTAGAAGACAACTTCTCAAAAGTCGATGTACGCTTGTAACACTATATAAAAAGGTCATGTATGGTCGTATATTATAGGGTGTACACTCGTACATGCCATTAGAAGGATGCACAACTGTAAGGAGTACTAGTGCACACCTATAACAAGTAAGACTAAGAAATAGCAAACCTTAGTCAACGTTAAGGAAACTTTAGTCAGGATTTATGGTGTACGGATGTGACATTAAAAAGTGTACACTCGTACATAATCCAATAAAGGTACGAGTGTACAAGGTTAAGTCATGCTCATACAAGGTAGCCAAAAGATAATTCTAACCTATGTTATATGTTGGAATAGGGATAAGGTTACCGAAACCTTTCTAAAGAAGAATTGAGATAGTTAGCCAAGTAAATGTGGTTGACAATGTGGAAGAAAACATAGAGTGAAGCAAATTCAGATCGTATTTTGTAAAGTAAGGATATAAGATGTACATCGAGAAAGTCACCAATTGTATGCAATATGACGTAGTATATGTGAAAGTAACAAGGCTAAGATAGTTAAATATCCATTAGATGTATCATGCACTTGACATCAAGGGGCATTAGCAACTCATATATTTCAAGTACGCATGGTAAAAGAGAGTTGCACTAGTTAGTTCATCACATGGTTAACAAGATGTTTCATGTGCATGTCTATGGTATGGGTCATCTGAGATGTTTAATAGTTAGAAATTATGCGTACGTGAAAAATAAAGGACTATAATCAGTTTCCTTGTGTGACCATGACATCTCTATTTAGTTAGCCTAAAGTCTGACTAACATTATGTTGTGTGCATAATTAGTGATAGACATTTGAGATATTGTTTTAGTATGCCTTTCACATGGCATCAAGAATGTTGAGATAAGGTTAGGATTCGGGATGACAGTGTTTATGGAGTTAGGGCATTAGTGTAACACTCGGATTCAGATAAGTCAGTAAACTCCACTTCCAAAATTACCCATAGAGTTGATTTTATAACTTGTTGTTTAAAGAAATTGCAAAAAGAATTATAGAAAACTACTAAATGAGCAATAACTTTCAAAGAGGATAAAATGGTCATTTTAGAAGGAATTAAGGGACAAAGTGGGAATGAAAATTGAATGACACACTTGAAATTATATGGTGGTGCTAAGGGTTTTTGGTAATTGGCTAAGGATAAAATAGTCATTTATGAAAAAGGTTAAGGGCAAATTGGTCCAATAGGCTTATAAAAATATCAGTTATTCATCTTCTTCTTCATTTAGCTGAAAGCCTCCACCATTTTAACTAAAATTTTCCCTTAAGCAAAATTCATCCAAAAACCTAGTTAAACCACCTAATTTCCAGTACCTCTAGTTATAAAAAGTGTAGATCTATCAATTCTGGTTAATTCTAAGGTAAGAAATTTAATTTTAAAGATATGTCAAATTTAGGGTTTTAATGAATGATTATATTTTTGGTTATTTAAGGTTGTCAGGAAGAAGAAAAAAAGGTTAATAAGCTTAAATCACCTATTTAGCAAAGAAAAGGTAAGAGTTTCATACTTTACATACTTGAAGTAATTTGAGTTAGGTTATTTAAATAACTTTTACTTATATAAGTGTGTAAGGTATTAGAATTAAGGTGATTTATGCTTAAATAGATAAAGAAATTCATTAGGATTCATGATATAATTTTTGACCATAAGGGTATTTTAGATATTTCATATTCCTAGGGTTAGCTTTGTGGATTTTGTGTGTTGAATATATGAGAAATGATGAATTTATGAAAGAATTTGCATTAAGTTAATTTTTGCTTAATTATGTGCATGATATGTGGAATAACCCTTATATTAAGCCTATATTGTATATTTGAAATTAATTTGATGCATGTGATATGAATATGTTAGTATGTTTTGGTGTTGATTTAAGGTGATTTTGGTGTTAAAGGAAAATAAAACAAAGAGAAGGAAGCCGACTTGCAAATATTTGGCTCGAAACAAGGTAAGGGGAATCATCTTTGATATGTTGCATGTTTTAGGCTTTTGGTTCCTTGGATCTATGTTATAAATGATGATTTTGAAGTTGAGAAATGTTGTCTTGCCATTTGGGATGTCTATGTGTGTTATTTTGTTCATGGCAGAAAGTTGTATGATATTTATAGTTTTTGCCACTGAGTTCGTCCTATGTTTTGGCTGTCTTATGTGATGAATTATGAGTGCTATTATATCTTTTTGGAAAGCTCTTTGAATCCTCTTTCCAATGATATATAGCTTGTATGAATTAGAGATCATATGGATTGTTAAATATTGCATGAACCATAAGGACTGTTTTACCAAATAAACAGAGGAAGCAGTTTTTGCCACTGACTTTAGCTAACGTTTTGACTATCTTATCTATTGAATTATGAAAGCTATTATAGCTTGTTGAAAAGATCTTTGAATCCTCGTTTCAACGATATATAGCTTGTATGAATTAGAAACCGTTTGGGTTGTTAAATTGTATAAAAAAGAAGGCTGCCCTGCTAAATGACTGTTCTGTGAACAATATTTCGTAGTTTTGGGCAAGAAAGGAAGAAGAAAGAAAAGAAAGGAAAGGAAAAGAAAGGAAAGAAAGGAAAGGAAAGAAAAGAAGAAAAGAAAAAGCAAGAAAAGAAATTTAGGCTCAAGATTTAGGGGTCGCCCCAAGAGTAATGTCTGGTGAGTTATGAAAAAATTTAGATGGAAGCAAAATTAGTAAAATATAAGACCCGCATGCATGCTATAAATTATGAGGGGGCACTTTATACTACACCGCCAGCAGTAGGGCACGTCCGTAGTAAGACATGTCTGTAGCAGGACATAGACCCATAGTAGGGTCCGCTCGCAGTAGAGCATGCTCGTAGTATAGCACAATTCAGATTAAAAAAAAATGGTGTAGTAAGAGAAAAAAAAAGAGTTTGAGCTTAGAAAAGTACCAAATCCCTATAGTTAGCTTTCAGAAAGTATCAAATAAACATCAGATGGGACAAAGTATGACTCAAATAGTAAAGAATGAATGAGATTACCCCCCCCCCCTCAATCTCTTATAGAGGTTAGGATGTAAGGTTGAGTCCCGAGAGTGAGACAGAACAGGTGATCGAGGTAGCTACAAGGCAAGGTCAGGTCAGCGAAGATAGATCCGATTGGAGTAGGTTATCTTTGGTTTATATTACATGCATACAGTCGCATGTTATTGTTTCTTTTGGACCTTTTTAGGATGATTGTACAGTGGTATATGATTATTTCATGTTTTCAGATGCTTTCAGATGAATTTTCATATGAGTATATACATCTTTTGTTCACTTTCAAATTTTTCAGTTTTCTTAGAATAATTTCTAAACACTTTTAGTGATGTATTTATTTAGAGTATTTTAGAAGAAAAAATATATATAGACGTTTCGGATATTAATTCGTAACATTTCTCCTTTGGTGGGTAGTATTTCTAGAGAGGGATATTACAATTAGTAAGTCACATATTAGCATAATTGGCGTTTAGGATGTTGAAGAACATATAAGAGTTAACCACAATTACATAAGAGATTCGATTAGCTTAGCAATGCTTATTCAAATATTGTGTGTTTATGGCGTCGAGTGGTCTGTAACATCCACAAGTATGTTTAAGGTTATTTTGATTTTTTTTAGTATTTTTTTTCTATGTGAGATTATGTTTGTGAAGCTATTATGTGATTTTTGGCATGCATGATCGTGTATGAGAGGTTACATGCCGATGTATGATGTGGTAAAGATGACAAAATGGTAAGTAGGGTACACAATCATGTTTAGTCAATGAATTTTGAATTTTGGGATAAGAATACGTTTCGTGGGAATCGCACGATGTGGTATTAATATTTCATAATTGGCTTACATGCCCATGTACGTTTGTTTAATCTGACGTGCAACACTCATTTTTCTCTAAATCCTTTCAACCAAATAGGAGATAAGAGAGGATTAGAGAGTGCTAGAGTCACGTCTTAGTAGGAGAGAAACTTTTGGGAGTCATTCAAACCATGGAAAGACTATTATTATCAGTTTATCAAGGTAAGTAACGCGGTTTCATGTGATTTCTCTGTATTGAATTGCTTTTGAAACTTTTGAATTGAATGTGTGCATGATGTTTGATTGCTTAGGATAGTTATATGTATGTGTTGATAATTTATGTTGGGATTAATTTAGTTTGCTTGGCTATTGCTCAATTTATAGTTTAAAATTGCTAGATCTTTGCTAAGTGTTGATTCTCTTTTATATGGATTATTTAAATTGTTGTAATGGTCTATTGGGCTAATAGAAGATTGGAATTTTGCCTATGTTTATATGTGATAGAATGTGTTTTTGATAGGTAATGTAGGATAGGATATCAATATGGGGTCGCATTGTGCCATGTTGGTGATGTTTAAGTTATCAATTTATGGGTATATAGTGGAATAGGATTTTATGGTAAGGTTTTAGCTATGAAATATGTTTTCTTAAAAGTGTTTTTGATTATTTGTTAAGGCCTAGAAATTGGAGGAAAATTGGATTCAAAATTCTGAAATTTCTAAAATTCCAGCGACACACATTTGTATGTCTTCGAGGAAATTCTAATCATGTAGAGATTAGTAATATGACTCATTACGATGCATGAGGGTAGGGGGCTTGGATGTCTTTATTTATGAACTATTTATCATATTTTTATGAATTCTTTTACATGTACTGATGCATTTGGGTTTGACAGATAGTTATTTTGCATTGATTTGTATGGTTTCATATATGTTATTTAGATAGTGTTTGAATCATCATATTAAGTATTTAGTACACTTTTGAGATTGTAGGTCTGATTTCAATGCATCGCATTTAATAACTATAATAGCATACTATGGAAGTCTGATAAATCATGTCTCAGCATATACATTTTGAATAGAGGTAAGTGCCCATAGAAAGGTGTTACATGGTCCATTACAACAAAAAAATAATATTTAGTGGCACTTTTTATGGCATTTAATCAAAAGCTACTATAAATTATGGGAAGTCAAAAAATTAATCATGTGTTGTGACATTTATTAAAATTGGCACTATAGAAATATTTAGTAGCATTTAATATACTACCTCAACCTTCAAAGTTCAAGGGTGCATCCAGGCTAGTAGTAATCAATGAATAACTAGAGATACTAGAGGATGTCATAAGACTATTTGAGATAACATATGAGGACAAGGTTTGGTATGCTAGCTTTCTATAGAGGGGAGATGCTAAGGTGTGGTGGCCTATGATCTCCTATTTAATTCAGGAGCCATGAATTTTCAATAATGTATGATCATACCTTTTCATGGCATATGAGTGAATATCACCCAAATTAGTGCATAAATGTACCTTTCCCTAGGCATGACTATACATAAACCAAATGGGTGTTCTTTCCCAATTTTAGTCTAATTCGATCTAAACTCTATTATACTCATATGGAAATGACAATAAAGCCCCTAAAGCATATCTAATGGTGTTACAATTGGCTTTAGAGCACCAACCTTAACAATTTATATACTACATTTATTTATTTGATCTTTTTTTTTGTGTGTGTGTATATATTATACATATGTTGTATACAACATTGCTTAATATATTATAATAGATGTACGATATTATAGTTCTTATACTAGTTATTCAATTGTCGTTGGTAAATCTTTAACAATTAACATGTGTAACTATTAACAAACTAGTTAAATTAGCTATTACATTTGTAACAATAAACGTATGATCACATCAATGACACCAAACACAACAAATTATATAAAACTGCTACATTATAAATAAGGGAAAACAAATAACTAATAAAGTACTATTTAAGTACATTATGCTCATGAAAATCTACATTAAATACAATGTCTAACATAGGGTAGCTAGGGTTATGCACCAACTAAGATCGACACTGATGTTTTAAGAATAAGAAATCAAACATAGTTACAATGCTAATTTCAAAAACTTTTAGGGGAAGATTTTAAATTAGTTTGTGTGACTAGTTTGACAACATCTATTGCTTTCGTAGTACAACAATTGATAAATGAAGTGCCTACAAACTAGAAATAATGCCCACCTAATGACAAAACATGACATGCCTTTGCTTACCTCAAGTGAGCGATCTTTTTTATTCATAGATATTTAATCTATTTATTATTACACTACGAAATTGAGAGATATTGCCTTGAATCAAACTCATTGATGTAGAAACTCAATCCAAAGTTTTTTCATATTTGCATTGTCATTAAATTCTGTTTACAGTAACAAACATGGCTCTACATACAGATTAATCTTATAACAACACATTAAATATATTAGAATTACTTATGAATATATATTGAAAATATGAAAAATATTTAGTAAACAATATTATTTTACCCCTTAAAATGTAAAATATCCAAAACCTTATCAATATAAAAAGATTTGACCCTTTGCATATAATATAATTCAGCCCCAACAATGTCAAATATCATAGGACACCCATTTCAATTTGAAAAAAAAAAAAAGAAAAATTAAAGTTTCAGCCTAGAAATGTGAATTCCGTTGTTTGACTGAAAAACACCTACCCTATAAATGTTGCTCGCTTATCCAATTTCAACAAATTTTTCCTTAAAATCCATTAAATTATTAATAATAATACAACAAAACAACCAATTATACACATCCATTCCTGGATTCAATCAAGTTTCTTGCTTAATTTTGTGATTTTTGAGCAAGAATTTGACAGTGAGAGTTAGAAGTGAGACGATGAATAGAGTTAGGGTTTCATAAAGGCCGAAAGACTTATTCTCACCCAAGGTTTGATGAAATTCTATATTTATACCTGTTAACTTTTAAAAACTTACCATTATATTAAAATTTATTATTATGATTAAGGATAAAATTATTATTTAACTAAAATTAATTAAAAAAACTAAAAAGTTATTACATTTTTCCCCTAAATTTGAAAATCTAACAATTTCCTCCCACCTAAAATTTGAAAAATAACTATTTTCTTCTAGGGTTTTTTTTTCCATCATCACTTCTAGCGCTCAAAAATGTCTTTGACTGTGTTATCTCTCCCTCTTGGCTTCTCTCTCCCTCTACCCTCGCTGTCCTTGTCTTTGAAGTAGACGAAATCATCTTCATCTAAGAATGAAGACAATTAATTGTCTTCATCTCTTATGAAGATGTTTCATCTTTAAAATGATTAATTTAATTAATTTCTCATATATTGTAATGTTATAGTCTAAAGGGTATCTTTAATAAATTTTAAAAACCTTAAATGTAAATTTTTGACCATTGATACTTTGGTGGCCCAAAGTCTTACCTTAGTTGATTCAGTTATTTGACAATTAAGCAAGAGTAACACCTTTCCACGATTTGATGATATAAATGACATTTTTCATCATAAATCAAATTTTATTATTGAAAAAATTGACACAACATTGTAAAGTAAAATTACCTTTTTTATCCTTGTTATTCTGTTATTTAAGATTATCATATAATCCTAAATTTAAAAAATTAAAAACCAGCTCTTTAAATATACAAATTACATAAGAACTCATTTATTTCCATTTCTTTTCACCCTCACCTCATTTTCCATTTCTTATCAATTTCAGGATAGGAATGATGATGAGGGATAGTGGTAATTGTACTAATAGAAATACAGATATAAGTTTCAATGACGTATAATTGTGTATGAAGACAAATTATAATTTTTAAAAATGTTAGGGAATTTTAAAAAATTTTATAGAGTGTTTTTGAAATTTTTAAAATTTTAATATGCCTCTCAATAATTTAAAAAACGATAGTTACACTCTCAAAGAACCAAATAGAATATAATAAATTAAGAGTGTAAAAGTCATATTACAAACTATTAAGGTCATAACAATATTTTAAAATTGTGAGGGTGAATATGATTATTTGTGGAGGAGTAGTGTCACAATTAGGATTTTCAAAACATTTCAAGGATCAATTTATGAGTTTTCAAACTTTTTTAAAAATTAAATCATCATATTTAAAAATATTTGAGTTTGATTTATAAAAGAGTTTTTAATTTTTTAAATTAGTGGATGATAAAATTATAATTTTCTCTTATGCAATTAGTTTTTTAGATAGAATTTAATTTTAGATTAAAAAATTATTATTTATATTATCTAAAATAAAAAAAGTATTTTCAAACAAAACTTCGGTGGAGTATGTCATTTACTCATTCGACCATGATTAGACCATGTCCCTTGCCAAATATATATAATGGGAAACAAGGTGCCCCACTCAACAACCATCCAATCTTTAAGGATTCCAAAATTCAATTTTACCCTTTCTTTAAGAATTAAAATCTATCGGTATATTCATTTTCTTATATATATAAAATTCCCATATAATTAATTATTAATTCAACCAATAAAATATTTCTATTGAGAATACACATCTTAAAAGCCTAAATATATATGATTAAAACATGGCTATTGATTAATTTAATATAAGTTTAAGAGAAGTTTTATCTAATAATATGGTTAGATTTGAGTCAAATCGAATTTAAGTGAACTTGACTCGATTTACAAAAATAGAACTCAAATTTGAGTTCACGCTTGTCTTGTTCACTATAAATAAACTCAAGTTCGGCTCATTTTAAGCTCAAGCTTGGCTCTAGTTAGATTTGAATTTGAGTTTTAATTAACTCATTATTAAAAAGACATAATTTTAATACATATTGATTAAAACGATATCGTTTTGTATCAAATTTTTTAATTTACGAGTTTAATGAACAATTCGAGCTCGCCTGAGTTCATTAAAGACTGTCTCATTTTAGGTTCATTCAAATCGAACTCAAACTCAAATTCGATTCAAATCCAATATTAATACTGGCTACGATATGTCATTTATCCAATTTTAAACATTTTTCTTCCTTTCATGATCATCATGTCAAACACCACATTACCCCAACTCATTTCATTATTTTTTATTTGATCAAAATGAAACAATTACTAAATTATGTTAATTTAATTTAGCTTATATCAAATCATTATATTAAATTTTAATGAAATTATAAGTTGGCGAATGAATAATACATAAATATCGACGGCAGAGGATAATTTTGTAAAAACACTTGTTATTCTTTTTTGTTAGTAATAAAATAATCCTGGATTTAAGCTAAAGGTAAACCCAATCTCTTTCAGTTCCTTTAAAAATCTTCTTCGAAAATTAAACACTTCAACTTCTTCTTCTTGTGTGTTGACGCAAGGCGAAATGGTGATCAGACAGCTTCTTAGATCATCTCTTCGAGCTCAGGTAACACTCTTCTTTGCAACTTCTATTCTTTTTTTATTTTTGTGTAGCTTCATTGTGTTTCATGCATATAATTTTGTTTTCTTCTAGAAAATTATGTTCCTTTCGGGTTTCTTGTTTCCAAATTTTTATACCCTTTTGGCTTCTCTCTTTTTTTTTTTTTTTCAGATTTCCCTGGATTTTGGTTTCTGAAAAGTTTCCATTCTTGCTTAGGTGGAAAGACATTAGAAAGTTTTTATCTTTTTTTATTAGATGCCTTTGTTGACTTGATTTGTAGTTAAATACTGTATTACTAGAAATCAGTGCGATTCTGTTTCATCACTTACAAGATTTAAATTGTCCGATGTGTTGATTTGCATGTGTTATGTATGATAACAGTTGAATTTAGTGTGTCATGATATGGTTATAATTCTGTTTCTTGTAATGGATTATTCATGAAAAGTGATTTGTGAAAAGAATGGTATATAGAACCAGTTGGGTAGTCGAATATCTTTCATTGTGATTCCGTCGTATTCGATGTTTGACTTATTTGCTGTGTTTTATGTTTATCATCCTAAGACCTCAATCTTAAAATTATTTATTTGTTTTTTTTCGTTTACAACCAGATTGGTTCATATCAAAAGCATGTTGTTGCTTCTAGAAGTTTACAAGAGACGTTGCCATGTGTTCCTTTACTTGCTAAATTTTATGGTACTGAGGCAGCTTTGCTGAAGGAAGATGGTTTCAATGGTAAAGGGTATGTGCTGTTTCTGCAAATCACACAAACAAATTGTCATTCCAATGAGGATTTGCTTGAATATGTCAAATAATGGATCTACTTTGATGCGTGTAATTTGTATAAAATTTATGCCTTGTTCTTATAATAATGAGCTATATGTGTAGTGTCCATGATATGTGCAGCTCATTTGACACGCTTACATTTTCTTATCTCAGATTTAAAGGGCATGATATGCTCGCACCTTTTACCGCAGGGTGGCAAACTAATGATTTGCATCCACTTGTGATAGAAAAGTCAGAGGTATGCTGATTAGATATGTATCCTTTGGTTGGTATATTTTGTGTTTATTACTAATTGTACGTTGTTTTTCTCTTCTTCAAATGTATAACCAAGTTCAGTTTGATTGATTATCCAGGGTAGCTATGTATATGACATTAATGGAAAGAAGTACCTTGATGCTCTTGCTGGTCTATGGTGCACTGCCTTAGGTATTTATCATATGTCTTGCAGAAAATTTTCTTTTCCTTCTGTTGGATGTGTAAAATGCTCTCCTCTTTTTATCATTTCAGTAGAAAAACCCTACAAATAGGTACATATCTATTCCTTGCCAACTATGTATCTGATTATCATGAAAGAGCATCATTGATTGATGTATTTTGGAATGTTTTCAGGAGGAAATGAACCTCGACTTGTGGCTGCTGCTACTGCACAATTGAATACTCTGCCATTTTATCATTCCTTTTGGAATCGGACAACAAAACCTTCTTTAGTATGGATATATTTCTTAAGTTTATTTAACATAAATAAACACTGTGGTTTTTTCTTTTCCTTTTCTCTTAGAATTTCCTCTCATTTGTGAATCTTGCACCATTTATAGATTTATTTATTTTTCTCCACAATATAGTTAATGCTGTTATTTTTGTTTCAGAATATGCAAAAGTTGTCTTCTAAAGTTTCTTTCTAATGGCATTTGAATCAACATTTATCCCGCAGGATCTTGCAAAAGAGCTTCTGGAAACTTTTACTGCAAACAAAATGGCAAAGGCTTTTTTTACTAACAGTGGATCAGAAGCAAATGACACTCAGGTTCTTTTTTTTTCTATTAAGTGCTTGGTTAGTCTCTTGCTTTCACTTCCAGCATTTGAATGAAATTCTTGATATTTAACGACTTTCATTAAGAAGTGATAGAATAAGGTTCATCTTCTTGTTGTTTTACTTCCTTTTTCATCCCTTGAAATATTCATGAGAAAGGCAATGATGAAGATGTTGTTGAACTGAATTATATTGTAGGTGAAGCTGGTTTGGTATTACAATAATGCTCTTGGAAGACCAGAAAAGAAGAAATTTATTGCTAGAGCAAAATCGTAAATTTGACCACTAATTTTATATTATTTTTATATATTTTCTTTATAAGTATCATCCCTAAGTAATCACTATATCATTCTCTATCTTTTACTCTGTTTCAGGTACCATGGTTCAACTTTGATATCAGCTAGTCTTTCTGGGTAGGAAAAACTTACTACTAAAAGCATGGTACCTATTGTTTACAACAATTGAGTTCATTAACAAGTGAAAAATCAATGCAGCCTTCCAGCTCTACACCAAAAATTTGATCTGCCCGCACCATTCGTATTGCACACTGACTGCCCTCACTATTGGCGCTATCATCTTCCAGGTTGTTTTACACTTTTATTGTTGTGATTTTTTTTTTAATTAAAGGCTATGGTGTTATAAAATATTATACATGCTACTTTTTATTTCAGGTGAGACAGAAGAGGAATTTTCAACCAGGTTAGCCAAGAATTTAGAGGATCTCATCCTCAAAGAGGGACCAGAGACGGTAAAGTCCAGCTATCATTTTGTAACTTGTATGTGGAAAGCCGGTTTACTACTTGAAGGGGTGGATCATTGTGTAACTCACCATGGTTGTTGATTTCAGATAGCTGCATTCATTGCTGAGCCTGTCATGGGGGCAGGAGGTGTGATACCTCCTCCAAAAACTTATTTTGAGAAGGTGAGTTTTTCGTAACGTTGTATACTGACTAAATGGTACCCTTAACCTTTGAAATTCAAGCTGGAAAGAAGTGTTTCCAGCTTCTCTAGTGTTTTTCCTCATATATATACATATTTGAGGAACACTTGTAGCCATTATGAAATGTGAATACATTTGTACTTTGATATATTTACATACAAAAAATCGTCTTCCTTGTTTTAACACACAGCTCAGATTGCCTGATGAATAAAAAATACCATGTGTGCTATGTAACCATTGGTGATTATTTTTCTTATGTTAATGTATGTGATTAAAATACCAGTGTATGTCAGCTTGCAGAAAGGTTAAGGCCATGTCTTATGTAGATTTGAAACAAAAGCATATCATTTCAATGACCATAAGAGATATAGAAGTGCAATGATGTAGGATTGACTGTTTTGATACAAAATTATGTGGTCTTTGCTGGGAATAAGATAACCATATGAAACTTTTACATGGACCATGGAATTTGTTAGTACTAAATATCTTGGAATATTTAGGTTAAAGAATGCAAGAGTGCTTCAAAGATTGCACTTGTTTTTTCTGAAGTTACCTTCAGCCAAATGCAACTTCTGTGTTTGACTTTTATTCATTTATTGTGCAATAGTGGAAAATGCTTACCTTTCTCCATTTCCCTTTAATTATTATAACTTTTTAAATATGATGCAGATTCAAGCTGTTGTGAAAAAATATGACATACTCTTCATTGCAGATGAGGTACTTCATTTTCTTTATTTTAATTATTTTTGTATTACTGAATGTCTAACACTTACATGAGCAAGTTCTTTAATGTTAATTTTCAAATTTGGGTTCACTTTCTTCATTATGATTTATCTAGGTGATTTGTGCATTTGGAAGGCTGGGGACAATGTTTGGTTGTGATAAATACAATATTAAGCCAGACCTTGTTTCTTTAGCAAAGGTACATGTAAAGAATTTAAAATACACAGATTGGTTGCTCACATTCCAGACAGTATTTTTTATTGAGTGTTGCACTGATATCATCTTTCTAGGCTCTTTCTTCTGCTTATATGCCTATTGGAGCTGTTCTTGTGAGTCCTGAAGTTGCAGACGTCATTTACTCTCAAAGCAACAAACTTGGTATGATTGTTATACTTGCTGAATTGACTATAGCATTGTTCTTGGATCCTCTCTCTAATTCTCTCTATGTCAGGTTCTTTCTCTCATGGATTCACATATTCTGGTCACCCTGTATCCTGTGCTGTTGCCATTGAAGCACTCAAGATTTATAAGTGGGTTCTTTTCTGTTCATTTCTATAAAATTCACAAGATATATTTCTATGTCAAGTTTACAAAGTACAAGAATATATTCTTTCGGGAAAACTTATATTTCATTCTATCATATCCTAAAATTTGGTTGGAACAGCATGAGAATATTTAATAATAGTAAGCTACATGAGGATATCCCTGTGAATAAGGAAATACCGTTTGATTAAATTGTATATGAGGATATCCCCATGAATAAGGCAATACCGTTTGATTAAATTGTATATTTATTAGTAAATTACACTCTATATGAACTTCCTTGGTGGCTGGTGGTTAATGTAAATATATGCTTTCAGCTTCATGTCATACCTTGTATGATCTTATTTCTTTGTTTTTTATGGGTTAATGTTGGAATTTGAACTTGTCCATGTTATATTCCCTTGACCCACTTGCCACGTTACTCTTCATTAAATATTATAGCAACTAAGATTTCTTTTTACATCTTTGTAGGGAAAGAAATATTGTTGCACAAGTAAATAGCATAGCACCAAAGTTTCAAGATGGTATAAAATCCTTCTCTGACAGTCCCATTATTGGAGAGGTAGATTTGTAGTTTATCTTAACTTATTTGTTTGATAGAAATGTGTTAAAATTAGATATTTACTACTGTTATACTCATCTGATTTTGCAGATAAGGGGAACTGGCTTGATTCTTGGTACAGAGTTTGTAGACAACAAATCTCCAAATGATCCATTCCCTCCTGAATGGGGTAAGTCCTTTATTGCTTTTGCTATATTTGTGAGTATAATTGAAGCATGAATCATCTTTATTTCTCTCGGTAATAGTACTTAATAATGGGCATTACAGGCATAGGTGCATACTTCGGATCACAGTGCGAAAAGCATGGTATGTTAGTCCGTGTTGCTGGTGACAACATAATGATGTCTCCTCCATTTATAATGACTCCCGAAGAGGTTGATGAGGTCAGTTTAAGCATTTTTTTCTCCTTTCTTTCTGTTTGTTTGCCAGCATTGAACTAGAGAATATATATTTCCTGTTTCATTGAAATGATGTCTGTTCATTAATTAGGGGTCCTTCAGAACAAGGAATGGGCTTACTGATCACTGAACTTGCCTAGTGATGTTGTTACCCTTATTCCTTTTATGATTTTACTTTTATTGCATGCCAGAACTAGATTTTTTATATCATCAATATTTTTGTTCGCAACCTAGAAAATCCCAGAACGTGTTTAATCAAACCTGAGTATGAAATTGAATCCCCTACCCAACCATACAATTTTTTACTCTCTGCTCATTACTTGAAGAACAGTCTACTAATCTTGCAATATGTGAGTGCTCACATGAGCGTGCATAGTCATAAGTGCATCCAGTTTTGAATACCCGATTAGGTACACAGAAGATGTATTATAATGTGATAGGATGGTTTTGAATTAAAGATAAAGTAATATCCAATCACGTTATAACACATCATCTAATTGAGTGTTCAAGACTGGGTGCAAATAGCATTGTTTTAGAATGTTTTGATATAGTTTTTATATATTAGTAACAATCAGTACTATTTTTCAGTTGATAAGCAAATATGGGAAAGCAGTGAAGGCCACCGAGGAGAGGGTAAAAGAACTCAAATCTCAGCAGAAGTAAACGGTGAAGGAAATGCAATCTCAGCAAAGTAAATGATAGTATGGTGAAAAATGTGGAGTCTTTCTGTAAATCAAGCCTCACTTCCGCACTTTTAAGAAACTTACTGGATTATCTCAATAAAACATTTTCAACTGTTTCTGTTCATTCATTTGATTAATTAGGCAAAGACAACAACATTACATGCCCTATGCCAAGAAAGAAATTGATTGCTTTGCCTTTAAATTATAAAAAAAAATAATCCAGAAGTTGCAGCTGCTGAAGCCGCAAAAGGACGTATTTTTTTTTACGTCAAACTCTGTAATATTATAATTTAAATTAAGATACGGAGGAAAGCAAGTGAAAACTGAAAAAGCACGTTCAAAACTTCCAGTTAACTTTTGGCTTCTTTATCTGCTTGTCTCTTCCGGCCCCTTACATTTCCTTCTTCTCCTCTTCCAAATCCTAAAAGATTGACCCACACTTCTACATTAAACGCAATAATTTCTCATACCATACGACCACAGTATTTAGTGAAATGCCTTGTACCAATCATTCATCCTTGAATATTGGTCATTCTTCTCAGTTCTTGCATTTTTCACATTTGATCTATCTTGTAATATTCTAACACATTCTATGTGCTTGTTAATTATTCGAATTTATGTTTTTATCATTATCAAAACATTTAAGGGTCTAACACAATATAATAATTTTATCATCCATTAAATTAAAAAAAATTATTAATCTTAAACACTTCAAATATGACAATTTAATTTTTAAAAAAATTTTAAAACTTACAAAAAAAATCTTTAAAATCTTTTTAATTTCTCATATATTTTAAAATTATTATATGATCTTAATAGTTATAATATGATATTTATATTCATAATTTTTTATATTTTATTTAATTATTTAAATGTATAATTATCATTTTTAAGTTATTGGATCAATTGATATTTTAAAATTTTTAAACAATTTTAAGCTTTTTTAATAATTTTTTAAAAAAATGTAATAATTTTAAAAATAAATAGTAAAGATAAAATCTTAATTTCAAAGTTATTTATGGGCGGAAAAGTGTTTTAAGGTTGTACCAAAATTTTGGTAAGTCTATTATCCTTAAAACCAAGTGGGTTTATTAATTATTTTAATCAATTATTTTTTTTATATACATATGCAGTCTCATTATTTTTCATTGTATATATATATATATATATAAAACTCAAAATATAAAAAATTCAAACTACCTTTTGAAATTTAAATTCGCCCCATTAAACATTAACTTATTCAGTCTTTCTTCTCACTCAACTATGACTTTGGCCGTGTGCTTTTTTTTTTTCTTGTACAACAGTTAAGCACACACCACTGATTTTGTGCTTTTCTGATAAATTTTAGGCCAAAGCACTATTTCTCACCCAAGCTATACTTTTTCTGTACATTGTCACCCGTTAACTTTGAAAAGCCCATTTACCTACCCATGGGCTGTTAAAAAAACGGATTCAAGGGTAAAATCATCATTTTATCTGTAATATTAAAAGTAAATTAAAATTTAATCCTCTTTTCCCCCCTAACCCCTAAAAACTAACAATTTCCCCCTAGGCCAAGTTTTGAAAAATAGCATTCCCCCCCTAGGGTTTAGTTTTTTATCTCCGACGTCAAATTCGGAACCATCGCTGACAATGAAAAACCTTCCCAACGCACCACCATGCTCCGATGGCCTCTCTTCTCTCCTCTAACATCGTCTCTCTTCTCTCTAAAGCCTTCTCGATCGGCCCAGATCTGACATCGTCTTTGCCTGAAAATTTGAAGAGCTTCGTCGGGAGACGAAGACAACGACCTCGTCTCCGTCTGGGAAGACGCCCAGATGTCACCGGATTTGACGTCGAGGATTGAAAACTAAACCCTAGAGGGGGGAATGCTATTTTTCAAAACTTGACCTAAGGGGAAATCGTTAGTTTTTAGGGGTTAAGGGGGAAAAAAGAGATAAAATTTAAGACGTTAGGGCTCCGTTAAATTTAACTGCTCATAGTAGGGTTGGATTCGAGCCGAGCCGAGCTCAGCTCGTAGCCAGCTCGAGCTCGGCTTGGTTCATATATGGACGGCTCAAGTTTGGCTCGAGCTCGGCTAAGACCGACTCGTTTCAGGCTCGAGTTTGACTCGACTCTGTTCGGCTCGTTTTTCATTATCAAAATGGCATTGTTTTTAATATATATTAATCAAAACGACGTCGTTTTGTATAAAAAAATTTAAAAAAAAATCTTCCGAGCCAGCTTGAGCTCGGTCAAGCCCGGCTCGTTTCGGTCTTGATCGAGCTGAGCTCGAGCTTGAACTAGCTCGGCTCGAGTCTAGCCCTAACTCATGGATGGGTATTTGGTATTTTCATAATTAAATGGGGGAAACTTGAAAATGTAACATATCTTGGTGGGAAAAAGGTCCTTTCGCCTAAATTTTAAAAGATTTATCGGGATCTTCAAATTTTATAATAAACTTTATTTCTAATATTAAATTTAAGATTATATAAGCTTTAGTTATAATGCTCACAGACAAGGTGGAATTGTTGTTTTCATGGTCATGGCTGCTATGATGGTTAGATGTGTCATTAAAAATTCTACTCGCTACCTTCTGAAGATTGTGCGGACTCAAGCAATTGCAGATGTGCGGGCTCAAGCAATACATCAACTTTTAGATACAGGGTTTATTCGACTGTTTTTTTTTTTTTTGTTTTAGTGAAGATATAAACAAGAAAATTTATGAAAAAATATATAGATTTGTTCAACCAGCCAACTCATCCGTCCAACTTCAAAACTCAAAATCTAATATTTTCAAATAACATAAAATCACAAAAATATTTGTTTTATATTTGATTTATTAAATTTTTTATTATTTAATCAATATTTTATTTAATTTAATTTTAAAATAATAATTTTTATTAAATAATAATAAATTATTATATAAATAATTTTTTATCAATTATTTTTTTCTTTCTAAAAATAAAATAAAATTATAAGATAATTATATTTATATTAGAAAAAAGGGAAATTAATAAATTACCCCAAAGTTAAGGGGGCAAAACAAAATTGCCGCTATATTTAAATTTTAAACGAAAATGCTCTAAATTTGTGCAGAGGCGAAAATGCCCCTCATATCAAAATTGATGAAAACGACGCGTAACTCGTCAAACACACCAAAACAGCAAAACCAAATACACATTTTCACGTAATCGACACCTTCGATTTTCTCAAGCAATTTTTAGGACGTTTTCGACGAAGAAAATGGATTAAAAAAGTTAGTAAAACATTCCTTATCATCTTTTTATGCAATTCGTTTCAAGATTTGAGCAATTTAATGTGAAATTTGGGTGTTTAGCGTTAGGGTTCCAATTTGAAAATTTTGATGAAATTGCTTGATTTGTTGGCGATTTTGATAAATTTTCTTAGGACTTTTGTGTTAAATTAGGTGTATAGTTGATTGTTGTTAAAATGAAGTTTGAAAAATGAAGTTTGAGAGGTGAAATGTAACCACACGAATTCGGCAGTGACCATGTGAATGGCGCGTTGACCACACAAATTCATGTGGTGAGATTTGTTGAAGATGGAGAGGTTTTGTGCATTTTTCAAACTTCATGGACCACGCAAAGTCATGTGGTTGGGGGTGAAAATGCGAGTTTTAATCGTGTGGTGGGGCGGCTTATAGATTGGAAAAGTTGGTTGACAAGCGAGGTGATGGTCAACCACATGAATTCGTGTGGTTGACACATGGTGGGGGGTAAAATGCGCTTTTGCAAAGTTATTTGCCATGCAAAGTCGCGTGGTTGGATTTAAGGGGTAGAATGAGATTATGCAAAATTGTAGGGTTTTTTTTATATTTTCCATGGGAGGGGCAAATTAAAATTTGTGCATCTTAAGGTTTTTTTTATATGGAGAATTCGAATTCGATATTTGTTTTTTTGAATAAGGCTCTCTATGTATAAAATTGAATAATTTATAATATAAAATTGATATAAATTTAATATAATCACAATTCCATTTTGATGTAGGGAGCTGGACAAAAGAGAAAAAAGGATGAAGGCAGGGATGAAATGCGATTTCCTTTCGAAAAACACTTATAGGCTCAAGTTACTACACGTTGATATAGAGATGTGGAAGCCGTGATTAAAAAATTATTAACAAAGAGGCAATTACAAATTTTTTGACGTACTTGTTTTGAACACTTCCTAGACTTGAAGGATAGCCAATTTAGTGGGGTTCTAATACACTCTTTCATCCTTAGAGTGGTAAATAAGTTGACCTCGAGAGAAGAGTTATGGTTTCGACTTAATGATGTAGATGTAAGATTCAATCTGTATGGGTTTGCCATTATGCAAGCCTTCGATTCAGTCATATGGTAGATATTGACATCTATATTCCATCGAAGGCTACAGATTGGATTCTCCAGACATATTTTCACGGGTGTAAGTTAGTTACATATGCTAATATAAGATGTGTTTTCCAATAGAGGCTGTGGGGGGAGGATGACACTGATGCAATAAAGTTAGGGTTGTTGTTTTATCTTCACAGGGATTATTAGGGAATGATTTGAGGAAAATAATTTCTCAGAAGATATTACAATTGGTTGATCATCTTGATGAGTTTAATGCATACCCATAGGGAGTACGGGTGTGGTAGATAACATATCACTCCATATGTGATAATATCTCCTGAATTTCTATAGATTTCAATCCAAAAAAGAAGAAGGAAAACCAACTTAAACAGAATGAGATCATGAGATTTCCATTAGCGTTTTAGGTAATTGTAACATTTATTAATTTAAACAAAAAATTGTGTTTACAATAGAATTGATTTAGTATGATTGTAAATATATACAATAATTGATTTAAGTTAAAATTGCAATTTTGAATATATGAGACACTAGACTCCCTACATTGATAGGTGGATATCTCACCAGTTTTAGAAGCCACCCGAATGTTGAGATGACAAAACGAAAGATATTTCGAGATGAGATTCTGTCTCAACTATCTTCACCAGAGATGTAGTAAGTATTAATTTGTTATTAATTAACATATATATAAGGTATAATAATAAAATGCACTGAAAAAAAAATTTGCAAGATGACGTTAATTTCTCACTAGTTTTAACTCCGGTTGAGAAAGATGCAGACTAGTATGATGATATCGTTCGACACACAAGGATATCGGATAACCGACCTTCTTCGTCCACATCACCCCTGACATTGTTAGGAGATGCATCAGTGACCCTATTACAATGTTAGTTCTTCGATCATTGCTCCTCCTACCAAGGCTTTTATTCAGCCTCCTCTCACAAAGCCTTGTTTGATCAACGACCCTGTTATAACCCCTGTCGACGAGCACATATCACCAAAACCCATGCCTCTGCCCTCTACCACTGAGCACACGTCAGATGATCTTCCTGTTAGTGGACCAGATTTATCCATTCACTACTTTGATACTTCATTGGCTTGATGGGGAAATCTTATCTTAGATCGATTCACTGGTTTAAAGGCTAAAATGAAGAATAGGTTTAGTCGGATTGAGAATAGGATGACTTATATAAAGGATAGGATGAGTCATATAGAAGATATGATGACTCGTATAGAGGATAGGCTGAGTTATATAGAGGATATGATGACTCGTACTAAGGAGACACGATCTCATCACCACACAGATACTGTCTGACAGGTAAAAAAGTTAATAATCTACTAGATATTCCATCTATTTATATATGCAATCATGTAAACCCTATAATAATTGTATATGTTGTTATAGACTTCTCGAAACGATGGTAACAGACTATCAAGAGGGAGTTCGACATTCTTGTCTCTACTTGCTATCGAAATGATGCTTTAGAAATACTTTTTGTCTTTTGTTAACTCATGAATGGGTAATTTTTACAGCATCAAGTGTTTGATGAGGGACCATCCAGAGAAGATCTTATATTGGCTTTTGATGTTAGCAATGACATATCATCGCATGCGGTTTTTTCGATGACATCATTTATGATGGTTCAAGTAATTATAACGTCATTTGTAAATGTTATATCCGAATTCAACAATGGTTGATTGATTACCTATTAAAGAGTTTATGTTGACTTTATCATAGTGGCCTAAAATTTCTGAGACTACATCGGTGAGGAATCCAGAGATGACATCAGTTTCAAAAGTAGATGTTTGTATACCATCGACTGTACATTTATTAATCTTGATGAATGTAACTCTTTGATGTATCAATATAAATTGTTAATACTATTATAAGATGTCGGCAATGATGGATTACTTCACACAGTTTTTCCGTCGACATCTTCTATGATGATTCTAGTAAGTATAACATTGATTGTTAATATTATATCTTATTTATATATTTGATTATTCATTTTCTCTAAACTCGTTACTATCAACATTGTGACAGTGGCCTAACGTTTCTGAGGCTACATCGATAGGAGATCTAGGAATGACATTGGCTTTAAAAGTAGATGTACGTATACCATCAATTGTACACATTCTAATATTGTGATATTGTGATTCTCTATTAACTCATTACTATCGATATTATGATAATGTCCCGGTGTTGAGAAGCCCACATCGAGGGGGGACCCATTATGACATCGGTTTTGACATTAAAGATACGTACATTGTTAACTGTAAGCACAATAATTTTTGTTAAATAGTTTAATTTACTAATATGAAATGTTAATATTGTCATAGGATATCACTGACGACAATAGATCACCCCATGAGAATGCTCTATTATCACCTTGGGCAGAGGTTGAGGTAAACTGTCAGAAAAACCACTGTAAATTGTTACTCTTATTAATATCAATTATCATTTACCCTTGATCTATTGTTACGATAGGATCTTCGTTTGGTCTATCTCAACACTCTAAGTAAGAGAAAATAGGTGATCGATATTGCCTCTTAAGATAACAAGATCATTAATGATGCGGTTGAGCTCCCTACACAGAGGGACCTCATTCAAGTAATTAAATTTTCAAAAAATTTAATAAATACAATTGAAAAAAAATATATTATCCATTTATTGAATTTGTGTATTTAACTATAGCCGGTTTCAAAAAATAATACAGTCGACCTAACTTTGATTACGGATTCTCCGACTACGACTCCAGCTTTATAGAAGGTATTAAAAAATTTATAAAAATCTCAGAAGTTAATGTAATTTTAAATGATGTATTATTTGTTTTAATATAGTATTTCTGCATAGTTCGTAGTAGAATTATCAAGAAGGGACCACTCATTCGTAGTCTATACACAAATCCCTTGAAATCATAGATCCAACAGTTGAGACTGATGGTGTAGTTATCCAGTACAAGCATGAGGAAATTTTTAGGAAATGGTATGTAGAGCCAAATATTTTTTAGAAATGTCATGTATACAACATAGAAGAAAGAACCAAAATTGTTTTCTAGGGTACACTCATAGATACATTCGGATGATTATCTAACGAGGTGAAATCACTTGATCAATTAATTTTGTTTTTAGCATAGAAGATCGTTCATGTGCGTTATAACATTATATTTTTTTTGTTTTTTCAGCATGTAAATTCATTGTTGGGATTATTACGTCGACGAAGCATGATGATACTGCGAATATTTATCAAAACTGGATGACAGTTCTGACATGTTTTATTGAATACATCCCTCATGAGTATGTTGCATGGATGAAAGATTAGTATAACTACCAGTTTCCTCCGCTCTTCACGTGATTAGTGGATGTGGATTATCCACCTAATTTACATTTACAACCCTAGGGTGTGATCGATGAGGTCAGTATTCGAATCTCAATTACTTTTCAAGGAATATTGAATTAAGTTCTAATATATGTATTTTATCAATGTGTGTAGGTTTATATCCCGATAAACTTCGATAACGCACATTGGGTAGCAAGAGTGGAAGATTACAGTTTACGACTCTTGACAGAGTTTTACTGCTGACCTGAAGTTATTTAGGCAAAAGATGTTGGGGTATACGTCGATGATACCACATTTACTAGTTGCGACATCATTTTGGTCTGACACAGATCGAAGTCCATGAGACAATCTATTTCCATTGCATAGATTGGTGGTATAGCAAGGGCCTCTATCAGGTGATTGTGGTGTGTTCATGTTACGATATATCAAGTTCTTGTCATTTCGTCTATCATTATCTTTTGAGGGGGATGACTCGTTACGTCTACGCACGCGTTTAGGCACAACTATTTTTCTAGGATATTGATTAACAATTATATTATATCTTATTTGTATATGTATATATGTTTATTCATTCATATGTATATATGTATATCAATATATGGATTCATTCATATGTGTTTGCCTTTTATGTAATTACTATAAGCGATAAGTATAATGAACAAAAAACGAATGATAAATGATATATGAAATCAACGTGGATATTTATAACGATTACTAGTCTAAATTTTATAGATACATTAACAAGTATAATCACAAATTTAAAAAATAGTATATTACAATCACAAACATTATAATTAAAGTAACAAACACAATAACAACATTTATATCAAAATTAATAAGTACAATTACAAATGTAGTTATCTTTCATCTTTCTTTTTTCTTTCTGAACTTGATGGTATAAAACTCGGTATTGGAATAGAACTCTTGCAATTTTGTCTTGTATGTCTAGGTTTATGATATCGGCTACAAATAAGTTGTTCAACAATCTCTCTTTGCGAAGGACGTCTATTTTTATTTGCTAGACGACTCGCACGACAACGATGCATGAACGGATGGTGGATAACACTTGCCTCCTCTAGATGGATCTACTCATATTGATCTCCTAATGGATTGACAACCTCTGTGTATATTGTACAATAAAAAGCGTGTTGTAATATGGATGCACACATTGAATATAGGTGATGAGTTTCATATATCTGGCAATAGCAATGAAATGTATGTAGAAAATCTGTGATAGTTGAAATTTTCTACAGGTACATGTCCGCTCCGTAAGGTCGACTAGGGCATCATATTAGCCACTACCAAGAACCTAGTATTGTTCAGATGTTATAGGACGTACCTCCAAGTTTAAAGATTTTAGCATACATTTGACAATATTTTCTTCAACCCAAGGTGTTACTGGATTGTTACAAGTATCTACAAATCATATAAATACAAACAAATATAGTAAGTAATTAAGTATAAGTTTACATACATACATTATAACATGTTATAATATAGAATATGTATTTACTTGCATAATTTCTTATTTCATAAAACCATCGCTGTAATGTACCTCTGATGAAGTGGATGAGCATAATAATAGGTAAACTTGGAGCATGTCTGACTAGTGCATTAAACGATTCAGTGATATTGGTAGTCATTATATTGTATCTATGTCTTGAAAAATATACCTGTGTCCATCGATTGAAACCCACCTCATACAGGTATGCGGTTGCATTATGGTGTATATGGGCCAATGACTTCATTACCTCTCGAAAATCATACTTCGTGTACGCCTTGGCTACTTTCTAATACATTCATGCGACTTTTACATTCTTCTTGTACTTAGATTGCATGTTACAATAGAGTTGATGACAATAATAACCATGGTGCACCCCAAGTAATACTTTAACCATTGCAGAAAATATACTAACATGTCTATCTAAAATAATGGCTAAATGAGATATCTCACTAAAACAATCCTTCAGCTTTATTAAAAACTAACACCATGTGTCGTGGTCTTCTTTGGGATTGATGACAAAAATCAATGGGTATATCTGATTATTACCATCCAATGCGATAGTGATAAATAGTTCACCTAGATATCTACCTTTTAAGAAGGCAACGTCAATACAAATGACTAGTCGAATATGTTATTGGAATACACGGATACAACCTAATATCATGTAAAAGTATTTAAATTGTTTCGGCTCATCTGTTAGTGTATATGACATAGTTCCCGGATTAAAATGTACTAAATTATAACAATACTCTGACAGCAATATAAACAACTTTTCTAATGTGCCCAATTTCTCGCCCGCCATACTTGTGTATATGATATATCAATTTTATATTGGTTAGCGATATCCGCAATGATCTCCTTTGGTCGAGCATGATCACCTAATATAAATTTGGTCTTCAAAATTTGTCCTAAAGCTTGGGTGCTTGTTTGCTCATGTTGAGGTAATATCTAATCTCTAGAACATGTGTGATGGTTATCAAAACGACGTAATTCAAAACTATCATTTTCTTCCACCCTAACTGCCCCGTACACGCAACTTACTTCCTTCATTAACACATTTAACCACCCATCTGTGCGTGTCTGACTTATACACTGCAAACTGATATCCCTTTTGAAGAGCATCTTGATATATCGTATCAATGACATGTTGTTTACTTAAAAATAATGTACCAATTTTTGGAGTATCACTATCGCTGGACACTCTTGAGCTTCTAGAAGTAGATGGTTGGTCAGGAAAAAGAGGTAACCAATGAAATGCATCAATATAAACATTCTTACCATCAGGATTTATTTTCGGAAAACTACTTGTACCTCCAATATCTTTATTAACATGTGTCTTCTCTTCAACCTCCGATTTCTCGACTGGAATATCATGCACAACCTTTTCGTCAAATTTACTCCACTTTGGAAATTTTCTTCATTGCCATTAAAAAATTCTTCTACATGATATAATGCATCAACATGAACATAATTTATATCCACAAAATCTTCCTCTGAAAGTT
Organism: Mangifera indica; assembly: GCF_011075055.1. NCBI lineage: Eukaryota > Viridiplantae > Streptophyta > Magnoliopsida > Sapindales > Anacardiaceae > Mangifera > Mangifera indica. The sequence goes on from NC_058146.1 coordinate 9,239,097, forward strand.
CTTGTTTCGGATTGATCCCGATATTTTGAATCTCTTCTATACCAGTAGTTTGATTTTCTGGATAACGATTAGATGCACCACCTTGTAAACCCTCATCTGCTTGTTAAGTTTCATAATTATCATCATTAATTATAGTTGTTACAAAAACTAGAACACATTCTTTGAAAATGTTAGAGAGGCCGTTAAGAATCTCAACATCTTCATCATTTAAAATTTCTACTAGAATGTCGGCATCAAGATGCTTTGGTTTCATGCTTAATTGAATGTTAAATATCTTTCAATCTATATTACACTTGTTGCTTACCATTTGAATTAATTATTCGAATGTCGTGTGTTCTAAAATTTTATCCAATTTCCTATTACCTCCAACATATTTTATAACATTGTCATCCTTTTCTATCCATTTCTCTCCGTATCTAATTGAAACATATTTAGTTATTTAGATTAATCCTACAACAAAATATATATTCAACATAAATAATACGACTAAAAATACTATTTACAGATTTCTATTGCACAATTATACATATTCGATAATTCAATTGTATATTATTGACTATTAATGTACTTTGATTAATGTGATACTAATTTGTGAAAATATCGCTTTACCCTTATATTGTAAAATATCATTTTACCTGAAATATTATCTAACATATCTCTCTAACACCTTTCATTGTAAAATATCATTTTACCCTCTAATATTATTTAATTTAATCCTCTAACATCATTTATTGTAAAATATTATTTCACCCTATACTATTATAATATTTACAACATAGCCTATGTAATTTTTATTATTTCATTTTTTACACACCACTATAATTTATTAAATAAAACATCACATATAATTGTATTATTGATAAAATAATAACAATTGAAGTAATAGTAGATATAAATACCTCAATATCATGAACTTTTTTTTTCCCATTCGAAATCATGAATATGAACTTTTTTTCTCTTTCTAGAAATCTCTCTCAAATCTGTTAAAAATGAAAGAAAATATATGGTTTATATAAAAATAAAATAAGGGTAGTTTTGATATTATTATGGGACATTTTTGTTTAAACCCTAAAATTAGGTGTAATTTTGCTTATACCCTTAAAAAAAAGGTAATTTAATTAAGAAGGGTATTTTTGGTATTTTATAGGATATTTGAGATATTTTCTTTAAGTCCTTTAATATATGGATATTTTCATTTAAACCCCTAAATTTAGAGTAAATTTTTTATTACAAAAAAAAAAAGATAATTATTTTAATTTCCCTAAAAAAAAAGTCATTATATGTGTACAAAAATTTAAAATAATTAATATCCCAGACTAAGCTGTTCCCTGATCACTTTTAAGGACACAGCCCCCTCTCCCAGAAAAAAGGGCAAAAAAAAAAAAAAAAAAAAAAAAGCCACGAGAACGATATGTCGTCTAGATCCTTGTATCAACGGCTAACCCCATACTTTACGTCTCGAATTCGGCAAAGCCACCGGCTTCTCAGCTCCAATCAACCTCCTTCTTTTGATGATATTCACATGACTGATAGTTGCATCAAAGTATCTTTTTATAGCTTTTTTCTGAGTTTTTTAGTTTTCAATTTCTTTTCATTTCGCGTGATTCAATTATTTGATTTCTAATTATCTATCTCTTCTAATCTTGAATGTGTTATTGGCAGAGAATGAAAGAATTACAAGCCACTGAAACATCTAAAGAGGAATTAATGCTTCGGTTGGGTGTAGAAACTGGTGGATGTTCTGGCTTCCAGTATGTTTTTGATTTGGATCACAAAACCAATCCAGATGACAGGTTTTTTCCTTGCCATTTTTTATTTTTATTTTTTTTTTATACTGGGTTCTAGTTTCTGATGCTTCCCTTGTTTTCTTGTTTAAGTAATTGCAGAGTTTTTGAGAGGGAAGGGATTAAATTGGTTGTTGATAATATTTCATATGATTTCTTAAGAGGGGCAACCATTGATTACGTTGAGGAGCTGATTCGTTCTGCATTTGTGGTAAGGCTCTTTCACCCTGAAGTGTTTGTACAACATATTTAGCTGTTTGTATTGCCTTAAATATGTGTAATCCCTACTTTAGCTGAAAATGTTTTAGTCGGCAAACTAATTAGTATGATTATTGTGATATATTGTAGAAAAATCTTTTATTTGCTTACCTTAGGAAAGGAGAACTTGGATCCTCTGGTAAACTATATGTAAACTCAATATTTGGCGATATTGTAATGTCGTAAAATCTTGAATATTGACACTGTTTATTTGGGAGGCATTACCTGAGCATTGCCTCACCTAAACTTTAATCTCCCACAGTCTATTTGAGGTTCAAATACTGATAATAAGCTTGTCTACTATATACTGTTTATTTAGGTGTTGCTCTATTGTGAAGATGTCATTGCTTGGGATCTAGAGGGGCATCAAAATTATGTTAAAAAGTTTATTGGATTTGGAAATGAATATTGAATGTTTACTAGTTGAGCATGATGCTTGTGCAGATCTACCACTAGAGGATTTCTAACTATCAAATTCTGTCTGACCAACACCTTTGCAGTTTTTCGCTAATTACTATATATAACATATCTAAATGTGCGAACTGATTATCAATTATATCTATGTGCACTGCTTTTTCTGTAAAAGATTTGTTTCCATTCATATAAAAAATTTAAACTTCTCAGACACTATTGAGACAGAGAGATCTTCTCCAGTTCAATTGATCAGCTTTTAAAATAGAAGATCTCTTCGGAATTGGAACTCGACCATTTTTTAATCAATTTGATGATTAATTGATTGAACTAAGCCACAAACATATGATGGTAGATATTAATAACAAAATCTGTGTGTTTGGATACAGAATGTACACCTCTATCCTGTGCTTTATGAGTTTTGAATATCAACCATTTGTGCACTTCATTGGATAAAGGTTCTGGTGAAATTAAATGTCTTGTTCCTAGCTTCACTGCATGTTTAGGAACAAATCATCTCTTGGAAATTGGAAACTGACCATTGGCAAGCTGGAATTGTTTTATTAGTGCCTAAATTTAGATAGTCAATGCTGTAGCTAGGTGAGATGCAGAGTCCATTTTTCCTATATAAACTTATGGTACTTCTAGCTATGGTGTGCTGCACCTTGAGTGATCAACTTTATGTCCTATTTATTTGTTGTCAGGTTTTTGTTTTTGATCTCTCGAAATGTATCATTCTTTGGAGGTTATGTAACTAGTGATGATGCCTTGCAGGTGAGTACAAATCCAAGTGCAGTGGGTGGATGCAGTTGTAAAAGTTCATTTATGGTGAAACAGTAGTTTTCTTCAGTCCATAATTTGTTCAATCCCTAACTTTTACTCCCATAATGGGCCAACAGGTCATTTAGTTTTTTCCCTATTGATATCTGGATCGAATTTTATACTTGATTCCTAAATATTTAGATAAATCCGAGTATTTTTTACCTTTTCTTTGTTAAATGGACTAGTATTTTTTGTATGATATTGCTCATCTATTGGAGAAGAAGCTGCTGAATCTATCAATAAGATAGTTTTCGTTCAGTCACATTCCATCTACATATGGTGATAGTGAATCAGCATTTGCCAATAGAACTGTTATTCCGAATTGCAATTTATGCTGTTGACCGGCCTATGGAAATATGCGTAACAGGAGACAGATTGATTCTGATATTTACAAAAGTCCGAAGACAATGGACAGGACAACTCAATGTTTTCCCAGCTACTGTACTGTTGCCATGGTTTTTTCACACTGTAAAACCATATCTGGATGTCCTAATGTTTCATCAATAAGTAGCACAATAGTGCCTGCACCAAACTCTATTCATTTAGCTTGCTAACTGATACTTGTGTAATGGCCATTTCTGTATGGGGGAATTAAAGAACTTGCATAAATGAATAGCTGATATTTGAATGAGAGTTGTAGAGTATGTTGTTTCATGAATGGCTTTTATTTAAACGTGAAATTGAAGAGTATGTACTATTTCTGAATCTGTCTCTGTAAAGGCATGATCAATTTTGATATGCTATGAAGATTGTTTGATTGACTTTTGCCATTTGATATTGGTCTTTCTGCTGTAATTATTAGAGCAATTAATCTGGGTGGTATGGGATAGTTAATATGCACAAAGCTAAAAACGCACTACAAATTCCGCATTGTTTTAGCTTAGTTTTCTCAAGAACCTGCATTCTTCGTGGAACTCGTTTCTAGCAAATAGGTATTTGCATTTTCACCATGTTGTTGGCTTATCTTCCCCTAGTTCCCTCAGGTGATTTGATTTTCTCTTCATTTGTTTCACTTGATTCATTAGTATGTTTCAGTAATCTTACTGACCTTATATATTGAACTGGAGGGATTGCATGAAGATGCCAAAGTCAGAGGAGTGAATTTAGGAGGGTGGTTATGTAAGGTTGCATAAAGTCTTAGATTTCTGTTTTTTTTTTTTTTTTAATGGCTTTCCCTTTTTCCCAAATGGGGATATGCTCGAGGCAAACTTCAGATTTTAAAGATTTTGTGATATCGTACTGGGGGACCTTATTTTTTAATGAATTTTGGAGCCAAATAATTTCGTTTTAGCAGAATAGAGCATGGAACGTAGGTCCAATTTTAAGCACTTGATGTTATAACTTTTGTGGTATATCTATTATTTGGGTGATCTGGATTTGTTAGTTTCTTCCAGCATGTAAAATTGTTGTTGGACCTACAACATTTTGTTCTAGTTTTTTTGACATTTTAGCGTCTTCTTGTATATGGATATGCTGCCATTCAGTTCTATTCAGTAGATGAATCTAGATGGGTAGGGTTATGTGTAGTTCCCTTTAAACTGTAAAATCGAATTGAATTATTCAAAAATTATAGTTTCGTTTATAAAACAATTTGGTTTAAATTGTTAAATTAAAAAAAAAAACAGTTTATAATCTAGGTTATGAATTAAACAATTTTCAAACCAAACTAAACTGAAGATAAAACCAAATTTAACCATAATTTTCAATTAACAATTTGGTGTGTAATTTGTTTTACATATTTATTTTATCATTTTCTTTTAAAAATTTATTATTGATATATTTCATATATATTTTACATGTTTATTCCATATTTTACAAATCTATAATTCAATTATTATTTATTAAATATTTAATAAATTTAAATCATAATTTAAACTATATTTTTTAATTTAATTTAATTTAAAAACTAAAATAACTTAGTTTGAGTTGGAATTCCCAAAACCATTTTTCTCCGCTTGAAAGTTTTTCAATCTGTATTAAATCAGACCATGTACACACCTACGGATGGGGTTGGGACACTGCTATCCAGCAATGGAATAAATGAAATGAATTTAAAAAAATAATAATAATAAAAAAGATTTTTAAGAATGAAATATATCTGAAAGTGGGACCATATCACATCCTGGATTTCAGGAGTTGATCCTATGAAACAGAATCGCATGCCGGTTTGTAAATACATCATTAACTTGAATATATTAACAGTTTATTCCAAGGAACAAGAAAAACATCATTTGGTTTCACAAATTTCTGAGGTCTTGGGCAATGAATCTGTCAAAGCACTGCCCAGTTTCCACAAACATTAAAAATGTCTTTTAGATCCCAACACATTGTTACACTGAATTATCACCCGACACACTTGTGAGTCAAGAAAGGCTAACACCATACTAGAAAGCAAGTCTTGGTGAAGATGAGCAAGAGTTCGAACCTGAAAGTGAGGTTTAAAATTCATTCATGATTCTTCATAGATCATTCAGTTGAATCATTCCATTTGGGTCATATGCTTTTATCTTGATTTTCTCATTATATATTTCCAAAGTAATTACTTTTAAGTATAACAAAAAAACAAAAGGCTAGAGAAACAAACATATATAACATGATTAAATTCAGAACAAGATAATTTTTCCAGGCAACAAAAAACTGCTACATGATCTGCAGATGCTTACTCTAAATTTTTAAATGGAACTTCAATATGGCAAGGAATAGGAGTTCACTAATCTATTCTTCAGCTTGCCTTTGCCCCAGAACAGGAATGTCTTCATACCGTTTCTGCAGTACAAAATTAAATTTTGATTAAGTCAGATGGTGGCAATAGCAAAAGCCCAGGCCATAATTTGATCTCATGTCACTCACTCAATTTAACCACATCTGTTAATCAATTAAGCATCCAGAGATTAAAAAAATTGGTATTATAATAATTATGACATCAAGTAGTGTTCTACTTGATATTTTTTAGGCATGCCAAATAGAACTCATAAAAAACTTCCATACAGAATGTTCAAGATAATGAAAATGACAAGTACAAGAAATAAGCGACAGAAAAAAGTGGCTTCCTGTTATGACTACTAACCAAAATAGAAATAATGCGTCTAAAATAGGTACACACCAAACTGGATTACACTTCAAAAGTAAACTTTGTTTTACTCATTCAAGGCCTATACAGTAGCAATGTTCGTGGTGACTACACCTGAAATACATCTTCAAACAATTAACACTATTTACAAAATTATAACAAGAGACAGTATGCTCTGAATTCAAGCCAAGTTGTCTCGAGCTAAATTGCCAACTCGGCTCGATCGAACTTAAAACAAACTAATAGGAGCCAAGCTCAAGCTTCAAGTCTGTGACGGCTCGAGCTATAGGTTGTTCAACTCGTAAGGCTCATAAGCCACTCACAAATGCAAGTAAAATGACGGCATTTTATAAAATTAAAAAAGATGCCGTTTTGATCTGTAATTTACATTATGTTGGCATAGGAAAACGATGTCAGTTTTGTTTTGTAACTTAGATTCAAAATAACATTGTTTTGTTATAAGTTCAGCAATTGCAGTTTTCTTCTTCAATTCTAGTTCGATGATTTCTCTTTGCCAGTAATGTAAACACTAACTCCATAATCTCTCATAATCACTTGCTCTCCCAAGGCAAAACAACTTGCATCATCATCCAGATTCGAAATTTGTTTGTTTTTTTTTTTTCCCAACTCATCATCGTTGGTAAGATATTCAATGTCCTGTAAACCTTTTTGTTGTTATACTGGATTGCCAGGATGCCTTATTTTCAAAAGTTGTTATGTTTGGCCGTAATATTGTGTTTGTGGCTTGCCTAAGGTTTCTTTTGTGAAAAATGTTGATGAATGGAGACTTGGTAAATGTAGTGTATGGGGTGGAACTTGGCGCTTAAACTCTATTGCAATGATTAGAGGGTACGTCCTTCAAAAACCTATATGGACTATTTGTTGGAGCTCGAAAGTTGATGTATTGATTTAATATTAGAAGTAAAGAATTTGTATATACATTTTCTTATTGAATTAGTTATGACAGTTTTTTTCCTAAGTGTAATATTTACTTGGATTTTGATCGTGTTATTTTGAATGTTTTTGTTGCATTATATTTAATTTGTGTAGTGAATTTGTTGTTTTCAGTTTACTGTGAGGTGGTCTATACAACCCACGCTATAATTTGTGAAGAATCTCATCCTTATACACGGATGATTTATGATGGACATTTTATGTCTCTGACTTAGCTAATTATTGGATTTTTTTCTCTTTTTAGATAAAATTAAACAACCAATTCTTTTGTGACTGTTAATGTATCTTGAGCCCATTGAAATAAAGATTATCCACTAGTTAAAAAAATTGATTGTGACCTACCTCGTCAAATTGCAAGGGTTAAAATTGAAAAACACCATCAAAACATACATATACATAAAGTAATTTTTTGTATAGATGTATAGCATTATAAATGGCAATTGAAAACAGACAGAAACTGAACTCATGACTCGAGACATATTGGTTATAAAATAAACTAGTACCACAAGCAATATTCTTAAAACTTGGATTGCAAAGTGTCAATGGATGTATCTGAAAGGTTATACTTAGCCAATCAATAGATAAATACCCAAAGCATGGAAAGCCTCATAGAAAATACTCATCAGGAAACGCAATTAACATGGTCATAATCAAATGACATCATTTAGCCCATAAAATACAAAAACAGCCACTATTACCCAAAAGAAGCCAATGATAATAAACTTTCACCCTCTATTGCTTAAATTATGGACACAATAGATAAATTACATTTGACATTGTAATCCATCACTAAAATGAACCTAGCTAGTAAATTCCTATTTGAAATCATACCTATGCCACTTTTATATTTCACAGTCTCCCTTGTTTAAATTAGTGCGCCTTTTATGCCCCTTAAGTTGTAGGGAGATGTTGGACTCACAAATTTTAAATTAAAGCTAAATAAGCAATTACACGTGCAACTCTCTCTTCCTCTCTCCCTCCATCTAAGATGGTTGTTAACTAAATATAATTCAAAGCCTCAAATACAGAGGTACTAACTTAGATTGAGACAGCTTGGTCTAAAAAATGAAATGCGGTTATAAGGAAACTGCACTGGGAGTCAGATTTCAGCCCCACATCAACAACTAATGACAATTTATATTTAAACACTTCACAGCTAGAAAAAGGGTGCATGAAACTTAGAAAATAGAATATCAATATGGAGTATACACCAATGTATGCAATTTTCTGAAAATATAAACCTTACCTCACACATGCTACAACAGCAGATGTAATTAACGGGCATAAACACATGCAATGCAATGCAGAATAAACAATTAGAAAAACAATCTATTACCCCAACATTATTGTACTCCCAGATCTTACGAACACCATAATCCACAGCCTGCACCCAATAAAAAAATTATTAGTCTTCAGATCAAAACATACGAGAAAACCCTAATATATATTGTGCTCCTTTATCGACCAATTAATCAAAAATAAGTCGAAAAAAAGATACAAATTTTTTTTAAAAAAAAATTATACCCTTTCCCCGGCAAAAGCACCGGCGATGATAAAAGTAACGTAGATAGAGTTACGGCGCATGATAACTCTGTAGAGACCTTCGAAAAGGCGTCCTCGACTTCCTTTCCTTGTATTATCCATGGCAATTCAAGTCGTCGTTTCTGCAATCGATCTGTAGTTAGGGTTTCCGAAGTTACCTTGATCGGGCAGGAGACGTCAATTAAAGAGATGGTTACTGGCCACTTGCATAATTTGTGGGACCCTATGGCGGGCTTTGGTATTTCTAGGCGTAGATAGAGGAGATGTCGGGCGTACCTACTTTGTACGGTCCGTTGTAGACTTGGCCACGGAACTGGTCGTTTAAAAAAATAAGAACTCTGAGTTCGAATTGTTACAAGACGGTTTATAATCGATTTAAAATTGACGATTTTGGTTCATAGTCCTAATTTGAAACCGATATTAAACCGTCAATTTTAGTACATGAGTTTAATTTATTTTTTAATTAATAATTATAATAATTAAAAATAAAGAAATAAAAAAAACTTGGACTTAATTTTTCAATTAAGTTTTTTACGTATTCTCTTGGGGTTTAGAAAAATCAGAGTCTGCGTAGTTCTTTTTACCTTCACTTATCCAATAGCTGACGGTACCCGCTTATCTTATCATTCACCTTTACTATTTTGCCTATTGGCTTCCGTCATTGAACTATCTATTGGATACGAGTCCACTCATGATGGATCGCTCCGATCTGATTTTTTTAACTACTAAAGGGCAGTTATTGGAGGTTAATGATTGGCAATTAGACTCTCATTTAAAGTCCTAACTGCCTCCCCAAAATAAGATACGCCATTTTTATCAAAAAAAATGGATTCCCTCCTCTCTTTTGCTAAAACCAAAAATGCATAGTAAACTTGTCTCCCAAAACGGAAATCAGTATGTAGAGAAATAGTGTCATGAAAATAGACTAACGTCAACACCTCACGCAGTATTCGAAGAAGCTTCATCGAAAATTACTTTAGGTACATAAATCCTTATTTACAAAATTCATAAAATTTGACCCTGACATGTTTAATTATTTTCAACATTGGTATCAAAGCCTAGAATACGTATTTACTATGTTTTTTGTGAATCGTATTGCGTATATTGTGCAAATTAGAATTTTTATATTGATTTTTGTTTTAAAAATTCATTTTTTGGCACGAATTTAATTTGACCAAAATTGCATGAAATTGGTGTTGAGAAGCATGTTGGATGAATAAGTGAAATGATATTACATGTTTTAAATTGAAAAACGACTCGAATTAACACCGGAATAAATGAAAATTGATCCAAAACCGAGATCCAATGCGTGTTTTTCCTCTTCGTCATTTTGACGGATTCCGGCACCAATGGCGTTGGAACTTGGAACAATCAAATTCGTCATCAACTGAGCTATAAAAGCCCTATGGTGTGTCATCGGAAGTCAGCTAATTGATCGAATAGAAATCTAGGGTTTACGTGTAAAACAGGTCAAAATCGGGTTGAAAAAACTCGATTACCTGATCCAGTGGTCAACGAGTCAACCCGTTGAGTCAATCAGGTTCAATCGGAATCGGTCAATGACCTATCGGGTCAGTTGATCGATCAACGATCAAATTATTGACCGTAGCGTGTGAGCGCGTGGAAGGGCATGACAACTTGCATTCGACACGTGGCGGCACGTGCCACTCAATCTCCGCGTGTGCAAGCGTGTGACGGTGCGTTTGACTTATTCCGAGTGGGTGAATGCACGTGCAGGGTTATTTATGGCACGTGCGACGTTGTCTAGGTGCGTGAAAGAGTGTATGAGCTTATTTTGGCTCGTTTTAGCACGTGAAACTTGTTTTCTGGTCCTTGGAAGTTGTGTAGTATTCGGATCTGTATATGAGATAAGTTCTATGGGTCTTACGGTGCATAATGACATGTAATATTTTATTTTGACTCCCGAAAACACATATTGGTGTTTTGAAATACATGTTTTTACTTCATGCAAGTTTGTTGACTAGGGACCATCACATTGCATGTTGAAACTATCGATACTTTGTTGAATTCTCTTGATTGGAAAAGAGATAATATTCATGCATGAATATGAGCCATGTAATCAATGATCTTATTCGGGATAAGAATTTGAAACTTTTTGGGGCTGAGTGGATTCATTACAGTTTGCTATAGAGCGACGCTTAGTCATATACGAGAGAATATTCATTATTTTAACATTATTCCCAAGTTAACGTAATGCGAAGTATTTGACCTAAGGCAAATGTAATAGAGATTTTATCATGGATAAAGTGACTCAAAAATCAATATGGTTTGATGAAATAGTCGTAGTCAAAATAGATGATGCATTCGTTGTATTATATATATTTGTTAAATGTGAGAATTCTAATATTAGTAGAATATAATGAAATTCTCATCTAGAATTAATATTGGCGCAATTAGATTAAAGTTTAAGATGTCAAGCATTTGTGTAATGGAAGATAATTGAGAACATAGTGAACTTTCTATTCTGTGTCTTATGTGAGATATTTTAAATTTTAATATGAAGTTACGATAATTGATGTGTATTTGATAGCATTATATCTAATACATAGTCTCTGTGATCTAGTTAACCATAAGATTCTAGCAAATGATGGCTGATTTGAATAAGAATGATACTGAATAAAGAGAATTTCAATATGTGACATTTAACATGCACAATATCCTAGATGAGTAAAAGGCTTTAGAGGTCGTAGATCAGGTTAAGATAGAGTCGTGGGTGACTGAGGGATTGAATCCCAAATAAGTGTCTTACACAAACTAGATGTGGTCGCGCATCATGCATGTAAGAAGTAAGGCTCATTTAGTGTGATATCTTGATCAGTTTCATGAATAACAACCTAGTATATAAATACCAGTAATGCTCAACTTCATATCCCATAAGTATGATTTTAATTGAAAAGTTTAAAGGAATTACAAGCCCCAAATAAAGACAATTGATTGTTGAATTTGATTAAATGTCAAATCTGATTATAAAACTAAAGTCAGCTATGCGTAACCTGATACATGAATAGTAGGTTCATTTAGAAAAACGATCCCTTCCCAATAATGGGAGCATATGAAGGTACATATGACCTACATTGAGGAAATAAAGACTTTTGTTAGTTGTTTTAGCCATATAGAATTAGAGGATAAACGCATTTGAGGCAGTTGAACTTGGTACTCATGCATATGTTATAGAATCAAGTTTTAAAAGTGAGTGGCTCAAGTCTTAATACAGGAAGAAGATCGTATAATGCTCAAAGAGTAAGAACAAAGAATTAGAATGAGAAGAGTGGGAAAAGTACTAGAAGAAAAGATGGAAACAAGATGAATAGTTACAATAAAAACAACAAGAATAATATCGCCTGTGAATGAACGGAGCTGAAAATGATAGTCTTGTTCAACATAAAGTGATGAAACTTTATTTTCTAGTACTATGAGATTAACTAAGTATTATCCTATGTGGATTATGAACTCAGAAGCCATCGAATAAGTAACTCATGATAAAAGATTTTTAGTAGATTTCTATCGAATTCTAAATAAAGTGAATTGGATAGATGTAGGGAACGACACAAGGGTTGTAGTAAAAGAACAAACACGAGCAAATGTGTTTTACGGGTGCTCAAATCCTATACCTACACAAAATCCAATATGCTCCAAATATTCAACAAATCTTGGTTGAAGTACTTGTTCTTCTTAAACTATGATATAATTTGAATTTCTTTGGGCGTTTTATTGAAATGCAATAGAATTGATTTCAATAGATTTAGTTTGTTGGTTGAATGGTTGTATGGTGTTTGTCACCTTACATTCTGATAATATTAAGTTTTTTATTATTTGCTTCTCCTATATGTATAAATATGAATGCAAATATATGACATGTCAAATTAAGGCATATTGGCCAAGATGAGTTGAATAAATCGGCCAATGAAAGTTTATTAGGAACTTTCACATAAATCAAACTGTTCACATATCAACATTCCCTAGTTGGAAAAACTTCTAAAAAACCATTTCAACAAAGTTGTAAGAGCTTGACTTCTTTTGTAATTTATATATATACTTAGATATATGTTTTCCTATGAATGTAAAGTTTGAGAATGTATCTCATATTTCATTACTAGTGATGATAATAATATTCGATTCAGTTTTGTCTACTTGATCTCCCATAAATCAGAAATAATAGACTGTTTTAGACAATATATATAATTGAAGTTGAGAATCAATTAGACAAAATGGATAAGAGTTTTATGAACTCATCGAGATCTTGAGCATTTGTCTAAAAAGTTTAAAAATTTGAGTAATAAAAAAGAAATAGTATGATAAATAGTAATTCCAAAACTTCACAGCAACCAATGTAATGAAGAAGAGTAATTGAACTCTATTGGAAATGGTAAGTCAATGAAGGTGCAAGCAAAACGTTAAGTCACTTTGTGATGATATGATGTTTATTGTTGCTTATGTACTTAATTGATTGTCTACCAATCCAGTTGCTTCCACTCCCTATGAGTAATGGTTAGGTAGAAAATATGAGTTAATTGGTTGCAACTTTAGTAGTTAGCAATGTCTATCCATAACTTTTCTCCTAAGTTTGAACAATTGGGACTGAGAAAAATGAATGAATCTTTATCAGATACACTAAGCACTCCAAAGGATATGTGCTCATTAAGGAGGATTTCGTTGGAAGATTAATTGAACTTGTATTAGAGATACTACATTCATAGAGGATATTTTTCTTAATAGGGATATTGTTGATAAAATGTTTAATCTGAATGAGATAAGAAAAGAATGAAGATGGTTATATCTAAACGACCATTAGTTAAGTCCTAAAAAAAAAAGTCGTATACTTGTTCTAGATAGTGGGAGCAAATGCAATTTAGCTCCAACCTATTTTGGATAGTGGGAGTAATGACACTCAATTGCTTGTTTCATTCATCTCAATCTAGTGGGAGCATTGAGATTAAGCTTTAATCTATTTCAGATAATGCGAGCATTAATTTTTAATTACATTGGAATGGACGTCCAAAAGTATTCCAGTAACGTTTTGAATTGAAAACGAGATTTTCATAACTACTCCCCAAGATAATGAAGAACCTAAAATAATTGTTGTATCCGTTGATAAGAAAATTTTTTAAATGGATTGGAAGAAGAAATGAAATACAAAGAAAACAAATCAATTTAAGTTTTGGTTGACTTATCGCTAGATTGAAAATTCATTGGGAATAAACGGATTTCCTGAATTAGTCGTAAAACAGATGACTCAATAAATAAATATAATTTCTCTTAATAGCGAAAAACTATACCCAATGAGAAGGTATAAATTGTGTAAAAGGATATTTTTGTCATTTATAAGATTTGTTTCAATATGTTTGATTCTAACTGAGTAACACATTTAAATTTAGAATTACACCAGAAGAATGTCAACACAATTTTTCTTAGTGAAAACTTGACAAAGAAATCTGTATAAATGAGATATAACTTTCGTTGTTATAAGTCTAAAGTGCAGAGTGTGCAAGCTTCAAAGATGTTGAATAATCTAAAACTGTCATGTAGATACTGGTACTTGAAATTTGAAATGATTTCATAAGTGTTAATATCTTATAACCTTGAAGTGATTAATCAAGACCATCATGTCTATTTGACAAAGTTTGATGATAAATTTATAATTTTATCAATGTGTGTTATGGTGTATAGATAACTAGAAATGATTTGAAGTAAGTGATAATCATCAAAAGATGGTCAACCATATTTTTGACTTTTAGGATATGGGAAAACAGATTACGTATTATAAATTTAAATATAGAGAAAATGTTCAAAAAAACTTTTGATTCTGTCATAAGAGCATAATATTCAAAAGATTCTAGAACAATTCAATATGGTATACTATGAACCTGTTGATATTCCTGTGTTAAATGACGAATTATTGAGCCAAAAGAGATATATCCCAAAACTTAAGATAGAAGCAGAAAAATGTCAAAGGTTACTTATTCAGATGTCATTGGATGTATTATGAATGCTATAGTACATATATACCGAAATATTTATTTTTGTTATTGGGCTGGTTAGTCAATATAAGTAAATGTTGAAGAGAGCACTGAAATGTTGTATGTAGAATTTTTATATTTTTTAAAAGGTTTTGTGGAAGATTGATTATGTGATTAAGGATTGAACTTGCGTTTGATTAGCTATTAAGATGCCAATTGGAGAAAGAGTTTAGACCAACGTAAATTTTTGGACCTATGGCCACGTATGATTCAATTTATGGAACATGACTAGAAAAACAACTAAGTTATATTGAGAATTTCGAATAGAAGAGGAAGACTTACAAGTTATGTGTGTCTATTGGTCGGCCAATCATGTCACTCATATGGAGATTGGACTTGATCATGGATACATAGGAAAATAACACAATAATAAATAAGAGATTAAATGGAGCTAGTGTTATCGAGTAAGTGTGGAGTGCTGCGAGCCTAACGCTTTATTTTTTATTTTTTTGTTTTATTCGGGTTGAAGTGACTAAGTTATTCTTGACATATGCATAGTATTTAGTTTCCAAGTGTAAGTTACTTGTGAGGTCGCACGATACATTTATAAGTATGAAATGTACTATTGTATGGGGTGGCTAAGCATTTGGTTCGGGTCTTTTGTCATGTGTGAGTGTGAAATATTGGATACAAGTCCAACCATGATGGGTTGACTCGATCCGATTTTCTTAACTACCAAATGGCAGTTATTGGAGGTTAATGATTGACAGTTGAACTTTTATTTAAAGTCCTAACTGCGTTCCTAAAATAAGATACGTTATTTTTATCAGAAAAATTGGATTCCCTCCTCTCTTCTGCTAACACAAAAAATGCACAGTAAACTTGTCTCTCAAAATGGAAATCAGTACGTAGGCAAATAATATCGTGAAAATAGACTAACATCAACACCTTGTGTATTATTCGAAGAAGCTTCATCGAAAATTACTTCGGATACACAAATCCTTATTTACAGAATTCATATAATTTGATCTTGGTATGTTTAATTATTTCCAATACTATCCATAGTTAAATCAAAAGGTTTTTCATTGAACTCCACTGTTATATTTTGTTGACGTAATTTGGTTTGTGTCTAATCGTCTATGTATACTTAAACTTCAGTAGATTCGAGAACTAAACTTGATCGCCTCTCATCCAATATATTGCTCCCTTGACTAAGCGTTTGTTCCACTATGATAGTTAATGCTAGTGCTACTAGGAGTTGTTTAGCAATAGTTGCCAATGTTGAAAAAGTTTATGTATGTCGACTCCACCATTCTAAAACTGGAAAGCCTTTACTTATATTATTGTCACCAAACTCAAAAGTAGTGGTTAGATAAATATCAAGCTCCGATATGAAGTCTGATGTTCCTCTTGGTCTTTTTCCCATTTGCATCATAATATGATCACCATAACTAATATTTTTGGTTGATGATAAGACAATAGGTGATAGAGAGGAAGAAGAACTACCTTGGTTACCATAAACTAATGAATATTCAACATAAATTTTTTTAATTAAATTCATTATAATAGTTATAGTTTATAAAATATTAACTTTACAATCTAATTGTATGCATTCATAATATAATGTTAAATAATCTGTAACACTATCTAATTTAAACTTAGGATCAAAAAAACAAGTAACAAGATAAATTTCTGGAATTTCTTTATAATAAGTTAATTATTTTGTTTTCATTAAAAAAATAGTTTCTTTTAAAATAACATATTGGTCAACTTCTTATAAAGCCACAGTAATATTAAACTCTTTATTTAAAAATTAATGAGAAGTGAGATAATAAACCTTCCTTAAAGTTTAAGTTGCATTATTAAAATTTCTTAGTATGTTTAAAATTGTCTTACAAATATCCCAATGTTAGAAATATAATGTAACTTGTGACACATTTTGTGAAATAAATATACACTAATTCTCTATAATCAAAAGACTCGTTGAGTAATTCATATATTGAATTTCAACAAGTTAGTATATCTTTAGAAAATCTCTTTGGTCTTTTATTATGTAGTTTACAAAATTTATCCAATTCTTTCATAGTTTAGAGATGTGTCCATAAAAATAAAATTGTTGTTTTTATTGAACTAATATAATTATTAAGACATTTTAAACCATTTTGTACACATAAATTTTATACATGATATACACATTTAATATGAAAAAATCTACCACTTAAATTGGGCTTGTAAATTTTTGTTAAATTAATAAATACGGTTGTATTTGCAGTTTCATTATCAAATAAAATTGAAAAAATTTTAAAAACTAATCTATATTTTTATGATATTCCTTTAATTACTGTATAAATATTATCGGTTGTATGTCAGTCGTCAAACACCCTAAATGCTAAAACTTTTTTTTATAATTGAAATTTATCATCATCTAATGACAAGTTATACCCATATAAGAGTGAATTTGTCAATAGTCACTCTCAATATCACTACATATAAATACACGTCCATCAAAATTTGAAAATAATTAAATCAATTTTTTTTTATTTTTTATATAAACTTAATAATGACATTTTTAATGTGTTTTTTGAAATAGTTTTATGTGCAGAATTTAATGTAGTTTTAAAATAATTATTAAAACCTAAATTTTCATCAAAACTAAACATTAAGTGATCTATTGCTATCTTTTTTGCAAATTCTTCTTAACTTTTATTATCACTATAAATAAATAAAGACTTATGTGGAGAATTATACCCGGTTATTTGTGTTTGACCTATATTTTATTCAATTTTTTCTAGATTTTTAGACTCCAAGTGCCTCTTGAACGTTTCATATCCATCTCCGTACTTGAATTTATAAATTTATTTACAATAATTACAAACAACTTCAAAATTATCATCTTCTTTTTGTATTTTCTTGAAATGAATCTTGAAAATATCAGAAGTAAGAATTTTTTGAGATTGTTGTTCCATCTCCACTTGTTATTGATATTGTTGTTGTTGCTCCACCTCTACATATTGACTTCTACTTTTTTGGGTTGAAAAATCTTCTATAAATTGATCTTTATTCACATTTGATATATATATTTCAAGTAAGGAGTTAACAAAATAATTGAATTAATTTACTCACTACTTGCTATTTTTGATAATAAATTATCTAAATAAATTATATGATTAATTATAAAAGTTAATGAAAAAGTAATAATAAATAATAAATAAAACTAATTATAGGAATAAATTCTACAATAAATTATGAATTGTATAATATAAATAAAAATTGGAATTAATAAAAAAATAAAAAAAGAATTTAATTGAACTTGAGAGAATTTAATTGAAAGATAGAGAGAGTATTAAGAATTGAAAGAATGAGAAATGAGAATAAATGAGAGAGTTTGAAAGACTGAGTGAGAGAGTTGAGAAATTGAATGAATATATATAGGAAAAATTTAAAAAAAAAATTCAAAAAGGGGGTGGAAACGGATTTTTGAAATATTGCTTTGCAAAATTTCTGAAATATGCAGGAACCATTGGTGCCCTTTTTAAAATTAAAAAAATAAAAAAAATTCCAAAAAAATTTAAAAGTTCTGGTTCATAAGATTTAAACTGCCGGTTTAACTATTAGTTCATGAACCGGATATGAACTAATGGTTCTATGGTTCAAAATTAAATAAACCAAAACCGAACTGTCAAAATCCGGTTTCGATTCTAGTTCAAGCTAGTTATGATTTTACCGATTTTGATTTTATCCGGATCGATTTCGATCCGATTTATGGGTCAAACCAGCACATGACTAGCTCTAGTCCATTGTGTCACAGGGTGTATCGTGGAATAGGTAGACTTGAATAAAATAAGTTTAAATACCTCTAGATTTGTGTTTGATTTAAATAAAAAATAATTTAATTTGAAATTATCTCAAGTTTATTAAACTAATATTAAAAATAATTGGGTTTGATTCAAATAAAAATTATTCAATTTGAATTTAATTTAAATTTATAATTCAAATCATGACATAGATATGTAACTTAGATTCATTATTCGAATTCATAACTATTAATAAAATGATATCATTTAATAATTACTTAGTATAATTTAAATTGGATCATGAGTCATATTCGAACCAAATTAGTCATTTATTTTATCCAATGTGAGAGGTAAACTGAGTCAAACTCTCTCTAATTTTAGTTTAGCATAGTTTCAAAATAAATCAAATTTTATAATTTAAACTCGATTCACTAAATGAAATCAAACTAAATCAAATCAAATCAACTCAGTTCAGTTTGAGTCAAATCCTGGTGTAAAAGCAGATTGTCAGTCTATTGTACAAACAAGGTTTAGTGGCACTCTAGGTTGTGCTTTCGTGAGATTTGTGGCGGGTTGGCTCACGTGATGTACTTTCTAGTTAGCTCACTAAATAATTTCTTAAATTTATTTTTAAAATAAACAAGGATAATAAATCTGAAATTTTATTAAAAAATTTTACTTTTAACAAAGAAAAATCATGGTTACATAATTAAAAAATTAAGTTAATACAATAAAAAAATCATATATGAAAAAATAAACTCATATGTATTATAAATTTACAATTTATAAGTATCATACAAGTTTAGTTTCTTTTATATTTAATTTATTTTTAAATCTTTTAATATATTTACAACAACACGGTTTTATACTTTGAAATCGGTCATCACTCAATCAATTTTTCATATACATAATATTTACAATAACATTTTGATGCAAACTTAATCTTCTATAATTCAAGACACATCCATATGTATTAAAAGTTGATTTTGATATTACAATATATATCAGAAACATTAATAAATCACGTATTATGATAAAAAACACAAGATAAGTAGTTTTGATAATGATAGATCACAATTGTAGTTTACTTTTAAATAAACATGATGCACTTATATGTGATTATGACGTATTTGTATGTTTTCATATTTTACTTCGTAAACTGAATATATATAGTAAAAAAATTTTAATATCTTCCTCTAAAGATTTAAACATTTAGTACAGTCGGTGCAATTAACAATAAATATGTTTTTTAATTATTTTTAAAATTTTCCGTCCATTGGTTTTACAATAGGTCCAAGAAAATTCTTGTGACATTTATATTCTTTAAAAATAAATTTAATATTGATCAATAAAACCAAAATATTTATATTCATTACACAAGATAAAACCAAGTGAAAGATAGGATAATGAATTTTAAAATATTGATTAATAAATTTTATTTAAAGGTTTTAACGAATTCATTAAAGTAGACTCCAATTTGTTAAACATGTTCTATCAAAAATATACAAGATCATTGGATTGTGTCTTAAAATATTGAGTAATTATATTTTCTCAACCTCACAAGATTTCAACATTAAATATGTTAAGTTCCAATAAGTTTTAACATCAATTTTTTATTTTTTCTCATTTTTAATCTTATTTGTTTACCAATAAAATTATGTATATATATTTTTATATATAATTTTGATACGCAGATAATATATTATTATATAATTAAATGATTTTAAATTAAGAATAAAATAATATTAAATTACATGATAACATATCATCTATATATTTAAATTATATATTAAAAATATATACACATAACATTACTCATAATTTTATTATTTGATTTAGCACTATAAAAAATTATAAAAAAAATACTTTATTTATTTCATATTCATTAATGTTGTCAACTAATGTTCTATAAATGGTAGTGCCCATATGTGAATGTTCTAAAACTTGAAATATAATAGTTTTTTTTTTTCGGTAATTGTTAATCAAAATTAATATAAGGGAAATTAATTAATTAGCCCAAACTTGATGGTCAAAAACGAATTTACCCAAGCTTTTATAATTTAAATGAAAATGCCCTATTTCCTTATGAAGACAAAGCTGCCCTCTTAGAAAAAAAACGAAGAAAACAACATGATTTCTTTCCCCAGCCACACGAAAAATCTTATTTGGGTGCATGAATTTGCGTACCCACCGGCTGATTTTCTTAAGCGAATTTGGCAAATTTTTGGACGACCAAAATGGATAAAAAGGTTAGTAAAACAATTTTTGTCATGTTTTTATGCATTTTAGTGTAAGATTTAGCCGATTGAATGCGGTATTTTGGTGTTTAGACTTAGGGAATCGATTTGAAATATTTGATGAAATGGCTTGATTTATTGGTATTTTGGTTTAATTTTCTTAGGGCTTTTGTGTTAGATTAGGTGTAGAGTTAATTATTGATGAAATGAGATTGGAAAAACGAAGTCTAGAAGGTGAAATCTCATCACACAAATTCAACTGTCATCGTGCAAAGTTTTTGTTCATTACACGAATTCGTGTGGTGAGATTTCTTGGAGACGAGGAGGTATTATGTATTTTTCAAACTTTTTGGACCACATGAATTCGTGTGGTGAAGGGCCAAAGTACGAGTTTTTAAACAGTGACACATGGGTACAACTTGTGATTGGGTAAAAGTGTAAATTTGTAAAATATGTTGCACACGAATTCATGTTCTCTTCGCAAGGTACACCACACCATCATATTGGCCACAACTCAAAACCTTGAATCATTAAGATGTAATGGGATGGATCTCCAAGTTCAAAGACTTTCACACACGTTTAGCAATATTCTCCTCTGCCCAAGGCGTTATTGAGTTGGTGCAAGCATTTGTAATTGATATAAATATCAACACATATGGTAAGCAAGTAATAATTAAGTATAAGTACACATAAACACATTGATAACATGTCATATTATTGAATATGTACTTACATGCATGATTTCTTCTTTCATAAAACCATTGTTGTAATGTACCTCTGATAAACTTAACAAGCATAATAATGGACAAACTCCGAGCATGTCTAACAAGTACATTGAATGACTCGATGATATTGGTAGTCATTATATTGTATCTATGGCTTGGGAAATATGTCTTTATCCATCGATCATAGCCCACCTCACACAAGTACGTTGTTGTATTAGGGCGTATACGGGATAAAAACTTCATTATCTCTCAAAATTTATACTATGTATATGTCTTAGATATTTTCCAATACATCCATACGACTTTTTGTACTTGGATTGCATGTAACAGTGAAGGTGATGACAACAACATCTATGGTATATATCTGGGAAGACGTCATCCATTGTTGAGAAAATATTGACATGTCGATATGAAATTATTACCAAATGAGGTAATAATTAAGTATAAGTACACATAAACACATTGATAACATGTTATATTATTGAATATGTACTTACATGCATGATTTCTTCTTTCATAAAACCATTGTTGTAATGTACCTCTGATAAACTTAACAAGCATAGTAATGGACAAACTCCGAGCATGTCTAACAAGTACATTGAATGACTCGATGATATTGGTAGTCATTATATTGTATCTATGGCCTGAGAAATATGTCTTTATCCATCGATCATAGCCCACCTCACACAAGTACGTTGTTGTATTAGGGCGTATACGGGATAAAAACTTCATTATCTCTCAGAATTTATACTATGTATATGTTTTAGCTATTTTCCAATACATTCATACGACTTTTTGTACTTGGATTGCATGTAACAGTGAAGGTGATGACAGCAACATCTATGGTATATATCTGGGAAGACGTCATCCATTGTTGAGAAAATATTGACATGTCGATATGAAATTATTACCAAATGAGGTATCTCACCAAAAGAATCCTTCAACTTTGTTAAAAACCAACACCACTTGTCATAATTCTCCCTAGGGCCAATGCCAAAAGCTAATGGGTATACATGAATATTATCATCCAATGCAACAATGATAAATAATTAGCTAAGATATTTATCCTTTAAAAAGACAATGTCAATACAAATTACTGGGCGAATATGTTGTTGGAATGCATGAATACTATAACCTAATGTCATGTAAAAGTACTTAAATCATTTTTGCTCATTCGTTAGTATATGCATCATGGTCCCTATATTACAAAGCATTAGATTTAACAATATTCCAACAACAATATAAAAGACTCTTTTGGTGTGCCCCTCAATGCTTGAAATGTCTAATTTCTTGCCCGTCATGCTTGTGCATATGATATATCAATATTATATTGGTTGGTGATGTCCATAATAATCTCCCTAGGCTGATACAGTCTATCAACCAATGTAAATTTTGTCTTCAAAATTTGGCCTAATGCTCGGACCCCAACTTGCCTATGATGTGACAATATCTTATCTCTTGGACATGTGTGTTGGCTATCGAAACGACATAGTTCGAAGTTGTCACTGTCTCTTACCTTGTTTGCCCATGCACACCAATTACATTGCTCATTATGACATTTAACCTCCTATCTGATTGTGTTTGACTTAAGTACCTTAAACTAATATCCTTTCTCAATAGCATCTCGGATTACCACATCAATGACATGTTGTTTACTCATGAATAATGTATCAAATTTTGAAGAATCACTATCTTTTTACATTCTTTGACTTGTGGATGTGGATGTGGAAGGCTGATCAGAAAATTTGGATAACTAATGAAATATGTCAATACGAATATTCCTGACATCAAGATTTACATACGAGAAACTATTTTAATTAACATGTGTTTTCTCTTCAAACTCCAGTTCTTTAATAGAAATATTATACATAACCTTCCCATCAAATTCTCTCTAATCTAGAAATTTCTTTTCGTTGCCACGAACAAATTCTTTTGTACTATACAATATATCAACATTTAAATATGCAAAGTCTTCCTCTGAAAATTCTTGTTTTGAATTTTAACATTTTGAACCCTTCATGAACCAATCTCATGATCTTCTGGATAACTACTCGGCTCACTTGCATGTAAACCCTTATCTGCTTATTGAACCTTATACCTATCATCATTAAGTGTAGTTTTTACAAAAACTGAAACACATTCTTTAAAGAGGTTAGATAGACTATTTAGAACCTCAACACCTTTATCATTTGAAATTTTAATAAGAATGTCATTATCAAGATAACTTGGTCTCATGTTTATCTGAATGTTGTTTACCCTTTCATCTATGTTACACTTTTCGATCACCATTTGAATTAATCCCTCGAATGTCGTGTTCTCTGAAATTTTAATCAATTTTCTATTACATTCAACATATTTTATTACGTTGTCAACTATTTTTATCTATTCCCCCTAGTAAGCATATCCTATCATTTAGATCAATTTTACAACGACTAATATTGATAACCAAATTTATTTAAAAATAACACAAGAAAGTGTATAAATATAATCAACATAAATAACATAATCGAAAAAACTATTTAAAGATTTTGGTTAAATTATTTTAAGAAATTCGAGTTTCATGATTTTATTTCTATTGTACGATTACACCTATTCTATAATTTTACTACATATTATAATTGTTAATATATTCTGAATAATTTGATATTAATTTTATAAAATATCACTTTACCTCTATATTGTCAAATTTTATTTTACCTCTAAATATTATCTAATATCTCTAACACATTTTATTGTAAAATATCATTTCACTATTTACTATTATAATCACAAAATACCCCCTATATTTTTCTATCATTTAATTTTAGACATAATTCTAAGTTATTATATAAGACATCGCATATAATTGTATTATCAATAAAAGTAATAACAATTAGAGTTATAGTACATATAATTATATCGATATCTCGAATTTTTTTTCTTTCACTCGAAATCACAATTGCGAATTTTTTTCCTCTCTCCTAAAATCTCTTTCTGATAATAAGTAAAATGATATATGTTAATTTCTCCTAAAATATGGGTAAATGAATTAATTTCTCTTAATATAGTGAGTTGTTGCACAAATACATCCTAAATTTGGTTATTAGATGTCCATAAAAAATAACTTCATAATATTCATATTATTAACTAAGTTCATTTATAATTTTTATTTTAATTAGTCCATAATTTAATGGTTCTTAGGAATTCTTTTAAATGTAGATTGAACATTATACGATCATCATCAAATGAAAAAAGTTGTTTAGTTGTGACAATATATTTAACCATATAGTCTTTCATAATTTGTTAATTATACGTGAAGTTAGATATTTCCTTATTTCATAAGTGGATAAATTAGTAGAATATGATTCATATATTAATTTTGGACTCTATGAACCAAAATTGAGATTAATTTTATAACTGTTGTGACATTTTTTTTACAATGTTCATTGATGTCCCTATGGAGATACCCAATGCCACCAGAATTCACGCATGTTAAACAAATATTACAATGTTTGCATAATA
Source organism: Mangifera indica (assembly GCF_011075055.1). Lineage (NCBI taxonomy): Eukaryota > Viridiplantae > Streptophyta > Magnoliopsida > Sapindales > Anacardiaceae > Mangifera > Mangifera indica. The sequence goes on from NC_058146.1 coordinate 9,264,173, forward strand.
TACATCGAACCATTTTATCAATAATATTTTTGTTTGTTTGACTAAACTGCTCTCACACTATAAATTTTTGTTTTCTCTTTTTTGATGGTGCCGGTTGCAATTGTAGTTATTAATCGAAGTATTATCTTTCCTTAATATCAAAATAATTAAAATGATTAAATTTACTTAAATAGAATCTATTCTACTATGAACGGGGAAAAAAACATAATTGATAAAATATTAAAATAAAATCATTCAAGAAATTGAGAAATATTTGAATTAGAACCCATTTTTCTATGAATCAAGAAAATAAATAATTGATAAAATATTGATAACAAAATCATTAAAGAAATTGAGTGAGCTTGACTTGTAGTGGAAGGTTGTCCCAAGGGTGCCAACTGAAGAAGATGCAGAAAGACCTGAAAGAGATCCGTAGGGAAAGATGAACTAAGAGCTTAAGGGAAAGTCTGTGAATAAGAGTTAAATGATCATGTAAAAAAATTGAATAAATTTAGGGTGGTATTTAGAAAAAAATTTTGAAAAAAAAAAAGTCAAATAGTAGCAGGAAACCAAGACAACTTGACCAATTGAGTGGCTATTGAACAACAATTACTCCAACAATTTAGAAAACAAATCAATTTTTTTTTAATTTTTAAAATTTACAAGTCATATTGAATCGACTCATGGACCTTCTCACAAATCTTGACATAACCCTAAACAAGTAAGCCTTGACAGGCTCCGCAAATTTAGGGCATACAAGCATGTTGCTTGTGAAAAACTGCTAGATAACTTGACAATGCCGAAGTCACCGTTGAAATAGAAAGTAATGGAAAATTTGTCAGAACAGACAAAGAAAAATAGAAAAGAGAAAATTTTAACTGTTGAATTATTCTTCTATTTTTTCCTGACGAAGAAACAATGACTATGAAGTTCATGAAAGCAAGAATGAGACATTGTCAAGGGAAAAGATGATAGTGCATTGCATCTATCATTTTCACCAAAATAAAAAACATAGTTTTAAAAACCGGTTCAAGTTGATTGGTATGACTGTCATTCATCGGAAAAAAAACGACTACAATTTATTAGAAAATCATTTTTAGAGTCATATCGAATTTATCTAAATTGTTAGAATGGTTGATTATGTAAAAACTTAATCAATTTATTTTAAAAGAATATTTGTTATCGGGATTTGAGATCAAGTCTTCAACCATCAATTTAGAATATGTATACCATTAAACTAACTTTATTTTTAAATTAAAATAATTCAGATTATATATTTATTTATTGATAAACAAAATTATTTTAAATATTATTTTTAAATAGTTAACTGATTTGATTATTGAGTACAAATATCTAATTGTCGTTTAGGTTGGACCACTTGCTTCATTGGGCCAATATCCAATTCGATTATGAAAACATTGATTACAACTACACAATCGGACTACCCCTTTTATCAAATTTATATCTCATCTAATTCCGAGAACATTGTGTGTAACCCCACCCCACGGTGACAGTGGATAGTTTTTGGTGATAATGAAGTTGGCAACAGGGTAAGTTTTGTTGGCAAAAAAAAGGAAATTTTATTTCATCAAAATTTTGATGGTTGTGTTGCTAATCTTTTATTTTCATTTTTCATATGTATTATCTTTTTAATATTAAAAATTTTATCTTTAAGATATTTTAAATTCAATGGGATTAGAAAGGGAAAAGGACAATTTTCCACCCAAATTTTAGACTAATCTCAAAAGTATACCCATATCTGATGAAAAACCTAAATACTCATCCAAAGTTTAATATGTTAGGACATACCCATATATTTACTGTTAGGATTAAGGGGTAAATTCATCATTTTATCAATAATATTAAAATAATTAAAATTTTATCTCATTTTCCCCCTTTAATTTGAAAAAGTAACATTTTTCCCCTGAATTAAGTTTTAAAAAATTCACTTTTTCGCCTTAAAATTCAGCCACTTTCTTTGGTGACGGCTAACTAACAACAGAGGAGTTTTTGTCCAGAGGTCGACCTCTGGATGACGATCATCATCCAGATCTAGAAGACGAGTATCATCCATTTTGGATGACAAGTGTCGTCTAGAGAATGGACGACGCTCCGTCGTCTAGTGAAAATCGATGAACATCATCTAGATTTGGACGATGCTCGTCACTCCCCCTCTAGCCACATCATCGCTAGTGGTCAGAGGGAGAGTGAAAAAAAATTAGGGACTTAGGGGGTGAAAGTCACTTTTCAAAGTTCAAGTATAGGGGTAAAAGTTAATTTTTAAAATCGAAGGGAGAAAATGCGATAAAATTATATAACTTGAATATAAATAGTAAAGTGATGGTTTTACCCTTATATTTAACAGAAAACTTAATGACTGTTTAGAGATTGGTGGGTGTTTAGGCTTTTCATTAAGTGTTGGTATGCTTTTAATATTAGACTAAAACTTGGGTGGAAAATAATCCTTTTCCCAATTAGAAAGTATTAAAAAATTAGGTTTGAAGGAGAAAAGACATGCAGAAATGTTGTTAATCAAAAGATGATGCTAAATAAAAAGTCTGAAACATGTGTAATGGTGGCTAGGGTTGCTTCCTCACCTGATTGACGTTACAGGAGCATCACCATGGTGAGAGATCAATCGATCTTCATTCAAAGTATTCCTAAAAGTCTTGATCTCATCTCATCATGCTCAAAAAGTGTTTCTAACAAGTTGATTGATCAATTAGAAAGATTTTTCAGAGGATTATATCATTGATTTCTTCTAATGATTCTTGTAGTTTTAGGTGGTGGGTAGTGATTATGTGGATGGTAGTAGTGGTGGTGATAGTATAGTTGTGGATTGGTGGTGGTGGTGATAGTATGATGGTGGGTTGGTGGTGGTGACAACAAGTGGTGGTGGGTAGTGGTTAGTGATGATAGGGGCTGTGAAAAGGTAATTTAAATTAAAGGTATTTTAGTTTTAATAATTATTTGAGCAAGAATAAATTAATCGCAATTGGGTCTTAGGGTTGTTTGTTATTTTAAGGCCAAAAGACTATTTCCCACACAAAGGTTGATGCAAAACTAACTTCTCATCTACTAATTTTCAAAAATTTAAATATCCACCTATCTAATAATTTTAACTGCTACAATCAAGGATAAAATCTTCATTAAGAGATTTCATTTAAAAAAAATTAATTTCTTTTTTACACTTGAGTATTTAAAAACTAACTATATTCCTCATAACTTAATTTTAAAAAATTACTTTTTCACCCCCATTATATAAAGTTTTTAGGTTTTATATTTTAGAATTATTGTTACCCCCTCAAAGTTTAAAACATTACACTTACACCTCTAAAACTTTATTCTATCTTTTTGGTGACCGCTCTTCTCGACTATTTGCTCTGGTGGCAACTCCCCTCCATCCTCGATGGCTTCCCGGTGTGGAAACCACCTTGCACAAATCCACGCGTTGGTCAACACAGATCGATTGGACGACGTTACATGAATTTTGGTTGAATTTTCAGTGGTTCCCATATCGAAAAACCATTGGGGATGGAGGGGAGATGCACCAAAGTGAATCACTAGGAAGAATAACCATCAGAAAGATGGAATGAAGTTTTGGGGGTATAAGTGTAATTTTCAAACTTTGAAGGGTAGCTAAAATCTAAAATATAAACCTTAGAAACCCTATATAATTGAGTGAAAAAGTAACTGTTTAAAATTAAATTAAAGGGGAAGTGACTAGTTTTCAAAACTAAGGCGTAAAAAAGAAATAAATTTTTTTATTTAAATAAAAATCTCTAAATGATGATTTCACTCTGACTATAATAACCAAAATTAACAAATAAATAAGCATTTAAATTTTCAAAAGTTAGCTAGTGGAAAATTAGGTTTGCATCAAACCTTTGGATGGAAAATAGTCTTTTGGCCTTATTTTAATTGAATATGGGAGTGTTTTTGTAACAAAATTTTAATTATCATGGTAATATTTTAATAGTTAAGGGAAATATTAATAATAAAAAAATTATTATATTCTTTCAATATAATATATTTTAATAGTATATTTTGCAAACCTCGGTGATTATTTTATAATGACTTGATATATTCCTAGTGTCAAGGAAAAAGTGGTGTTAAGTTACTATAGAGACATCAATTATGTCGAGCTAAATAAAGACTTACTCTGAAGCTCGAAAATAAGGCTTGGCTTGAAAAGGTCTGGCCCAGTACTGTAGCTATTGGACTCGACCTATGGGCCTTCTGAATCAAACTGTAAACTTAGGTATTAGGCAATAGGTTAGCACGACCTAGTCCAATTCTATTCAAATATTAAAAATATAAAAAAAATTATATTACAAAAGCAGTTGGCTTGCTGCATAAGCCAACTGCCTTCTGTTTCTGCTTTTGGTAGAGGCTAAAATAGCGTCTGCCACACAGGTAGAAGCTGTTGTTTTAATTTTTTCCCTTTTAAATAAACAATCCAAATTTTTTCTGTTTTTTAATTTTATTTATAAATTTTTCAATCGCAATTCTTTTATTCATATTTTCAATCTCATTTTTTTTCATCTGATCAACTTTTTTTAAGGAACTCTCTGAATTCACAAATAATAATTTTTTTATCTATAATTTTATTTTTATTTAAATTTTATTATTATAAAATATTAGATTCAAGGTTAAATGAATTCAATCTATTTGAATATTATCATTATGAGATTGATAATATTATTGATAATACACAAAATAAAATAAGTAGAGCACTAACAGGTAAAAATGACACAAGTTAGCATTCAATAGAGAGAAAAACTAGATAGGATCTGTACCTATTCCACTGATCCTAAATTTAAATAGATTGACCCGTAGATAAACCCAATTAAAGTCTGACCCAACCTTATATATATAGGATCTGACCCTAAAAATTCTGTGTGTTAACTTGGTCCAAAAACCCATTTCTATACTGCCCTAAAATCCGACCCGGCACATTGACGGCCACTTTGGTCCTGTGGTGTGCGCGCGTGGCATTGACAACCAACAAACATTCACACAAAACTAAAATCTCTTCAACCGTTACTCACCGAACTCAAACTCCAGCAGGTCATCTACACTTTGAGTTGGGTTCAGTTGTTACAATGGAGTTTATTGATGCTAATTACCAGTTGAAGGAGATTCAAACACTCCAAGGCCACACCGACCGAGTCTGGAGCCTTGCTTGGAATCCATCCACTGGACGCGTCGGTGTTCCTCCACTTCTCGCTTCTTGTAGCGGCGACAAGACCGTTAGAATCTGGGAGCGTAACCTCTCGTCTCGCTCTTGGGACTGCAAGGTTACGTTTCGATATTTTTTTTTAATTTTAATTTTAGTTTTCAACATTACTAGATTTCAAAATATGTAAACCTAAATTAACTTTCTGTGAATATTATTTTTATTTATGAATTGTTAAATTGACTGGATTGCTATTGGAGATTTTAATTTGACTATCTAATTGATGTTGAAAACATGGGACTGTGTAGGAAGTTTTGAACGGAACGCACACAAGAACTGTACGGTCGTGTGCTTGGTCTCCGTCGGGTAAATTGTTGGCAACTGCAAGTTTTGATGCCACCACTGCGATTTGGGAAAATATTGGGGGTGATTTCGAATGTGTCTCCACTTTAGAAGTATACTCTTCTGTTCACGTCATAGCTCAAACTTTCTTTTAGTTAGTTTAAATGTTAACAACTGCTGCAATTTATACCTCATTTTTTGAAAAAAAAAAATTAAATTAAAACGAATTTTTTACGTATTTCCTGTCATTTGAGACTCTTTCTTTTTGGAGCACAGGGTCATGAAAATGAAGTGAAAAGTGTGGCTTGGAATGCATCTGGGACGCTACTTGCCACTTGTAGTAGAGACAAATCGGTTTGGATTTGGGAAGTAATGCCAGGGAATGAATTCGAGTGTGTTTCAGTGTTGCTAGGACATGCACAAGATGTGAAAATGGTTCAATGGCATCCAGCGATGGATGTTTTGTTTTCTTGTAGCTATGATAACACTATCAAGGTGCTTTATAGTCTAAAATGCTTCTTCCATTATGCATGTTGCCCATAAATATGGTCGAAAGAGATGTTTGATTTTCTTCTTCTTTTCTTTACTGGATAATAAATTTTCTTTAATACATGCTTGTAGGTTTGGTGGGCAGAGGACATGGACAGTGATAATTGGCAGTGTGTTCAAACTATAGGTGAATTTAACAAGTATTATACCCCAACCTTTCTCTATGCAAACTTAAGCTCCTTTGCTGGCTTCTTCCTCTTCTGGTGTCAACTTTGACACCCTATTATGCTGTTAATTTAATTAAGTTCTATGTGATGTTAAAGTTTCTCTTGCATTGGTGTTCAAATTTTTGGACAAACAATTCTTGTTGCAGTATGATGAATTCAATTACGCTTAACACAATAAGCCTGGTTTTCTTATCAGTGGTCATTCATCTACCGTTTGGGCTTTATCATTTAATGCTGAGGGAGACAAAATGGTTAGCTGCGGGTAGGTGGCATTTTTTTTTTTCGATTCCGGTGCATGCTAATGGGGTAGTTTCTGTCTGCAAGTGGTCTTGAGGATGAAATTTATTGAGAAGAAGATTTAAAATAAACCTGGACTGACTTGCAGTGATGATCTCACCTTAAAGATATGGGAAGCTGACATTACAAGAATGCAGTCTGGTGATGGCTATGCACCTTGGTGAGGACTAGCCTTCTTTATTATTGATCCCCCTCTTGTTTTGAGTAGTATAATAAGTATATGCTAAGTTTTAGCTATATTAATTTTTCTTTCTTTTCAGTGATAGTTGATTCTTATCATGGATTTTTCAGGAGACATCTTTGCACCCTCTCAGGTTATCACGATCGAACAATTTTTTCTGTTCACTGGTCAAGGTAGTTATGGCCATTACTTGTGTTGCACATTTCTTAATTCATAGGTCTAAGCAGACTTTAATATAGGTATTTAGGATTTTAATTAGTGTGCATTAGACAATTTTGGAATTAGGAGTTCTAGAATTTGGATTTTGTAGAAAAAGGAACCCTGGTTTGAATTTTTATGGGGTTTTGGGAGAACTTTGCTTGATAGTAATACTATAAACTTTGTAAAAGCTATATGTAATTGGTGGACGGTGGCTCAAACAATTACCATGAAAAATAAACAAAGATCCATTAATAATTACTCTAGTTGTGCATTATAAGAAATTAAAAAAGATCAAGAAAGAAAAGCTAGAAGAAAGGATTTGAGCAAAAGAAGAGAAGATTATTTAAGGTCTTGATGCTATTTAAATTTAAGAAACTTAGGAAATATATCTTGTAGTTTCATGAAAGAACTTAAGAACTAGGTCACACCATGTTTATATGAATTTGGTTATAGGGGTAAGTATGAACGAATTAAAAAATCCAAATAAAAACTTTAATAATCTTTAACTCAACTAATAAATATCCTAATTAACTCAACTATAGAAATGATGGGTTTTCTTCAAAATACAAAATTAGCCTAATTGCTGAAAGTTAAGTATTAAATAGAAATTGGCAACAAAATTCTATATCATGGCTTTATCAGTTTTACTCATTGTCTTTAAGAATTAATTATTTAGTGTAAAATATCTTGACTTTGGAGACATCTGTATTAATCATTTATATTTTTTCTCCTCAGCTTAGAGGCTGAGATTGTAAATAACTGTCATAAAGAATTGAATCAGAATGAGGCCTCACACAATAAGCAAGTAATTTTAGCAAAAAGTCCATCCTTTCAAAAATAAATGAATGGTATGATGTTCAGATTGGTTGAATATACAAAATGCAGTACTGGAAATGAAGGTATTATCAGATGTAGTTAATTTGGGGTGTTTCTTTTACGATGTAATTGGCACTTCAAGGTCATTGTAATAAGGCTTTCATGTAGTCAGGATTACCTACTTTCAATTGTCTTCTACTTGCTTAGTTTGTATTATTCAGTGCTAGTTGTAAACAGTGTACAATCATGACAGGGAAGGTGTTATTGCCAGTGGAGCTGCTGATGATGCTGTGCAATTGTTTGTGGAGAGCAAAGATGATTTGGTATTAATTATTCACCATCAGCTCATTCATTGTATTTAGCTATTCTTATCATGTAAATTGCTTCAATAAAATCAGTCCATGAAAGTGAAATGCTAATAGATACTTCCATACCTGTTCCCTTACATATTCTTTTCTGTTTATGCTTTAGTGGAAGCCAGATGCTATGTTGGGACTTTTGTGTCAACTTCATTTATTTTTTCTTAAACTAAAATTACTTTCATGTCAAAGAACAATTTTAAATTGCACTGATGAATGGTTCAAAACTTAGCAGCTTATATCATTGAGCACTGCATGCGTTCCTTATCTGTTATATTGTAATTGTTTTTGGTTAATTGAAGCCTTACATATAAATGGGGATTTGGTTTTCTCTTTGGTTTGCTAGGTGGACACTCTTGTCCCTTTATGTGAAGAGGCATTAATTTCCTGAATTGTATAATTGTTTCATGTCTTGAATTTCCCCAAAACAATGTGTATTATTGAATGTTTTGGCGCTGATATGGAGATGTCATTTTTTCTTTTAAGTTCTTAAATTTTAAAAAGCATAATTATCTGGCACTTTTTGACCTTTCTGTGTAATAACTGCTGCTCTGTCCTCCTACTTCCCACTGAAGGCTTCTGCTGATTTTTTTTTTTTTTTTTGGGTAAGGGATCCGAATTGCTTGATATGCACATAAAATAGAGATATTTATAGCTTTTTTGAGTTAATAAAAAGATAGAAATAAGGATGAACAAATATCTCTGTTTAATGCACCTACAAGTTAGCCTTTTTTAAGTTATCTTGTGTTTAAATTTCTAACTAGTTTCCAGAGCTGGGCAACAGGGATCTTTTCCTTCCCAATTTTTTGTAGCTTGAAGTCTTATTAATTGAAGTAGGAGATTTCAATTGCCCTTTTTAATCATATATGCCCTTCTATAAAATTTTGGGTGTGGGATTCATATTAAATCTTGAGACCTGAACTGCTTAGAAACTTATCAGATTGTTCAAAATTCTTCAGAAATGAACTGTGAATTTTTGAAGTGAATGATTCTGGACTGAGAATTGTTGTGTAATTCTTTCTGTTTTCTTTCTTCTGCTTATCTGGGTTGTCTGAATTAGTGAGATATGTTATGTGCTTTAATCACAGATTGATGGACCTTCATACAAAATGCTGTTGAAGAAGGAAAAGGCCCATGACATGGATGTCAATTCAGTGCAGTGGAGCCCAGGGGTAAGATTTCTTTAAGGAAATCAATGGGATTTTATGAGGCCATGGACTTATGCACAGTGCACGCATATTCACATATAGTCAAATCATTACTTAGATACCCTTGCTTTCACAGAAATTACTTAATGCATTCTGGTGGTCAGTAGGTTTTGGGGCTTAATGACAATAAAACAACAATTTTATCCCAATCATCTGTGTTATGGTTGACTAATAGGTATTTAAGATTTTTCTTGCGCTGTTAATCGTGCCTGTAAACAGTAGCTATAACTTCTGAAAAAGGAGAAAGAAAAGCTGTGGCCAGAAACGTTTCTTCCTTTGTTTGGATCGTTAGGATCTTGAGACTTGCTGGGAGTTTTTACCTACCAAACCATTCTAAGTTTTGCCCTTGATCCCCCCTACTAGTTGGTGTATGAAGGATGTTTTTCAACTTGTCCAAGCAGGACTGCAGGAGCCTCCAATTATTTTCCTTTTTCTATTTAACTATACATTCGAAAGAATTTTGGACTTTAATTTTTTACATCTAAACAGGGGGAAGGGGCCAACGGGGCAAGTTGTTGTAACTGCAATAAGATCTTATGTCATTGGACGGGTTATGTTTAAGTTTTACATGCAACTATTACTTTTTTTTTTTTTTGGTTTTTTTATTCATATTGTTGCTGTTACTCAACCAGGAACGCCCTCTACTTGCCTCCACAAGTGATGACGGAACAATAAAGGTTTGGGAGCTGGCTAGTGTGTTGTGAAAAAAAAGGCATAGCATATGCGGGAGAGTATTATCATGTGTACTCACTTTGAATATACAAATAGATATATATTTATGTGCATCATCACGTGATTTAGTGTTATTTTGTCACAAATTCAAAATCACTCAATCATATGAATACACATCAAGTGTATACCCATTTGTGTATTTAAATTGAATACGTATAGTTTTTTTGTATGTGGGAACTGGCTATTTTGATCTTTTAAAGCATTTGATTATTGATTAAATGCTGTAGAGTATGTGTACTTTATAATTTTATCAGGTTGTGGAGATGTTCTTTTCCACATTTGGTGCCGTTTCTGGAGTCAAAAGGATCAATAGATAATATTAAATCAGGAAAGTTACTACAATTTTCTTCTTTTTCATAAAAGTTGCTTCATCTTTAGTTTCTACTACTTTCTTTCTCCTGTATGTATAAACACACACATGGGTTGCCTGTTTGAATCAGTTTTTTTAACTCACATTTGTCTTTTGGAGTAATGGATGAAGCTGAGCTGAGCCTTAGACTACCAGAATTGGAATATGGGAACCATGGCGTATTTGAGCAATGTGCTCGTTTTTTAAGTACACAATTAAGTGTATATATGATATGTTATTATATGATTGAGTGTTATTTTATTCTTAATTCAGTATTACTCAATTATATGATAATATATTATTTGTATTTAATTGTATATTCAAAAGCATATATATAGTTTTATTGTTTCAGCAATATCGTCAATTTTGCCTATTAAAGTTGCTGTTCTTCTCTATAAACCCATTTTCAGTTTGAATCACGAGATTAACACATTTTACTCTATCGAGGCAAATGCACGCTATTCCTTCGAAAAACCAACAAAATACATAATATAATAGAATGATTCAGATGGGTAGTCCAAATATATTTTGTTCGAGTATCAAGAAATATGTAACAGGGTAATGGTAATAGACTAAAAGCAAGAAAAAGAGAAGCCTAACACCTGTTTACTATCCTTAATCCAGGAGAATTAGGTTTTCTTCCCTCTTGAACCAAAGCTGAACGAGCTGAAATAATTTTAGCGGAAACTAAACAAGCATCAAAGGTGGTACAATCAATCCAATCTTTTAACATCTCCTCTTGACCCCATATACCAGGTATCCACACATGACCCGCCACTTCAATTATATGTCTCTTCAATCTCTCACGTCCATTATCTTCTGCTTCAGCTTCAAATTCTTCAAGCATTTGATGAGTTTTGTTGGATCGTGATACAAATGTAGCAGCAGAATCAGTCGGATTCATTTTGGTGGACTGTTTATTCATATTGAACAAAGTAATATAAATTTACTGGAATGGAATGCGAAGGAAAATCGAGATTAGACAACAATTTAGAAGAGAAGAGAGAAGAAATGCGGGAACGAAAAAGCCAATGTGTAGAGTTTTTTATCACTCGACGCCACCCTGTGTGTTTGTTTTGCATGGTTAGTGGCAACTTTACGTGTCTGCTTTTCTATGATTGGATTCCAATTCCATTTCTTTTTTCAGTGGTTTATTCCTCTTTCATTTTACAATTTTATAATTTTATGATTAAATATTATTTTATTTTTAATTTAAAATTATTTAATAACATAATAATGTATATTAAATATATATTTAAAAGAAGTATATATAGTTTTATTGTTCTCAAAATTACATTTGGGATTTTGTTGAAGAAGGTTTAGTTAACTCTATCTTAATTAATTTTATTTGGGTTCAAAATAATCAATTTTAAACTAATTTATAATATATTTATTAAATTATATTTTTAAAGTTATTTTTATTATAAATGTGTTTGATGAATTTTGTTTATAATTGTTTTCATATATAATAATAATAATAAAATAACATCGCTATTCTCATAGATAATTAATTAAAATAATCGAATTAAGAGTGTATATGAATTTGACTATGTCTTTTGAGTTATGTGAATATGATTTAAATAACAAAATGCCCTCACCCTCTCTTTCATAAACCTTAATGTTTTATACAAACCAACATAACAATCAATCCCTAAGAAGATTAAAAATTCTCATTTTCACACTTTCACCAAAATTCCAACTTTTAAATTTGAAACCAAGAAAGGATGTTCATTACATCTAGGTTTATATGTTTTTTTTTTTTTTTTGTTGAATTGATTTGATTAGTTTAAAGTAAATTTCGCAACTATAAATGATAGAAAGAGTTGAAATAATGTTGTCCTCCTAGTTCCTTCTCAATTCTGTTATGGTGATTGTCGATGGTGGATGCAAACAATCTTGGTATTTCCACCTTGGTCATTTAGAGTTTGTTGGTTGGGACACTTAGGGCATTTCATCCATCTTGTGCTAAGGTCTAATGTGTCCTTTTGTCAAGCTTCATGCTCTTTTTTTTTACATCTAGCCTAGTATATCTATGGGTCTTTCCTCTTGAATTATATCTTTGGATTAGGCCTAAGATAGGATTTCAAGAAGGGATTGAGCATTATTTTGGGATGTTGTTATTTGTTTCGATTTGTTGATTCTCGCAACAGGGGGGGATTATCTTGTGGTATAAGATTTACACTCTAGCCTTGTATATCTTGTTTTTTCTTTTCTGACAATGAATTTACTTTAAAACAAAAAGAATATACAATTGAGAACTGCAAAGAGTGTGTTGGGTGGGACACCTAGGGCATTTCATCCATCTTGTGCAAAGGTTTAATGTGTCCCTTTGTCAAGCTTCATGCTCTTTTTTTGATGTCTAGCCTAGTATATTTTTGGGTCTTTCCTCTTGAACTCTATCTTTGGATTAGGCCTAGATAGGATTTTAAGAGGGGATTGAGCATTGTTTTGGGATGTTATTTGTTTTGATGTGTTGATTCTCGCAACCAGGGGGATTATCTTGTGGTATAAGATTCACTCTCTAGCCTTGTATATCTTGTTTTTTCTTTTCTTATAATGAATTTACTAAAAAAAAAAATGAACATACAATTGAGAACTGCAAAAACCGTCTGGATGAGAGGGCAAAATGGTTGGTTGTATTGATTGATGTATAGTCTTTTATGTACTTGGAGTAGTTCAATGGGAACCCATCTTGTACTCTTTCTTAATCTTGATGTAGATAGCAATACAAGATAAATATTAGATATAGTTTCTTTTACTGTGATATATACTTGAGCATGAGAGCGTTTTAACCTAGGGTCTGTCTTGAGGTAGGGTACGTCCTATGTTGTGGCCTTTTGTACATTTCCTTTACTATTAATACAAATTTACTTAAAAAGAAAAACAGTTTTGACTGTATGAATCAGATTAGATTGAGATAAAAATTTGACATTTTGATCATATGAGTAACGTAAACTTTTACAATCTCTTTTTTCATACACACCATAAGTGAACTCTTATAACACCTCTATTGTAAGTGTACATAATGGGTGATGTGATTTATAATAAGGAGGAAGAAGTCCAAAACCATGTGATCTAAAGAGTTGGCCCAATCACTCATTCAAAGACTACAAAGTTTCAATCAATGCTTGGGTTAATAATAAAGGAGATTCAACCCAATTAGAAAATTTAGAGATGAATGCAATCAAGCTAGAGATCACACTAATCACATTATTCACTTGTAGGAATAGGCACGAATGGCTTGGACATCATGGTATGTGCTCATAGGTTCCTTGCAGTCGAGACACACAATATACCTTTGTTATCTAACAAATATGTAAATAAGATAAAGAAGTGTCATTTGAATGATAATAAAATATGATATAATAATCATTTACACAACTAAAATGATTGTCAAACAACTACTCTAACACCTTGAACTCATGATTTTCAACAAGAATATTGTTCATTTTCTCACTATGATAAAAAAACACCTGAAGTTGAAATATTGTCCATTTACACTTTTCCTCTTTCTCCCATTTGGATCCATCACCACCCTCTTATAGATCATGTTATCGATGTGAAACTTTAAGATTAATTAAAATAAAACACAATATTGTTCTTCTTGAAATTCAATAAAAGGTTCTATTGTGCTTCAAGGTCATCTTCTTTAAATGATATTCTTCTTGCCTTACAAGTAACAATTATATAAAGATGAATCACTTATGTCAACTTATTCGTAGGGTAACAACACAATGGACATGATCATCTTCCTCAATTTCGTATGACATTCCATTGATGAAGTTTTCAAACATCATGATTATGTAGATGCACTTTTGACTCAGATCTATATGTAGAAAGAAGTTTAATAACTCGACTCAACCTTTATATGTAATATTTTGTTGGGTTATAACAATTTCCTATATTCCTCCAACACATGTCATCGTGTTGTCATTCCTAATTGAGTATATTTTGTAAGCCCCTTAGCCTTGGCTAATGTTTATAAACCCCTTCAAATAAAGTTATTTTAATTAAGGGAAATTATAAAAAATGGCCGAAATACCCCTCTATTAAGCAAAAATGCCCATAGCTTTTTCTAAAATACCAAAATTACCCTTCTCTTCATATATATAAACCCTCTCACTCACTAAATTCAACTCGAAAAAGACTATTCGTGGAAAATAAATATTGAGTTGGGGGGAAAAGTTACTTTTTTGAAATTACAAGGGTGCTAATAGATTAGAAAATTACTGAAGGGGCAAGGGATAAATATTGGACCTATTTGTAATAGAAATTTTTTTAGGGGGTAAATTGATATTTTTCATACCTAGGGTTTCTCGACGTGTAGTTTTCAAATTTTATATCCGTTTTTTTTGTTTTAGGGTTTTTCAATATACAGTTTTTGAAATTAAGATTTGTTTTTTTTGATTTTTATGTTTTTTGGCATATTTTACGATGTAATAACGTAATTTCAGCTCAATATTTCAATTTTTTCGTTTATAGGATATATCGATTCGTATTTTTCAGATTTTCGAACGATTTTTCAACTAGTGGCATTCTTATGTATTTCAACTGATAGAGTTTGAATTTCAATTTAGTTTTTTTCGATTTTCACCGTTTTAGGATAAGTCGAGTCTTTTTTTCAAATTTTCTAATGATTTTTCGATTATTCACATTTTATGACATTTCAATGTATAAAATTTAAATTTCATTATCGTTTTTTCAAATTTCGTCATTTTCTAATATATCGATTCATATTTTTCAGATTTTTGAATGATTTTTCAATTGTTGATATTCTAGGGTATTTCAACGTTTAGAATTCGAATTTCAGTTTTGTTTTTTCGAATTTCACCGTTTTAGGATATATCGACTCGTATTTTGAAGATTTATGAATGATTTTTCGATTATTGACATCTTATGGTATTTTAAAGGGCCAAGGGACTATTTCCCACCCAGGGTTTGATGTTTTCTCAAATATCGACCCTTTAACTATGAAAACATTAAACATCCACTCATGACCGGTTAAATTTAACATAACCCTAACGCCTGAAAATTTTATCTCTTTTTGCCCCCCTAAACTTTAAAAACTAAAATTTCCCCCAACCTAACTTTTAAAAATGGCAGTTTCACCCTAGGGTTTTGTTTTGAAATCTCTGGTGACATTTCTGGCTCCATTACAGACGATCTCTCCCTCTCGAAGCATTATCTCCTTCTGACGATCTCTTTCCTCCCATTTGGATGCCCGATTGACGTTAGAGAAGCCTTGGGAGACGAAGACGAAGCTGTCGTCTTCCCAGAAGAAGACCTTCGTCTTCCCAAGACGAAGACGACGTCTTCGTCTTGGTCTGGGAAGACAAAGATCGACGAAGTTCTTCATCTCCCAAGGCTTCTCCGACGTCGATCGGGCGTCCAAATAGGAGGAAAGAGATCGTTGGAAGGAGAGGATGTTTCGGGAGGGAGAGGCCATCGGTAATGGAGCCGGAGATATCACCAGAGATTTCAAAACGAAACCCTAGGGTGAAACTGCCATTTTTTAAAACTTAGGCTAGGGAAAAATTTTAGTTTTCAAAGTTTAGGGGGGCAAAAATAGATTATATTTTAGTTTATTTTTTAATATTAAAGAGAAAATGACGATTTACCCTTACCACCGTTAATTTTAACTGCTCATGGGTGAGTGTTTGGTGTTTCCATAGTTAAAGAGTGGATATTTGAGAAAACATCAAACCTTGGGTGGGAAATAGTCCTTTGGCCTATTTTAAAGTATAGAATTCAAATTTCAGTTTTGTTTTTTCGATTTTCATTTTTTCGATTTTTGTTCTTTCAGAATATATTGATTCGTATTTTCAGATTTTTGATTGTTGACATTCTAGGGTATTTCAATGTTTAGAATTCGAATTTTAATTTTGTTTTTTCGAATTTCACCGTTTTAGGATATATCGACTCGTATTTTGAAGATTTTCGAATAATTTTTTTATTATTGACATTTTATGGTATTTGAAAGTATAGAATTCAAATTTCAGTTTTGTTTTTTCAATTTTTTTCCTTTCAGGATACATCGATTCGTATTTTCAGATTTTCAGCTGATTTTTTCATTGTTAACATTCTAGGGTATTTCAACGTATAGAATTCGAATTTTATTTTCGTTTTTTTTAATTTCATTGTTTTAGGATATATCGACTTATGTTTGATAGTAACATCACTCAAATCACATATAAAATGAAATTAAATACATATCCATATATTATGACAGATAAAGTACATTATACACATACGCACATACAATAAATATATACATAAGAACATATGAAAAATGATAAATAAGCAACAAGCTAACTAAATATACACCCGTGAGCTACTCGATATAGTGAAAATACAATTGTGAGGCTAAACGTAGAGGTAGACGACTCTCAGGGAAAATCGACACTCCATGACAACGCCAAACTCTCAAAAAATCATAATATAAAAACACCACAGTCACCGGAGCCTTCCCCTTGCTGAGGGACATCCGTCGCTCAATATAATACGAGGGGATCATGCCATGGAGTCTGCCCAGAAGATGTCCAGAAGTGCGTTGCCTCTAATAATGCAGGTATGAATGCCCTGTATGGTCGCATCCGCTGCTCATCGGAGTGAGGAATATATAAAGAGATATCAGTGCATCGGCTAAATGAAAGGCCCGTCACTAGAGCAAACTCAAACGGGTTAAATCTCACATCAACCTTGATAATCTTAAACCAAAACTCGTCTCTGGTAGAGGGTCGATATAGCTGTCATAGTAGAAATGCATGAACCAATATCCCAGAGAATTTGGTTTCGGATAAACGAAAGAGATACCCGAAACATGTCCTCTCAAATAGTCGTAGCTGATCCGGGGTTAGTGTAGAAGTAATCCTAGATAATGCGGTGCGCTGTGCACGACATATCAGATCTGCCCGGAAGTGTCTGGACTCATCGGGGATTCGCAGCTCACCTTCAACACATTTTCTTTTGCGAAAAATATCCTGCAACAATTTTAAAAATTCGTAAGACATTTATAAATAACAAATATGTAAACAAATGTCTTCATGAAAAAAACATAAAAAGATGAAAAAAAGAAAACAATCAAAAAGGATATGACAAAATTTAAAAAATAAGCTTTCAGTATCTTAAAACAGTGAAAATAAAAAAACGAAGCTGAAATTCAAACTCTATATGTTGAAATACCCTAGAATGTCAACAAATGAAAAATCGTTCGAAAATATGAAAAATACGAGTCAATATATCCTAATACGGTAAAATTCGAAAAAACAAAAATGAAGTTCGAATTTTATACGTTGATATACCATAGAATGTTAACAATAAAAAAATCAGTCGAAAATCTTAAAATATTAATCGATATATCCTGAAAGGATGAAAATCGAAAAACCGGAACTAAAATTCGAATTCTATACTTTGAAATACTTTAAAATGTCGATAATCGAAAAATCGTTTGAAAATCTTCAAAATACGAGTCGATATATCCTAAAACGGTGAAATTCGAAAAAACGAAACTGAAATTCAAACTCTAAACGTTGAAATACCTTAGAATGTCAACAATCAAAAAATTATTCAAAAATCTGAAAAGTACAAGTCAATATATCCAAAAACAGTGAAATTCAAAAAAATGAAAATGAAATTCGAATTCTAAATGTTGAAATACCATAGAATGTTAATAATCGAAAAATCAGTCGAAAATATGAAAATATGAATCGATATATTCTAAAGGATGAAAATCGAAAAAAAGGAACTGAAATTCGAATTTTATACTTTGAAATGCCTTAAAATGTCGATAATCGAAAAATCGTTTGGAAATCTTCAAAATACAAGTCGATATATCCTAAAACGGTGAAATTCGAAAAAACGGAATTGAAATTTAAATTCTAAACGTTGAAATACCTTAGAATGACAACAATCAAAAAATCATTTCAAAATTTGGAAAATATGAGTCGATATATTCTAAAAAGGTGAAATTCCAAAAAACGAAAATAAAATTCGAATTTTATACGTTGATATACCCTAAAATGTGAACAATTGAAAAAACAGAATTGAAATTCAAACTCTATCAGTTAAAATACATAAGAATGTCACTAATCGAAAAAATCGTTCAAAATCTGGAAAATACGAATCGATATATCATAAAATGACAAAATTCGAAAAAACAAAACTGAAATTTAAAAATACGAGTCGATATATCCTATAAACGAAAAAACCGAAATATTGAATAAAATTAGGTCATTATATCGTAAAATGTGTCTGAAAGGCACAAAAATCGAAAAACTGAATCTCAAATTTGAAAACTACATATTGAAAAACCTTAAAACCTTAAAACAGATATAAAATTTCAAAACTACACGTTGAGAAATCCTAGATGTAAAAAATCTCAATTTACCCCATGAGAAAATTTCAATTACAAACAGGTCCAATCCACGGTATTCACGACAGCAGCCCACTGTCAGATGACAAATTTTCGAAACGCCCTCAATGGACTAAGATATGACAGCCAGCTCCCTAATGTTTTAAAAAAACCACTTAACCCCCTAACCCACTGTCAATGTCTCTTGACAGTGGGAGTGTTCGTCATGACCGTGGGATCCACTGTTCCCATGGTCAGATTGTCGATTGCTTCGAATGCATTTTTGGCCAAAAATCCGTCATTTCGACCTCCAATTTCAATACAAATCAAATCTACATAGGCTATAATGCAAAACCCCTCAACAAATTCAACGAAAACAACCAAGAATCAAAACATTTTAAGCATTGTTCAAAATCAAAACCCTAAAGTTTCAAACATCAAAATCTCACTCAAATCTCAATAATATAAACAATAACTTGATTCAAACAAGATTACGGAAGATATACTAACCTTCTTGACCATTTTCGGTCGTCGGAAAGCAAGAAAATCACCGAAAATTTGCTTGACAGTGGGACAGTGGAGAGCGTGATTTTTTCTTTGGATTTGCACAGTGCCGGTGGTAGTTTTACCGTGGAAAATATGAAAATTTGCCTTATTTATATATAGGGGCAGTTTGGTCATTTCATAAATATTGGGCATTTTTACTTTAATCTGGCTGTTTTGGATAATTTTTGTAGACCCCCTTAATTTTGGCCTTTTATTATAATTTCCCTTTAATTAATTAGCCTTTGTCAAAACTCAAAAGTATATCATTTGTAAAATAAGATCAAAAGGATCAAAAAAGAAATTACCACAGTAACAAAGCCACAGAGAACTAGCTCCAATCCGCGGATAAGTTGTCAATTATTTTGAATCTTTTCTTTGGTTAACTTCCCATGATAATTCAAACTCTTTGTAGTATCAGCAAGCACAGGCTAAAAGACTCTGCAACCTTGGCTCAGATAATCCAAACCTACGCTAAAACCAATCAATTAGCCAAAGCAAAACAGCTTCATTCTCACTTAATCGCTTCAGGCTATCCAATATGCACATTTTTAATCAATCATCTCATCAACATGTACTCCAAATGTGGAGAATTAGATTATGCCGTGAAATTGTTTGACAAAATGCCTCTAAGAAACCTTGTTTCTTGGACCGCAATGATCACAGGATTTTCTCAAAATTACAACTTTACAAAAGCTATGGAAACATTTTGTGAAATGAGAATTGCCCAAGAAAGCCCGACCCAGTTTGCATTTTCCAGTGTTATTCAAGCCTGCGTGCCTCCTGGATTCATTGAGTTTGGGAGACAGGTGCATTGCCTTGCTTTGAAATGCGGGTTTGGGGGTGAATTATTTGTTGGTAGTAATTTGGCGGATATGTATTCCAAGTTTGGTGTGATTGGAGATGCTTGTAAGATTTTTGAGGATATGGAATTTAAAGATGAAGTATCATGGACAGCTATGATTGATGGGTATGCCAAGAACGGTGATTTCGAGGGTGCCTTATTGGCTTATAAAAGGTTGGTTAATGAGGGAATTGTGACGGATCACTATGTTCTTTGCAGTACTTTAAGTGCTTGTGGAGCACTTAAGTTTTGTAATTCTGGAATGTGTCTTCATTCAGTAGTTGTTAAATTGGGATATGAATTGCATATTTCAGTAGGAAACGCCCTTGTTGATATGTACTCGAAAGTGGGAGATATGGGAAGTGCTCAGAATGTGGTTGATTCTAAGTTAAGGAACATCGTGTCTTATAGTTCTTTGATTGATGGGTATGTTAAATTGGATCAAATGGAAAAGGCTTTGAGTGCTTTTGTTGAGCTGCACAGGCAAGGGATTGAACCTAATGAGTTTACTTTTTCTAGCCTAATCAAGGCTTGTGCTAACAGTACTGTAATTGAGCAAGGGACCCAACTTCATGCTCAAGTGATTAAATTTAATGTTGAGAGGAACCCTTTCGTTTCTTCAGTTCTTGTAGATATGTATGGAAAATGTGGATTGCTTGATGATTCAATTCAAGTTTTTAGTGAGATTGAAAGTCCCAATGACATTGCATGGAATTCAATTATAAATGTGTTTGGTCAGCACGGTTTAGGAAAAGATGCCTTGGAAAGTCTTGACAAGATGATACATGAAGGAGTGAAACCAAATGCAGTAACATTTGTTAGTCTTTTAACGGGCTGTAGCCATGCTGGATTAATTGATGAAGGCTTAAAGATCTTTCATTCTATGGAGAAAACTTATGGGGTAGTGCCTAGAGAAGAACATTACTCTTGTGTTATCGATTTACTTGGTCGGTCTGGAAGGCTCAAAGAAGCTGAAGAATTTATTAATAACATGCCATTTGAGCCAAATTCTTTTGGATGGTGTTCTTTTCTTGCGGCCTGCAGGATTCATGGTGATAAGGAGAGGGGTGAAGTTGCTGCAGAAAAGCTGATGCTGCTCGAACCTGAAAACAGCAGGGTGGCTCATGTTTTGCTTTCAAATATTTATGCAAAAGAAAAGCAGTGGGAAGATGTGAGGAATCTGAGGAAGATGATGAAAGATGGCAGTGTTAAAAAATTGCCTGGTTATAGTTGGGTTGATGTTGGAAACAAAACGCATATATTTATAGCTGAAGATTGGTCTCATCCCCAAAAGAAAGAAATTTATAAGAAGCTTGACTGTCTCTTAGATCAGATAAAAGAAGCTGGGTATATTCCTTGCACGCAATCGATTCAGCAGGATACAGATGACAGAACGAAGGAAAAGCTTCTTCATCATCACAGTGAAAGAATAGCTATTGCATTTGCTCTAATAAGCATGCCAATTGGGAAGCCAATAATTGTGAAAAAAAATTTAAGGGTGTGCTCAGATTGCCACTCTGCAATCAAGTACATCTCTAAGGTGACTGGAAGAAAAATTATTGTCAGGGATAACAGTAGGTTTCACCATTTTGCTGCTGGATTGTGTTCCTGTGGAGATTATTGGTGATGGCTTAATGGGTTATTTGAAGTTGAGATATTTACCAGTCCAAAGAACTAATTCAACGTCAGAAATACTTTGATTTCTTTTTCATACGTTGCCTGGCTTCAACACAAACTATAGCCATCATGTAGAATATCACCAACACAAGCGCGTTCTGAGTTCTAATTGCAACAGCATTTTGCACTTGGATGTATCAATAATATAAATGGAGTTCATCCACTCTTTGCCATGTCTAAGAAGTCAGCATAAAAAATATGCATGTACAATATGCATTATCCAATGGGATATTCTTCATTTATGAAAAACTTTTGAAGTGAATAATGTAAAGGTTAATAATCTATATTTATTTTTTGAGGTATATAGGTGGCAATTAAAGTTATACTTTACATTCAAAGTCAACATTAAGGCAATCAATAGTCTAAGAGGTCTTTCAATTTTACAAGGTTAGCCGCCAGGAATATAAAATGAGCAATAAAATTATATACATAAATAATATGTATAATTTTAGATATAAATAATAATATGTTATTATGTGATTGAATGTTATTTTATTTTTAATTTTAAATTATTTAATCACATAATAATATATTATTTTTTATACTTAAAATCATATAAATTATTTATATATATAACACTTATTTAAAATGATTGTATTGCATAATGCATCAGCAATAAATGTGCTTGAAACTCAACCGATTTGATGACCATGACTTATTTGGAATAAAAATATATATGACCACTGAGTGACAGATCAATCATTGCTTCAATTGTCCTGTTGTAGATTTGAACTAACGTTGGCAATGACTAGTATCCAGATGAAAGCTAGCATATTGGATTAATAAAGAATAAAGAATGGTGACATTTAGATAAATAAATATTGTAATACACTATTGACATGTGTGACAGCTATTGACATTGCTATAATATCTCATGTAAATGAATTTGGAAAAACAAAATGAAATTAGTTGTTCATCTTGTTCTTATCCTTTCTACAAGTGCTTTGTTCTTCTCTCTTTGAAAATTCTTCAAATTCTTAATAGTTCTTGTGAATTTGACATCAAGGCACATCAAGTGGTATGATAGCAGGCGTTCTTGATCATGGTTGATGGCACTTGAAATCAAGAACTCAAATGAGAGATGGCTCAGATGGTACAAGAAGCGAAAATATGCCAACAACATTTGCCAAAAGAATCCATTGACGAAATTAAGAGTTTGATTAACGGACTTAATGTGCAACAGTCTAAAATTTTCAAAAAGCAAAAGTTAGTTGAAATGACGAATGATGGAGTAGTTGCAGGTTCAAGTGAGAAGCTACTTTGGGGTTAATTCACAAAATTAGAATTTTTGAAATTCAATGGTGAGGATTTAGATAGTTGGCTATTACAAGCTAAGTATTTTTTTGAGATGGATGGGACAACCCTAGAAAATTGTGTTAAGGTGTCGTACTTCACCTGAAGGGAAAAGTCATCCGATGGCACAATGGATTCATCAAATCTAGAAAAGGCTAATTGGTGATGTGGAAGGAGTATGTCTAATGGTTGACTGCCAAATTTGAAAACCATGCCTATGACGACCCTTTATCGTATCTATGGAACTTGTGACAAGTAGATCCTCTCCAAGATTACCTACATGCTTTTGATAAGCTATATCTAAGTGTTGGTATTTGTGAATACTAGGCTCTTAGCTTTTTCCTCTTCGGATTGATAAATGTTCTCTAGATATCAGTCTGAATGTTCCAAGCAAAGTTATTGACAAAGGCTTATGCCTTAGCCAAGTTGCAAGAAATTACTGTAGCAACAATGAAAGACTAGTTTAAACCCCTTAACAGAACTCTACAATTAGGATCAACTTATAAGCAATAACACTGCTATTTCCTCATTGCCCATAAAATCACACTCACAACCCAATATCCTACCAACTCCAAATACGCCTAAAATTCAAAACTCACCTTTAGTAAGTGGAAATAGACTATTGAGAAGCAAAGAACTAGATAAAAAGAGAGCTAAGGGATTGTGTTTCTAGTGTAATGAAAAATATGACTTTGGGCATGAATGTAAAAAGAAACAATTATACATTCTTAAGCTTCAAGTGGATATCGGTGAGGAAGGGGAACTGATAGAGGAGATAAAATGAGAAGATTAAGTAGAAGGCCTTAGTTTGATGAACCTCTCACTAAATGCCCTTAATGGAGTTGAAGGTCCTAGAGTTATGCGACCACAAGGTACACATGGGAAAAAGCCATTTTTATATTGGTTGACTCTGGTAGCACCCACAACTTTCTTAACAAGGAAACTGCTTTGAAGCTGGGGTGTTTTTTGAAACCTTTAGGAAGGACTAGAGTGTTAGTAGCTAATGGTCATCAATTGCCATGTGCCTCTATGTGTGAGGGGTTTGAATGGAAAGCTCAAGGACAAGTTTTTAAGGTTGATGCATATGTATTGTCTCTAGAGAACTATGATTTAATTCTAGGTACCCAGTGGTTAGCTATTCTTAGAGATATCTTATGGAGCTTTGAGGTACTTAAAATGATTTTCACACAAAGAGACCAACAAAGGGTTCTACAAGGGCAAAATGGGGAAGGACTATTAGTTATCAATCATGCTAAGCTTTTGAAAGTATAAGAAGGAACTAACAATTGGCTTCAATTCAGTTAGTAATGCAGCTATAGAAGATGGAATTAATTATGTTATAGACTAATGGTGGAGTAAACGAAGATGAGTGGTTAGAGTTAAAGCTTCTTTTAGATAGATTTTGTGATGTGTTTAAGGAACAATTAAACTTACCTCTTATCAAAAGTCATGACGATTAGATCATCCTAAAAGAGGGCACTTAATCTGTAAACGTTCAACCTTGTAGGTACAACAATTTACATAAGACTATGATTAAAAAAATTATATATGAAATGTTAGAAACAAAGGTTATAAAGCCTAATTCTAGTCATTACTCCAGTCTAATTATTTTGATGAAGAAAAAAAATAGTTCATAGTGCTTGTGTATTGATTATGGAAGTTTAAACCAAGCAACAGTCAAGAATAAATACCTCATTCCTATAGTAGAGGAGTTGTTGAATGAACTTGGGAGAGCTAGGGTGTTTTCAAAAATTGACTTAAGGTCTAACCATTGGCAAATATACATGTATGTCGACTCTAATGAGAAAATAACTTTCAAAACACATCGGGCTATTACAAATTCGTTGTTATGCCATTCGACTTGACTAATGCTCTATCAACATTTCAAGATTTAATGAACTCCATGTTCAAGGCTCATTTAAGGAGATTTGTACTAGTTTTTTTTTCATGATATCATTGTATATAACAAAGACAAAGCTGAACATTTAATCCATTTGAAATAGTGCTGGAGTTGTTAAGGAGTAACAACTAGTTGTCAAGAAAAGTAAATGTTCTTTTGGGGTGATCAAATTTCATACTTGGGACATATAATCTTAAGAAAAAGGTGTTATGACTGATCCAACCAAGGTAGAGGCAGTTGAAGAATGGCCAGTTCCTAAATCCATTAAACAACTTAAGGCCTTCTTGGGATTGATAGTCTATAATAAGAGGTTAGTTAAGGATTATGGGCACTCAATAAGACCACTGTTAGACATCCTCAAGGTGTAGGTAACTTTCGATTGGTTAAAATAGGCTATAATCACTACGTCGTTTTGGCTCTACCAGATTTCTCCAAAAGGTTCATGACAGAGATAGATATTTGTGGAGATGGAATATAAGCTATACTAATATAAAAGGGACACCCCATAGCCTATAAAAGCAAAGTTATTTCCCCTAAGAACTAGTTACTCTCTATTTATGAAAAGGAAATGTTTGTAATTCTTTATGCAATTAAGAAATAAGAGTCATACCTAGTCAATTAACACTTCATTATAAAGATGGACCGCCAAAGCCTCAAACATCTTTTAGAGCAAAAGCTTACCACCCATTCATAATAAGCATGGGTGGTAAAATTGACGTAATATAGTTATGACATCATTTATAAAAAAAGAAAAAAAATTTGGCTTCTGATGTTTTATCTAGGTTACTTAAGGTGGAATCTAATTGTTTAACTACAAGTTTGCTGCCATTTAAATTGTTGTAGAGAGTAAGGGATTCATGGCTCACTGATAAGAACCTATAGACTATTATGTCTGCAAAGCAACAAGACACTAATGCTTATGAAGGGTACTTTTAGCATCATGGTAAGTTGAAGAGACATGAGAAGTATACTAAGCAAACTCTAGCCTTAGAAATGATTTAATTGCCTTGTTCCATTCATTAGCCATAGGGGTCATTCTAGAATAAGTGTCACAACAAGGAAAATTAATTCAGTAGTTTATTGGAAGGGTATTTGGAAGGAAGTTTGAAATTTCATCAAAAGTTATGAGGTTTGTCAACGATTCAAGCCAAAGAACATTACATCTCTTAGTCTCCTATAACCCCTACCTATTTCGATAGAAGTGTGTATAGATATTGTGATCGATTTTATCAGAGGCTTGCTAAAGTTTTAAGGGAGGTCTATAATCTTTGTAATGGTAGATAGATTGACAAAATACAACCATTTTATTGGATTATAACACATTTTTTCAATTACAACTTTGGCACAAGTCTTTACAAACAACATTTAAAAGTTACATGGGTTTCCTAATACAACAAACAATGACAAATAAGTAGTTTTTATTAGCCAATTATGGAAAGAGCTTTTAAAAACACAAGGAGTAGTGTTACAATTGTCCATAACCTACCATCCACAGACAAATGGGCAAATAGAGGTTGTCAATTGATGCTTGAAGACTTATCTACGTTGCATGGCAGGGAACTTACCTCAAACCTGGTTCAAATGGTTTTGCTTGGTTGAGTTTTGGTATAACATCTCCTATCATTCTAACATTTAGATGTCGCCTTTTAAAGCTTTGTATGACTACACCTCTTTAATACATGTTCTATATTGAAAAAGCATTTTACATGAGCTTAAAATAGGATAAAACAATTAGTGGATCAAAAAAGAACATATAGACAATTTCAAATTGGAAAATGGGTTTATGTCAAGCGCCAACCATATCAAGAGACATCAATGCACCAAGGGAAGCCAAAACTATAGGCTATGTACTTTGAGCCCTTACAAATACAAGGTTGTAGGGTGCCAATAACTAGCAACACAATAGAATTAAAAATGTATAAAAATTAAATAATCCTAAAACCCTGACCAGAATACTGGTTTTAAAACATATTTAACATGAACATACAAAAACAACCATAAGGTGTTTTTAGGGTTTATACTTGCATTGATGGCTATCCAAGTCTTCACGAGGCAAAGAAATGAATGTTATCTAATTGTCATGAGGCAACGCCCTAGTATCCATGCGGAGTATGAATAGGGGAGGCTATTCAAGAAAAAGGCTTTTAGGGCTTGTATGATTTGAACTGGAACATGTTCATAAGGAGAGAGAAAATCAGGAAAAACCCAGACGACGACTAGGGTTTTTCTTTTCTATATATGTTGTATTATTTTTTTAATTGATCTCTATAAACTCACGCTTATGATTATTATTTATATGTGTACAGGAATCTGAATACCTATAGAATTTCATCCAAACCCATCTCTATCAACATATGTGCATGGGTGGTACACTTGTGTGCCACCCAACACACTTTAAACCATGCATAAGTGAACACAAAAGGTGTTACCTAGCATGTCACATGCATTGCACAGTTGGACAAGACATGCCCAGTTGTGCCATGCATATTAATTTTGCACAGTGCCAAACGACACTATACACACCAAGTCAAACTTGGTTAAAGCATGGTATGCTAGAATCTCTCTCTCTTCCTAAATACCAAAATTGTCACCAAACAATCATTGCCTTTGAATTCACATCAACCATTATATGTGTGTGACCCATAAGCTCTCTATCTTATCGGTAGTGTCTAAATTTAGATTGAATTCAAACATTGACCAAGACTTACCTGTAGCAAAGTGTTATGGCCATTCGGATGACAATGTCAATGAACATCTTTTAAACTTTTACAATATCATAGTTACGTGTAATTTAATTTTGTCAACCAATTTCTCTCGAGACTAAGACATAAAAATATGTTTATCTTAGTAGTTCTTTGGTATGAATTGATACGTATTAATGAGTTACACAGATTAGAATACAAATTTATTCTACTGTGGCTACAGATTTAGTTAGTCATGAATGTTATTCAATATTTTCATGTGAGATATCTTCTCTTCTACTCATGAGCGACAAATCTTTTATTGATCAACCATATCTTCATGTATCTCACAATATGGTCGTACACTACCTTTATGATACCCTAGTTGCAATAGTATTTTGGATAATGTCAAACCATACTGATCCTTATACGAGACTGTCTGACGACCTCAAGTCATAGAATTACATGCACCTGTGGTGTTCAGAAGATTTGTTCTATAGATATTGGAGCAACCATCCATATGGATATCCTCTAGTGTGATCAATCTGATGAATATGTTTATAATATTTACCTATGTGTTGCACCAAGCTTTTTATGAAGAGCTTTGACACGTGTGAATTGTTCTACCTTTCGGTAGGATTGCTCAACACTATGATAATCTTATCATTACTATATGTGTCTTTGTTCATTGTAATGTTGAGATTATGAACATTTCTAAAATGACCATTTAACATATGCATAGGGTTTCATGATCAATCATCTGATCCCCTCGTTACAGTTCTACCATTTTAACGTCATCTTATTCACATAATCATATAAAAGAACACACATAAATTGAATAATAATTAATCCTTTATTAATTAATGAATGTAAAATTACAATTACAAGTGTTAAATCAATTGACTCTAGGACACTTGTTAGCTTAGCCTTGGATCTAGGTGTATGGGCTTTAGCCGCAAGCATATTAGTTGAAGCTATCTTTCGTATCTCTTGTTCAACTTGTTTGAGCATATATAACAACTCTTCAAAGGTTTTCTCTTTGTCGTTAAGGTTAAAGTTCAAGACAAAATTAGCCCACGATTTAGGGAGAGATTTCAGCATTAGGTTAATGGTAAACTCATTGTTTATAATAAAGCCCAAGCTCACCAACCATTCAATGTAGCAAATCATTTTAGCCACATGAGGGTCAACTTGTCCTCTTTTGGAGAGTTTCAATTAAATAGTGAACTTGCCACCTCATATCATTCAACCATTGCATGAGTGACATATAACTCTTAAATGTGTGTAAGTATGGATAAAACATCTATTTTCTTATGTTGTTTTTAAAGCTTAGATGAATGACAATAGGAGACACTGAACTTCCACAGAGTCAGCAAGATGCTTATTAAAGGTATCTTTTTCTTCTTGGGTGGTATCAGGACCAACCTCTTCTTCTGACGCAGACTGATTTGAAGATTTCTATGTTAATCAGCAAAGTTGCTTCTAGTTTTTCAGAATTGATCGATGTGTTGGGTTTGATATGATGATTATTTTATCTATAATTTACAGATAAAAAAATTAGTAATTTTATTTTTCAATTAATATTTATTTTAATTACATATTTAATTAATTAAAATGTTCTCACTATTTTCTCAAGATAATAACCCTCACTATTGTACTCTAAAAGTTTCGGTGAGCTTTCTAGTGGACTAAGACCCCATCACATTAATTTTTCCCTTCGCTTTGGCTAGCAAGTTCAAATTAATCGAATATGTAAATTTCAAATTAGTCAACAAAAGCCCATGATCTCAAGTTAGGTTTTACCCGAATAAATCATGTGATCTTAAATGTGACTCTCGATATCAGTAGAGTGGATACTACATATTTCCTTGTATTGATAAATGTATTTCTTGCTTATGCCTCTAATATATTTTACCTTCGTTTTGATGAACAAACAAAATACACTAGTTAAGTTGGACTCAATATAAACATCTCCTAATTTTTCGTCTGTTAAAAGTTTACCTTTCTCTTTGGCGAACAAGGTTCCAATGAACAGAGGCTTAATCAAGGCATCATATTAGAAGACACAATTTAATCTTAGACTTAATATTTAATTTGAGGGTTTCAATTAATTAGTTTCACCAGATCTTCATGCTTTTCCTTTCACCTTTAGTCTTCAATAAATAGCATAACTTTGTTTTCTAGTTACATAATTCTAATAAAATAAAAAAAAACCTAAACTAAAGAAGAATAGGGATTAAGGCAAGACGCGCATGCCCTATTTGAAAATTACAATCCAAAGATAATCAAATAAAAATTAAATTAAAAAAAACATTCACATTAGTTTTTTGGTTGTGCACTAGACTATATATATATATATATATATATATATATATATATATATATATATATATATATATATATATATATATATATATATATATAAACAATTAAAATTAAAATTTGATTATTGTTTAACCAAGTGTAAAATTACATTTTGGTCCTTGAAGTTTTATAAAATTATTATTCAACCCAAAAACTTAAGAAAAAATTCAATTCGACCCAAATTTAATAAAACAAGACCAAATTATAATTTTTCAACTTTGTTGGGGGTGTAAACGAGACATTCAGCCGTGATTCTAAAATTCAGCAAAATTCCAAAAGGTTGCATAACTTGCACATGGCTTAGGCACAACTAGACTAAGGTGAAAAACTGTCTAGTTGTGACACATAATTGGCCTACGGTTGGACATGTGGTGCCATGATGAGTCATGACTAAACCAATTTGAATAATTATCTAGTTGTGACACATGACATCACCAACCATGAGGTGTCACAACTGGACCATTCTTGGTCTAGCCATGATGGCATCTATTGGTACTGAGCACCTCTATTCACGACAATAGTCCAACCATGATGACATCTATTAGTAACGAATACCTCCATTCATGATAGTTTTTTAGACGAGTTTTCTGGAACTTTCAGTGATAGGAAATCCAAAAAATCAATCAAGGTGAGGAAATGCGACACATAAACCATACTCATATCGATGGAATGACTTTTAACCTGAATTCAACCTACAAAACAATCAGAGAACTTCACTCAATAGTTTACACATGTTTACGTTGTTCATGAAACTCTACAAATCATGTGACAACATGATTGCGAATCATCTTTATCAATTTTAAGGTTTTGCTTAATTTAATTACATGCAACAACAGACAAATAATCAAAACAGGCAGATATTATTTTTCATGAAAACATGCCTAAATAGTAGCTCTGATACCACTGTAGGGTTTTAGGGCATCAACAACTGGCAGCGTAACGAAATTAAAAATTAATAATAATCAAATAATCCTAAAAACCTTGTCAGGATTCGGTTTTAAAACATATTTAACATGAACATACAAAAATAACCATAGGGTATTTTTAGGGTTTATAATCGTATTGATGGCTAATCCAAGTCTTCACATGGCAAATATGATAACATTATCCAACCCTCGTAAGGCGACGCCCTAATATGCACGCAGAGAACAAACATGGGAGCTTGTCTAGGAAGAAGGCTATTAGAGCTTTTATGGTTTAGACTAGAACGTGTTCACAGGAAGAGAGAAAATCAAGAAAAACCCAAATGATGACTAGTGCTTTTCTTTTTTGTATGTGCCTATGGAATTTCATCCAAACCCATCTCCATTAACACAAGTGTATGAGTGGTACACTTGTGTGCCACCTAACACACTTTAAACCATGCATAAATAGACACAAAAAGTGCAACCTAACATGTCATATGCATCTTACGGTTGGACAAGACATGTTTAGTCATGTCATGCATATTAATTTTGTACAATGCCAAATGACACTATACACACCAAGTCAAACTTGGTCAAAGTATGGTCAATTAGAATCTCTCTCTTTTCCTAAACACTAAGATTATCATCAAATGAACCTTACTTATGGGTTCATATCAACCCCTATATGTGTGTGACCCATAAATTTCTATCAAATTAACAATGTCTAAATTTAGATCGAATTCAAACACAAACTAAGATTAGTCTCTAGCAAAGCATCGTGGCCACTTAGACGGTAGAGTATCAGTAGAAATCTCTTAAGCTTTTATAACATCACAGTTATATATAATTCAATAATTTTGTCAACCAATATTTCTCGAAACTGAGACATAAAAATGTGTTTATCTCAGTAGTTTCTCAGTATGAACTGATACACATTAATGACTTATATGGATTAGACTATAACTTTATCCTACTGTGATCATAAATTTAATTAGTCATAAATGTTATTTAGTATTCTCATAGAAGATATCTTTTCCTATGCTCAATAGTGACAAATTCTTTATTGATCAACCATAGCCTCCATATATCTCATAATATGGTTATACACTGCCTTTATGATACCCCAGTTATGACGATACTTTAGATAGTGTCAAACCATACTGATCCTTATACGAGATGGTCTAACGATCTTAAATCATAAGATTATATGCACTTATAGTATTTAGAAGATTTGTTCCATAAACACTGGAGCAACTATCCATATGGATATCCTCTAGTGGGATGAACACATCTATAATGTACACTTATATGTTGCATCAAACTATTTACGAATAGCTTCAACACGTGTGAATTGTCGTTACCTTTTGGTGGGGTCGCTTAACACTATGATAATCTTATCATCATTACATGTGCCTTTGTTCATCATAATGTCAAAGATTATAGATGTTTCTAAAATGACCACTTAACATGTGCATAAGATTCCTATAATCAGTCGTCTCTCTTGTCACAGTTCTACCATTCTAAAGGCATATTATTTGCACAATTATATAAAAAAGCACATATGAATTGAATAACAATTAATCATTTATTAATTAGTGAATGTAAAATTACAATTACAAGTGCTAAATCAATTAGCTCTAAGACATTGACCCTATCAAGTATTAGGTGGGTGTCGTCGCATATAAACTCCAATCGCCAGTGAATGCTACTATACATGATGTGTTCCATGTGTCCTTACTCAAACTGATGCATGCTTTGGTTCAGGCTTCAAGCACTTTGTTATAGATGATTCATATTTCTGATTAGATTCCACAAACCATCCTTGACAAGTGCATGGTAAAGTGACATAATGTGGCAACAACTCAAGTTTTGGTACAATGGCAAAGTTTTTCTCCAGTAGTAGCTACTTGTGAGTTTGCAAAAGAGATGAGAAGTCATTTCCTGTAGTTCTTCCTTGAGGACAAGGCAATTGAAAGGGGATGAATTGTTGTGGATATGAACTAACATTGGCAATGACTAGTATCTAGATGAAAGCCAACATACAAGATTAATAAAGAATAAAGAATAGTGACGTTTAGATAAATAAATATTGTAATACACTATTGACGTGTATGAAAACTAGTGACATTGCTGTAATATCTCATGTAAACGAATTTGGAAAAACAAAATGAAAATAACTATTCATCTTGTTCTTATCCTTTTTGCAAGTGCTATGTTCTTTTCTCTTTGAAAATTCTTCAAATTCTTAATAGTTCTTATGAATTAGACATCAAGGCACATAATCTCCAAATATCAAATTGGCAGTTGGATCTAGAAGGTCATATACAACCTAAGCTGCATCATTTACCTGAACAATTCCAATATAAAAATTGAAGTTTACAATGTATAATCATGGTTGTGAAAAACTATATATTTAGGACAATTACCACTTTCCTATAGAGAATAAAATGTCAACACAATTTCTAGGCCCTATAAAAGCCTTTTTTTTTATTGAGAACCCTATTTAAGTTGTACTATTTTTTAAAAATCAAACCAGCCACATTAAACATGTAAAATTCAGGTCTGGTGATTAACCCTACAACCACTGTTTTGAATAATATAGGAATTTGATTTTGATATGATGTTTAAAGCTCTCAAATCCAATCCTTTTTAAAACTATTTGAGAATTCCACATTGAACCATTCAAACTTATCTATTTGGATAATAAAGTTCATTTTGTTGTTTTCTTTCTCATTTTACTTGGAAATGTCTGACGAAGTAGGTATCATAAAACAATGCATATTGTGTATGAGTCTATCATATTGTATTTAGTAAAGAATTCAGATAGATATAATGAGATAACTACATTCAATAACATAAGATAATTGATAACTCCATCACGTAGGAGTTAAAGAATTTTGCTAGCTAATTGGTGCAACATCCTTAATAAAGGTATATACACTCCCTTCCATATGTGCTGACTAGACAATTCTTAAGTACATTTTTTGTTTATTGCTTACAAAATTTTAGCTTTTTGCAAAAGATGTCATAAATCATCCCTAAGAGTATGTTTTTAAATGTCAATTAATGTCAAAGTTTGAAGCTCATTACCTTTAAGGAGTTGTTTTAGTGATAATGGAAAGGTTTATGCATGAAAGGGTATAGATTCAAATCCCTTCTAACAATAATTAAAAATTAAATTCTTGACTTACAA
The DNA here is from genome assembly GCF_011075055.1 of Mangifera indica. Lineage (NCBI taxonomy): Eukaryota > Viridiplantae > Streptophyta > Magnoliopsida > Sapindales > Anacardiaceae > Mangifera > Mangifera indica. Next base: position 9,298,282 of record NC_058146.1, read on the forward strand.
GGTACAGTGGTTGTGAAACTGATCACTGTACCTAAGGTTTTACTTGTTTGATGTGGTTGAACCAGTAAAAAGAAAGAGAATTCAAATAAGGTCAAATCACTTTTACCAGTATTGTTCCACAATTCCAATAGTTGTTTGAATGTCACTGAATGCAACATCTCTAGCAAAATTGAAATAGCCTGGTAGTGAAGAGGTGACCATAGAAAAGTAAATGAGTGTCAGTGGAATGCTTCCAAAGTGATGAAAACATCACTGCCGGTGACATAAGGACACCAGTAACGGTAACTTGGCTGCTTAGCGGTGGTGGGAGTTTTCTCCTTGGTTGGGTGACTGATTTTTATAGGTTGGCTGGGTGGGTGAGTAAGTGATTGATTTTGCCATGGCTGGGTGACTATTTTACTTTATGGGTTGGTTGAGTAAATTTTTTACCTTGGCAAGGTCAATGATGTTGCTTTATGGGTTAGTTGGGTAGGTGAGCGAGTAATTTTTTGCCTTGGCTGGGTGAATGATTTTATTTTATGGGTTGGTTACATGGGTGAGGTCTATGTGTTGATTGAGTGGTTACAAATATTAAGGGTATTTTAGATATTTTATATTTTAGGCTATATATGTATGGTAGAAAAAAAGTGGCTATATATATATAAAAGGCAAAAAAATAGTTATTTTAATTAATATCCCCAATTTTTCACGCAAGTTTTAGTCCAAATTTAAAATCATACCCACATTAGATTAAAAACTCAAATATCCACCTATAGACTAACTGTCATCCAAATTTTCAGTTAGAGATAAGAATAAAATCATTATTTTACTCATAAACCTTAAAAACTAAAAAAATTATATCATTTCTCCCTCTTAGTTTAGAAAACTCACATTTATCCCTCATGATTAAACTTTGAAAAATTCACTTTCTCCTGTCTCATATTTTATCTCTAATGGCTTAGGGAACCAATTGATGATCGAGAAGAAGTGATAGTCATCTCCAACGAAGGACGACCCTTCATTGTCTAGATCGAGAAGAAGAGACAAAACACGATGATGAAAGACGATGATGAGTTGTCCTTCATCGAGTCTTCCAGATGACAAAGGATGACATTTCATCGCGTCTAGACAGTTGTCCTTTATCGTCCTTTGTGGCCAGATTTAGAAGATGGGTGGAAAGCATCCATTGTTGGTCAGAATGATAATGGCTAAAGAAGGAAACAAACCCTAGAGGTGAAATCTAAACTTTTTAAACTTTAAGAATAGGTTGAAGTGTTAGTTTTTAAAACTTGAGGGTAAAATGATATAAATTTGAAGGTTTTAGAGCTTATGCATAAAATGATGATTTTACCGCTGTCTCTAATTGAAAATTTGGATGGCAATTAGTTTATGAATAAGTGTTTAAAATTTTCATTTGTCATAAATATGATTTTGAAATGGCCAAAGGACTATTTCCCATCCAAAGTATGTTGTTTTCCTAAGTTTCTCCCTATTAACTTTGAAAATCCTATTTACCTACCCATGAATAGTTAAAATTAATGGAACTCTAACCCCTTAAAATTTTATCTCTTTTCCCCTCCTAACCTCTAAAAACTAACCATTTCCCTTTAGGTCAAGTTTTAAAAAATAGCACTCCCCCCCCCCCCTTAGGGTTCAATTTTCAATCTCCGACATCAAATCCGACTCCATCACCGATAACGAAGCTTTCCCAATGCATCACCATGCTCTGACGGTCTCTCTTCGTTGGTCTCTCCCGACGAAGCTCTTCAACTTTTCAGCTCAAATTTAAGTCGATTGGTATTTCATATAGGGCTGGATTCGAGCCGAGCCAGCTCAAGCTCGAGCTCGGCTCGGCTCGGTTCGAGCCCGAAACGAGCCTGGCTTTGCTCGGCTCGATCGAGCCCGAGCCGAGCCCAAGCTGGTTCGGGTTGGCTCGGTATATTTTTTTTTAAATTTTTTATACAAAACGACGTCGTTTTGATCCCCATATATACACAAAACGGTGTCGTTTTGATATGAAAAATGAGTCGAGCCGAGCCGTTACCGAACCGAATCGAAAACGAGCCGAACTTGAGTCAAGCCGAATCCGGCTCGAGTCGAGCTCGAGCCGAACTCGAGCCGAGCCCGAGCTGGCTGCGAGCCGAGCTCGGCTCAGCTCGAATCCAGCCCTAATTTCATAGGAGGGAAGAGAGACCGTCGGAGTATGATAATGCCTCTAAAAAGCTTCATCGTTGACAATGACGTTGGATTTGGTGTCAAGGATTGAAAACTAAGGAATGCTATTTTTTAAAACTTGATCTATAGGGAAATTGTTAGTTTTTAGGGTTAGGAAAAAAAGAGATAAAATTTTAATTTATTTTTAATATTATAAATAAAATAATGATTTTATCCTTTAAATTATTAATTTTAATAGCTCATAAGTGGATAAATGAGATTTTTAAAGTTAACGAAAAAAAACTTGAAAAAACATCATACTTTGGGTGGAAAATACTCTTTTGGGCTTTTGAAATTAGGTGAATCCACTTTCAGCTAGATCTTTGACCCGAAGGTGGGTGGGAAGACCCAAAAACTTTGGGGCTTTAACCCGGAAATCCATCACTGAGACCATGATGTGAGGCGATTAAAAAAAAATCGGAAAAAGGGAGACGGAGAGCTGTTCTGCAAAGACAAAGGAGAGAAGAGAGGGAAAGGAGAAAAGGAGGAAGAGAGGAGAGAAAAGAAAAAAGACCGTGACCTACTTTAATTTTGGGTTAGGAGAATCGACTCCCTTCGGATTGATTTTTGCATAACCTAGATAATTAGAGAGGACGAAGACGTTTGGAGCTTGGAAAATTGTTGGTCAGAGCATTCAGGTATGAAACTTTGATGACATGATATTTTAGATTTTCATTTATTATTTGATTTCTTAACTGAAAATGTTTATTACTTGGAATTTCAAGATCTTATTTTATGTTGTAAGGGAGATTTTATTTGGTGGGGTTGAGCTGGGAGTCTGAGCTACTTTGAAAATCGATATAATTCTAATAACATTCTGAAATTATGGAATTTTTGGAAGAAATCCGTATTTTCGTTCCAATTTATGTTTGGTTTTGCTAGTGTTTTATGCTATTAAGTGTAAATCTATACATAGTTTAAAATATACTTTGTGAATTACATGCTTCTAGTTTTAATTTTTTAGACTTTGGTTGTGATTTTCAATCATCGTCTTGTCACACTCACCTTTCTTTGTTTAACAATTCAATGGCATATTTCAGTGCACAATCTAGTTAAGATTATATCAATGCCATCCAATCCTCCTTTATTCATCCAAACCTGAAATCTCCCTACTAAAACCATGAGCAAGTCGATTTCACTTTCACTTAAAACATTTTTGTCTCTCCTAACACAAACTCTAACCCAACATTTTCAAAATTGGACTGGACGTCAATCCAGTGAGGGGGATGATTCAGTCCAACTAGTGGTCGAATCGGCAAACTATTTAAATATATATTACAAAGAATATTCAAAATAATTTTGTATAATTAATCATTAGATATATAATCTAATTGCTTTAACATAAAAATAAACTTAGCCTAATGATACACATGCTCTAAATTGATAAATTAGGTTCTCAGTTCAAATTCTTGCAATGAATTAAAAAAAAAAATGAATTTTTTTTTTTGGCTAATGGTTGGCCTTCATTTTTACTAGGTCAACCTGTAAGTCACTGTTGTTCGAGTGGTTGGACTACATTCTAATTTGGTCCAACTGCTAAAATGGTTTTTATGCAAACTGTTTTCATTTTGCTTAATGGGTGGCAGTTCGATCGGTTGAACCAGCTAGTCTAATCTGATTTTTAAAACCATGCTTTAACCTACCTTCTTTCAAGTTTTTCCTTCATTCCCTCTTTTTAATGCACATGTTATCTTTGCCTATTTTTATATATTGCAACTATGGAAAGTTTTAATTAATTTCATGTAGCTTTTTGGGGTGAACCAAGCTCACTTTGAAGTAAAGTTGCAATCACAAAGTTTATTTGTATCGTTCTTTTCTTATCAACTAAACTACCTGCAAAATCAAATGAAAGAATTTGGGAGCCCTTGAAACAAACCGTGGAGATCACAGAAGACCAAATTGCATTCTATGTGAGTGAATTTTCCTTATTTCTTTGCCACCAATTTGAAAAAGCTTTGATAATTTTGGTTTAAACATTTTGCTTATCATTTTCTTTTCATTTTTAGAGCTTTATGTAATTCAGGTTTATACTTGAATAGAAAATTTGGGACTTCTCCTATTTTGTTTCTTTAAATAAAGTAGAGTTGATATAAGCATGATTGATAATTAAGATTAGTAAAATTCTTGTTACCATTCTGATGTGGAAGTTGTATATATAGTAGAGAGACTTTTTGGCTTGGCAGCACCATTGGGTGACCATTTCCTATTTATTATGTATTTTGTGAGACATATATCAATACTCATAAATATTGTTTTTTGTCCATCCCATACTAAGTTTATGACCAGTGAAGCTTTTGTAGTTTGTTTATGTATATTTATTTTGTATACAAATGCATTTGTAAATTTCTTCTGGGTTATGTTAACACATAGAATATGTCAAATAATAATATAATGTCATTGATAAGATAAAGTTGTTTTATTTCAACCAAACCATCTCAATTGGTTATATTAACTTCTTGGTTCATTTCTTTCTTTTTTTTGGTCAGTTAAAGAAATTATCCAAAAAAAGAAAAGAAAAGGAACATTTACCATCGATAACATTTTTCATTAAAAAGAAAGAAAGAAACAGAGATATCTAAACTGAAATACTATCATTAACTTAGTCATCAGGGAACCGTCTAATATTTTCAGGCTCCACAACATTTGCCTATCCTTGGACCTTCTACTGTAAAAGAGACACTAACCATTGTGCACAATATGCTGATGCTCGTTTCTTTCAAACATTGTCGTGGTTTGTTGACATGCTTATTTGGTCTTCTTTTGAATAAGTGTAGGTGAAGGAGGAATAAGAGGTGTTTGAAGTGGAGAGAGGAATGGATGATCTCTACATATGGCTGGTGTCATTCTTCTTTCTTATTACTCTTCTCATCCTCATCGTTTACCAGGTCAAGTCTTGGAGCCCCATTAATTTTTTTGCGTCATTTTGTTTCTGTTTAATGTTTATTCTTTCTACAGTAACTATATGCTTTTATTTTTTTTATTTTTCCAAATTTACATTAGGGTTATGGCTTTAATGATATTATCAACTTTTTATATCTGATTTTGGTTGGTTTTGATGCTTGACTTGTAATTTTTTTTATTTGTTAAGGGGTGGACTTAATGGCCATCATACATTAGGTTTTATATTTGTTTAATCACTTAAAAACGAAGTTATTTGCTGGTTTTGATGAGTGTCAAAATAAATTGCACATGTACTATCAGTTATGATATATATTAAAAAGTTCAAGTGGTTGTTTTGAAATTTATTGTGCAAGTTATTGTGCTTCCATTAATAATACCAACATTTTCAATTCAAGAAGTAGATTAAATGTCTAGTTTCCAGCTTGTTTTAGTTATCACCAATTTCAATATAACTGATTTGTCAGATTGGTGGATACAACCTATTATGTGTCTGTTAACTTGACTAGTGCAATCTTCGTTCGATTAAGGTGCCTGGTAGGGACTTTGGGATCTAGTTTCTTCTTGAGAATGCATATAAGCTCTCGTTTGCTATTTATTGGTTTTTTCTTTTTTTATGATTTCAACTTTGTCACTGCTTTTCTTTTTTATTTCTTTAGTATGCAATGATGTAAATGTCACTCAATGGTTCAATGATTTGTTGCAGCTCATGTGCTTAGCAGATCTAGAGTTTGATTATATCAACCCATATGACTCCTCATCTCGGATAAACCAAGTGGTTTTACCAGAATTTATCATGCAAGGGGTTTTGTGTGTCTTCTTTCTCATAACAGGCCATTGGGTTATGACACTGTTGTTTGCTCCATACCTATACTATAATGTGAGACTGTAAGTTTAATTTTTCTCATCTCTTAACTTGTTGAATTGAATATTCAAATATCCTTGTGCAAGTGTGTATGAGAGTGGAGTATTCCACTTAACATATGTTTCCATTTGAGTTCAAACTTAGAGAAGGGGCAGGGTTGCTAACTGCAGTGTGGTTGAAATTCATTGTCTATTAAAGATTAGGGTAACATTTGATGTCACATAAATTTACTTTCTGAATATTCCAGGCTATGATATTACTGTTTCTGTTGAATCTTATATTTCTACTCTGTTATCATTGGAAAAGAACTTAGTGTTTGAGGTGTGTATATGTATGCATGGGATCAAATATACCTTGTTCGGATGACATACAATGCTTCACAACCTCATTTCTAGCCAAGTTGTGTCTGCTCATGAACTTAGTTTGCTAGTCAGAAGCAACTTCTGCAATTTGAAGCTGTCTCATGGCTATGCCTCTTTTGCTGATTAGAGATGGTACAACTTCTATGATCAAGTTTTCTTTTGTGATAGAAGTTAAATTCTTCAAACTCTTGACATTCTATGACTCCTGTACACATGTTAGTTTTTGTTGTTTCTCATATAATGATGATGGAATATCATTAGAGTAAAGAAGGCTATGCCATAATAATAGTTTTTAAAAACTGAAACAATGGGTGTTTTAGGGAGAAGAAAGTCTTGTGTTCTGCATCTGTTAAGAACCTTCAGATGTAAAATTCATTATTGATGAAATACAGTGTCACTAATGTGTAATATATCTTTATATTTGGAGCACTTATTTTCCAATTGGTTCCTGTCATGTCTTATCCTGCCTTAATATGCAAGATTTGTTGTGTTTGGGTCTATCATGCATTGCAATTGTGTCCTTTATGATAACTTGTAATTGACATGATGTGAAATCGAAAGCCAGTTTATTCAAGTGATGGTGTATGTAGCTTTGAGATTTATGGTGGGTTATCTCATCCTGCTGGTGCATTTGATAAAATGACACAGTGTATTCATTTAAATTCTCTTTTGTAATCAGTTACACAAGAAGACAGCACCTGGTGGATGTAACTGAGATATTCAACTTGCTCCATTGGGAAAAGAAACAACGGCTTTTCAAACTTGCATATCTTATTGTTCTCCTCTTTCTTAACATATTCTGGTTCGTGATATGCCAACTTTACCACCTATAAGATTTTTTGTTAGAAAGCAATTCATGTTAATTTCAATTTATATTTATTTGTTGTAGGATGATCTGGTGTGCATTGGAAGATCATGATCATTGATCGAGGACAATTGTTTTCATTAGGTTATCTTGTATGATTGGAATATGAAGTCTCATTTTAGCATAGGGCTTGATGTAACCAATATTTAAGCCTGGTGCTCAACTTTGGAATCTTTTGTTGATTCATTTGGTTGAGGCTTTAAACACTCTCCCAACCTTAAAAGTTGAGGCTTTACAGCAACTTCTGAGTTGTTCGAGCAGGAAGCTTTTTTCTTTCTTTTTAGCCGTTAAAATATTATGTGGCGTTTAACACCTTGCAAATCATTATTGTTGTAATCTTTGATACAATCTTGTTTTGAAAGGCTCAGTTTGAGTCTAAATTTGTTAATGATGGAACTAGTTTGGCTTAGTAAAAATGTGTACCATCTAATAAAGCTCTCTTTAATGAATGTGTTTGGTATTGATGTATGATGTGCGGTAAAAATTCTCCCCATTTTGTTTTCATTGTAACCTGAAAGATATTGTTGTTCCCACATACACCAATGAAAATGTTCAAGTAATAATATTTTGATTGTTCAGTTTCCATTGTTTGGATAAATCTTGCAACAGGTGTCAGTCAATTTTTTAGAGTTTAAATTGAATCTAAGAGTGATATGCATAGGTCTGTTGTAAAGATATTGTCTATTTTGGATATAATTTATAATTAACTTAGCATTTTCAAACAATGAGAGATGTATATATATGTTTCACATCTCTCTCATATTTTGTCAATGTGAAATTTGTCTAAAAGTGTTATATATACCCATTATAGGACTTAGTGCCCTTACTAAGGTTTGTCGCATTATTGTTTAAGAGGATATTTTCTCATATGCCCAGTATTTCTTATATGTTTTGTTGATACAAAATTTGTCTAAGAATGTCACATATAGCCTCTCTTACAGAACTCAATATTGAGGTTTGCCTCACCATCATTTAAAAAGATATACGGAGTGACTTTGATATCATTTGTAATATTTGTGATCCAATACCCTGATCCACTTTTACGATATTGTCTATTTTGGATACACAATCTATTATCAAACTGATATATTTTGTTTTTATCATGATTTTCTAATTTTAATATACTTAGTGTTTAAAATTAAATTATATATGTTGCTTTATTAGTATGTTGACATAATTTATATATATATATATATATATATATATATATATATATATATATATATATATATATATATATATATATTTGAAATAAGTATTGAAAATAATATTGAATTTTGAATTCTTATTACTTACTATTTCAAAATCTTTAAAGAGATGTGAGATAAGAGAATTTTAGACAGTATTATTAAAGCGAAAGCATAGCTTGGACTCTCCGTAGACTCTACAAACATTTGAACTAGGCCAAAAGTCTATGTCCCATCCAAAGTATGTTGTATTTGCAAGTTTTCATTCCTTAATTTTGAAAATCTCATTAACCCATCTATAGATAGTTAAAGTTAAGAAAACCTTAAACCCTAAAAAATTTATGTCATTTTCCTCCGAAAAGTTTAAAAACTAATATTTTCTCCTCTAAACCAAATTTTAAAAAATCACATTTCCCCTTCTAAGGTTTAGTTTTAATATACTATCACTCTCTTCGGCATCATCATCAGTCGTCTCTACCTTTCGACGGTTTTCCTTCCTTCGATAGCTTACCTTAACACCGCCCCAACCTCTTTAATGCATAGGGCTGGACTTGAGCCGAGCCAGCTCTAGCTCGAGCTCAACTCGGCTCGATTTGAGCCCAAAACGAGTTGGGCTTTGCTCGGCTTGATCGAGCTCAAGCTGGCTTGGTAGATTTTTTTTATAAATTTTTTATACAAAACGACGTCGTTTTGATTAATATATATTAAAAACGATGTCGTTTTGATAATGAAAAACGAGCCGAACCAAAAACGAGCTGAACTCGAGCCGAACCAAGCTCGAGTCGAGCTCGAGCCGAACCAAGCTCGAGTCGAGCTCGAGCCGAACCAAGCTCGAGCCGAACTCGAGCCGCCCATATATAAACCGAGCCGAGCCTGAGCTCGGCTCGACTCAAATCCAATCCTACTAGTGCATGAGAGACACTGTCTGGGAAGAGGAATCATCTTCCCAAACAAAGACGAGAGGATCGTCTAGGAAGACGATTCCTCTTCCCAGATGATGTCTCTCGGGCACCAAAGGGGTTGAGATGGCATTTAGGCAAGCCATCGGAGGAAAGGGAATTGTCTGGAGGGAGAGATGACTAGCGATGACACTAGAGAGAGTGACAGAATATTGAAACTAAACCCGAGAGGGGGAATGTGATTTTTTCAAATTTGGTTTAGGGGATAAAAGTTAGTTTTTTAAATTTAGGGGGAAAATTGAAATCATATTTAAGTTTTTTTAATATAAAATATAAAATAACAATTTTGACCTTAAAATTAACAAATTTAAATGGTCATGGGTGGATTTTCAAAGTTAATAAGAGGAACCTTGAAAATCAGCATACTTGAGGGGGGGGGGGGGGGGGGGGGGGGGGGTGTGGGGGCTTGTGTGGGGGAGAGGAGGCGGCGCGTTGAAATTTCTTGGAGAATGTCTATCTTTCAGTTTATCAGTTTGTGAATAAATTCAAAAATGATTTCTTCTCTCATAATATAGGTTTTAACACCAATACTGTCAATAGTGAAAGGTTGTATAATCCTATAAAAAGTGTTCTTAAAATCATTATTGGTAATAAATCTTTTACTAAAACAAATATTATTTTGAGATAAATATTTTTATTGTAAACTTTTACATCTGTCAATTTGTATTAGATGTGAAGTTTAAAATTAATGTTTCATTATTGTCAACTTTTTAGGACTCCTAGTATTAGATTTTGTTACTCTTCGTTAGACTTTTAAAAAGCCAATAAACCCAATAATCAATAGGTGGACTATTGCTTCGTTTGATGAATTAAGTTTCATTTTATAGACATTGCTTACCATTGTTATTTGTCGTAATATTGTAATCAAACATTTTGTATGTATTCCATTCGTAAATTGAATTGACATTATATATATATTTTTGGATTAGTAGTGTTGCGTGTCCCATTTGGTCATGTCTAATGACTTTAGATTCAAAAGCAAATTGCATCAATTTATATTGGACTTTATAAATATATTATACAAGTATTGATCTTGATTTAATGTTATAATTAAATGTTTTATTTAATGTTAAAGCAATTAATATATTTTGGTCAACTAAACAGACTCAAAATTCTTAATTCTATTTTATTTATTTTAATATATTTTAAAATTGATCGTTTTAATAAAACAAGACATTGAACCAAAAGTTTTTGTAATCCTACTATCTATAACCATGATGGTCAAACATATGAGAAAAATTTAATATTGTTTTCAGTACTTTACAAAACTTATATATTAAAGATACATTAGAAAAATTTGCAAGACAAAAAGCCAACGTCGGAGGACTTGAAAAGGGAAATTTGACAAATAAAATTAAAAATTAGAGAATTAAAAGAACAAGAAGAGATTAATTCGCAAAACCATTGAAAAAATGATGCATGGATAATTACCCAAAAAAAGAAAAAGGTACACAGATACAATTTTCTTTTAGATAATCAAAATATTCTTGTTGAATTTTATTTTTTTCTTCTTTACTAAATATTTTGAAGAACTATCTTCTTTTTTATTTATTTTATTCATAATAAAATTCTTTCCTTAACATTTCTTTGTTTATTTCGAATATCTTTATCACGTTTAATTCCAGTTTATTAAAGTTATTATATATGAGCAAAGAAGACACACAATATTATTTCAAACAAATTTAAATAAGTCTAATATTATAATATCAAGACATAAATAAAAAACTTAACCAATTAGGAGTGGGAGTTTTGACAAAGCAAGACATGGAACCAAACGTGCCGCCGGGTCAAATACCTGAAAAAAATTTATGGGTTGTGATAGATCCTCACCCCATTCAAAAGGATTGAGGACTATCATGACATGTAAGCAGAAATTAGTGATAAAATTAGGGTTTTTTTTTTTACTTTAATAGTGTTTGAACTCACAAGAATAAAAAATCTAGTAAGTGTTCGAATTTCAGTATTGTTTCCAAATTTATAATGAAATAAACAAAATGGGTCGAAGTTAAAACCACCTCTCTATAGGGCATAGAAATTTCACTTAGGGGAGATGATTGACTTTAAATTCTTAATTTCTTTACTATCTTATTATTTAATTATGATATTAAATCACCATCAATTATGATGGCCTACAAAGGCCTGTAAATGGCAATAACATATATATATATATATATATATATTTATTTATTTATTTATTTATTTATTTATATATTATGTACATCTATTTTTGAGTAAGAGTGGACATGAACCAAATCAAGTTTTCACATTTCTTTATTTGAGTTTGGTTTAAATGAAAAATAATTCGATTTGAGTTTGTCAAGTCAAAATTAAGGGTGATTTAAGTTCAAATCAAACGAAAATTATTTGATTCGAGTTTAGCTCAAGTTTAGGGCTTGAATCTTGGCTTAGATTTATGGTTTGGATTCATGGTTTGAATTCATGAGTTTTTAATGAAACAACAACATTTAGTTTAATAATGAACAAAATAATATTATTTTAATAATTGTTTAACATAATTCAAATGAAACCATGAGTCAAATTTGAATTGAATTGAACCATTCACTTGGTTTGTCAGCCGAATTAAATCGAACTCTCTTTAACTCATGTTCAACTCAGTTTAAAAAATGATATGAACCTCTTAACTCAAACTTAATATGAATTTGAGCTAAACAAATTTGAGTCGAGTTCAACTGAGTTGAGTCATCTTTCAAGCATGAGCCAACTCAGTTTAAGTCTAACACTAATATTGAGTATTTAATTAGATACTCATATAATATGTTATTATATGATTAAATACTATTTTAAATTATTAATTCAAAATTACCTAATTATATGATACCATATCTTTTATATATTCAATCAACTATAAAAAATAGGTACATGATTTTATTGATATATATTTTATTAATTTTGTTAATAATTTGCATATACAAAATACATTAACTATATCAGATTTTTATTTTTGAATTAATTATTATTAAAATAAAAAGTGAAATTGTCAGAGGGATTGTACTATAATCACAATTCAGACCCCTGAAATTGCAACATGGCACATTTTCATGTTTCATTGGGATATTCAATTGTTCACTAATTTTTTAGTAATTTGTTGTTCACCATTCTTTGAACCCCAAATGCATTTGTAATCTAATTAACCCTCTATAATCCATCTTTATTCATTCTTAACTCATTTTGTCCATCTTCATTGGATCTACTCATTGATGTGTTCCCTACAACAAAGGAGCTATCTTGTGATATACTAACTAAGCATATGATTCAAATCTAGATACGAGATTACAATTTTGTGATATACTAACTAAGCAATGGGTGTAAATAGAACAATCGATGTCAATAGATACCATAGAATTTTGCCTAGATACCTCAATGTCGATAGAAGTAGGGTTAGATTCGAGTCGAGCTCGAGCTCGGCTCGACTCGGTTTATTTATGGGCGGCTCAAGTTCAGCTCGGCTCATTTTCAGCTCGGCTCGGCTCGGCTCATTTTTCATATCAAAATGACATCATTTTGTATATATATGGATCAAAACGACGTCATTTTGTATAAAAAATTAAAAAAAAATCTACCGAGCCAACCTGAACCAGCTCGAGCTCGGCTCGAGCTCGATCGAGCCGAGCCTGACTTATTTCGGGCTCGAACCGAGCCGAGCCGAGCTTGAGCTCGAGCTGGCTCGGCTCGAGTCCAGCCTTAGATAGAAGTCATGTGTTTTATTGATAGTTGTAGGAGTGCTTGGTAGATTCCATGTGTTTTGTCAAAAATGATTGGAAAGAGATATTGAAGTTTGCCAAAGAAATGTTGTTGACATAGTCTCTAGGTTTGGGCCTAATATACAAAACACATTTTTCTCTTAAGCCAACTGAATTAGGTCATCACCATCTCTTTCACAACTTTCTTATTGCAATGCCTTATCAACAAAACCTGTCTAAACATAGTGTGCAACACTCTCAAGTATCTTGTAGGTGCTTTATTGTCCTTTTCATATTTTTAGAATTAATTTTGTGTCGAATTAGGTTGAAATTGAAAATGAAATGTCCATTTTGACCTGACATATAACCGTGTCTAACGTATTCACTCTTGTGTGTATGTTCGCACCTTGTGCAAGGTATAACCATACATTGCTTAATAAAATAGAATCCTTGTTTAAGAAGGATTTTTTAGCAAAGGGTGAATATGTCGCATTTATATGTTACCCCCTTAGAATTGAAACCCTGACTTTTTTCATTGCTATTGATTTAGAGAAAAAAAGAAAGTGGATTCCAGAGAGAGAGGAGGCTTCTAATGGTTGCGGAGGAGCTTCCAATGACCAAAATTCTCAAGGAGAAGAAAGAAAGAACCAGTGACACCAAACTTTATCGGCAAGAGTCTTAGGTAAGTGGGAATGATCTCCTATCTCGACAATGTGATTTTTGTGCTTTCTTGTCAACTTGCCTATCTTGGACTTTTGAAGGTTTTGATTATTTGATTTCTCTCATGCGAATGAGTCGTGAATTCTTTATATTATGTTCTTAGATTAGAATCCATAAAGAATTGTATATGTATATGTGATATATTGGTGATGGATGTGTTTATGATGATTGTTGAAACCTAGAGGTTTTCTGTGATGTTGGGATATGATTAAAATTTGGCTAAGAATTATCAAAATTGATTTATAAGAGGCCATGTGCAATCATGCCTTACATGGTCACAAATATACATGGGTTGGAAATAACAAGGGTATACACCTACGCATGGCAACATGCATGCCTATACGTCCCTCACAAGGATTTTGAATTAGAATGAAGAAGAAGAACAATAGGACAAGAGACATATAGCCATGTGTTGAATGATGTACGCTCGTACGCCTTCTTTTTTCAACCATGTACGCTCAGGAGAGAAATCAAGAGTGATTGTACGTGTTTCGAAAGAGATACGCCTATATGTTGTAAAGAGGTAAGCTTGTACGTTCTCTTTCTTCTTGCATGTATGCCCATGAAACATGGGATGACCATGCATGCTGAATTGCAAAGAGGTAAGCACGTGTTGTTAAGAAAAGTGCCCTAAAGCCAATTGGTTCATACTTGCGTATAATGTAATTTATCTAGTTTTAATAAAATGTATTTATTATTTATTCATTTTAATGTCTACATAATACATTCATAAGAATAATATGCCATTAAAATAGTAGAATCATGACAAGAGGATCAAATGACTAATTGTGAGAACTTTATAAACACATTAAATAGTCATTCTAGAAATGTCTATAATCTCAATATTACTTTGATTAAGGACAAAAGTAATAAAGATAAGAGTATTATAGTATTGAGTGGCCTTATCAAAAGGTAACAACAGTGTTCAGGAAAAACCCTAAAACAGAAAAAACGGATATAAAATTCGAAAACTATACGATAAGAAACCCTAGATAACAAAATTCTCAATTTACCCCCTCATGAAAATTCCTTTTTAAAACAAGTCAATTGTTATATGGCAAATTTCAGAAAAACCCGCTGTGTTCTAAGGAAACTCCCCAGCTCCCCAATATTTTAAGAAAGCTATTTTACCCCTCTAACCCACGATCAATGTCTGCTGACCGTGGGAGAAATCATTTGACCGTGGGAAATACTGTTCCCACGGTCAGACTGCCAATCCTTCGGTAGCCATTTGCGGCCAAAATTTGGTTGTTTTGGCCAAAATTTTTTCATAAATCAAATCTACACGTTGTATAATATAAAACCCCTCAATCAATTCAACAAAAACAACCAAGAATCAAAACATTTTAAGCATTGTTCAAATCGAAACCCTAAAATTTTAAACTTCAAAATCTCAGTCAAATCTCAATAATATGAGCAATAACTTGATTCAAACAAGATTATGGGAGATATACTAACCTTCTTTGCCATTTGCGGTTGTCGGAAAGTAAGAAAATCGACAGAAATCTGGTTGACCGTGGGAAAGTGGGAAATTTTGAATTTTCTTTGAATTTGCACAGTGAAATGACCGTGGGAAATAAGAAATTTGTTGTGTTTATATATGGGGGCAGTTTCGTCATTTCACAAAACCTGGGCATTTTTGCTTAAACCCGAATATTTTGGGCAATTTTCTTAGACCCCTTAAATTTTGGCTATTTTTTATAATTTCCCTTTTTTTAATGTGTTTGGGTTTTGTAACTAAGGGGATTATGCTATGTTATGAAATCGTTTTGGAGGTTTTTTTTTGCTTGGCTTGTTGTAGAGTTCTCGCTATCTTTTTTTATTTTTTGGTAAGTTAGTTCTTGCTATCTTACCTTCTTTTAAAGGGAAAAATGTGCTTAAATTGTTTATCTTATCTTCTCCTTAAAGAATAGGGTATGTTTTTGTTTATATATACACTTAAATATATATATTTATATATAAAATCTACTTGTATTTTAACCAAAACTTTAACATCAATTAGGAGTGAATAAAAACTAAACTGAGCATAAACACTTTCCAACTTGAGTTCAACTCAAATAAAAAAGGGTTTAACTTGAGTTCAACTTGAGTTTTTTATTTGTCAAGCCAAAATCAAAAGTGGATAGAGTTTGGGTCAAATATAAAATGGTTTAGCTCGGTTCAACTTAAATTCGGTTCGAATTCATGACTCAAATATGTAGTTCAAATTCATAATTCGAATTCATAGTTCAAGTTCATGAATCATTGACAAAATGATATTGTTTTACTCAATAATAGATAAACAATATTATTTTGTAAATGAGTTGTAAACTCAAACCACGAACATAAATCATGAATTTAAATCACAGATTTAAATTATTAATTCAAGCCACAAATCCAAAATACAAATTCAAACAATGAATTGAGACTGAACTCAAGTTGAACCTAGTCAAGTACCCCATCAGTCAAATTTGAATCAATTTAAAAAATGAGCCAACTGTTCAAACTCAAACTCGATTTAAATTCAAATTAAACAAATTCAAACCAAACTGAGTCGAGTTGACTTTTGATATTGAGTGACTTGGTTTGGATTCAACCTTAGCTTTAATGAAAATTGCCTTTTAAATTCCAAAAAATTTCACTATCCAAATAAAGGTTGGAACATCTCAAATAAACTATAAACTTGTAAGGTTAAGCATTGAATGAAGAATTTTTTTGTCCCTTTTACTAGACATGTCAAGGGGCCTAGGTTGGCCTAAGGCTTGTGTCAAGCCCTTGATTTTGGCATAACTTGTTATTGTAGCAAGTCGTGTTAGGCTTGTGAGTTGTCTAGATGATGTCTGGATCTAAAAAATCACACCCATAGGCCAACCCGACATGACCCACTATTGTAATAGGCTGTTAAAAAATAAAAAATTGAAAAAAAACATGAAAGCAGGTGCAAAACTGACGTGATGGAACTCTTCACCAACCAATGGTTATTAGCCAGACCAATTACCTTTTTTTTTCTTTTTTATTTTTCTGTGTAAACCCTTCCCTCTCTCCCAAAAACATAATTTCTCAATCTCTGTCTTTCTTAAATCTCTCAATCTCAAATTCTTGCAATCAATTTTTAATAGTCTAACGATTTAGATTATGTTTGTTTTACAATTTTATCAATCATTATTTTTCATTTATTAAAAAATTACAAGTGGATCTAGACTCACATGAGTTCAATCCATTTTAATACTTTGAAAGTGATAAAACTCAGTATGTTTGTTGATGACACATCTAGAGCATTGACACGTGAAAATGTAACACTACCAATAGAAAAATAAAATAAAATAATTGGCAGTGTGAGATCTCTTTGATCAAATCGAAAAAATGATAATTAGACGAATAGTGTGCAAACACAATGGTTCTTGTTCAACATGTGCCAACTCGAGCGGCATCGATCATCTTTTCCATTGTATTTCTGAATATTGTACATAGATTCCATACCACTTAAGAAGGCAAAAACAAATTGTCTTTACCAGATTACGATCGGTTGGTAGCTTCACTATAATAAGTAATCTGAGCAATTTAGACGTTTGAGAAATGATGAACTTCACCTACAATCAACAAAAGATGTACGACTATATGACCATATATGTTGATGCGTCTAACAAACCTTTTACAAATGTGTCAGGGGATCAAACAACTGATCGTGGGAACCCTATAACACATTAGATAACCATTCTAAAAATGTCTATAATCTTGACAATATTATGACCTAAGGCATAAGTAATAGTGATGATATTATCATAGTGTTAAGAGACCACACTAAAAGGCGGCGATAGTTCTTACATGTCAAAGCTATTAGTTAACAACTTGATGTAACACGTGGGTGCACATTGTACAAATGTTCATCAGACGAACCTAACAAGAGGATTTTTAGACAGATGGTTGCTCTTGTGTCTGTTGGAATAAATCCTCCAAATCATAGGTACATGTGGTCCTTAGACTTGATGTCACCACACCATCCAATGTACCGTTGTAACTAGGGTGCCATAAAGATGGTGACTAACCATAATGATATCTGTATGAAGGCTATAGTGGATCAATAAAGGATTTGTTATTCATCGAGTATGGAGGTGATATCTCATATGAGAAGACTAAAAGACATTGTAACCACTTGAATCTATGCCTATAGTGGGATTGGGTCATAACCTGGTCTAAGTTGTTTGGTTATTGATGTGTATCAATCCATATCAAGGAGTCAATGAAATAGACACATATCCATATCTTAGTTTTAAGAGATATCAATTGACGAAAGGATCAAATTGTACACAACTGTATAGTTGACAAAGTTAAGAGTAGTTCATTGAAACTCTATCAATCGAGTGGCCAACATGCCTTGCTAGAGACCAATCTAGGTTTGTGTTTGAATTTGTTCCAAATCCAAACATTACCAGATTTGATAGAGAGTCTATGGGTTACATGCATATAGAAGTTGATTTGGACTATAAAACATTGGATTATTTGATTATAATCTTGATGTATATTGGGTAGTATGAATTTCGATTGAACTAGGCTTATCCAGTATGATTGAATTAGTTCAGTTTGACTTTTACTAAACCATGAACGATAATGCATGTCTAGTAAACAGGAATGACCGTGTCATGATAGTCAAATCGTGTATCAAAAACCTAATTTTTTGTATCATATATCATATATCATATCGTATGATATAATACATCTTTTAAAAAATAAAATAAAATAATATCATTAAAATAATAAAAAGTATAATTAATAAGTCATCATTTAAAAAAAAAATCACAAACACCTTTAAAATTTTAAAATTTTCATATACACCTCTACGGTATCATTATTTTTTTTTTTAAATGTGTATTGTTTTGTATTAATAATATGTATTGGATTAGTAATATTAATTCAATACACCTTATGATACATATCATTTTTTATATTGATCGTATCGTATTATATCATATTGTATTGTAGATGTGTATCGTAAGATACTGAACTATGTCGTGCATGCCTTTAGTGCATGACCATTCATGGCGTTCTTTATTTATATAAACACGATTTCAGAATTTAAAAAGCACATTCGTTGCAAACCCTAGCCATCACACATGACTCTTAATACACACATATACTATCCACAAAGCTTTAGCAGCCTCTAGTGCACAATTTAGTCTCTCCAAGTTCGTGTTTTGTATGGATGCCAAGATGTTGCCTCATTTGTGGGTTGGATAGTGATCTCATAAGCCATGTAAAGATTTAGAGGAGTCATCCAACACATGTATTATTTTTTAAACACCTTATGAATGTTTATCACATTTTCATGAAATTATTCTTCGTAACATGATTCATGGTGAGGTTTTCGAGCTTTCTCTAATTAAATTTTTATAATATATTTTGCTACTCTACTAGTATTCGTGACCCAAAAACCCAACACTTACCTAGTGGAAAGCACATCAAACCACTTATCTTGTACTCTCTACCATAGTGCACAATTTACTAACACCTCTAATATTCACTATAGCATCAAAATCAACTTTTAGTGCAACTAAATGTATGCTAAATTATAAGCGCTCCAACTTTCGCTCTAATATGATCAAAATAATAATTTGTATTAAAGATTAGGTGACTATCGAATTTTGTAATCAAGTTACAAAAGATATATTTAAAGATTTTAAGAATTTGAATGTCGAACATGAAAAAAAATTATATCAACAAGAATTACAATTTGTATATCATGTAAATGAATTGATTTATATTACATTCAATTTTTTTTGTTTAACTATAGTATTCTTTTACCATAAGTGATGTATTATCAATAAAATTTTTGAATTACTGTTCTTGATTCTATTAATTTAAAAGTAAATATAAATTAATAATATTTAAATAATTATTATTAAGTTAATGGGTTGGTCCATTACCCAACACAACATAACATGCTTTAGTATGGGTTGTGCCGCGAGCCTTCATTATCTAGTAGGCCGGCTTGGTCCGCATTGTGGCAGGCCTTGGGCTGACAGCCTACCAGGCCAATGGGCCAAGTCAAGACTGGCACAGCCCAACTCGTTGGCATGTCTGCCTTTTACTCTCAGCTTGATTTTCTATGACCAAAAATGGCATCAGGCGTAACTCCAGGTAAAATGAATAAGCATCCTACCATAACATGCTACATTCATTGAAACTTCAGGCTTTTCTTTGGAAAAATTTCAAAACTAATAGCCTTGAGTTAAAACACAACAAAAGCCAGTAATAGTCCAATTCACTTGAATGAAGGGGCCGATGCAACCTTATTGTCTCTTCTTGGTGCTCTGAAGCGAAAATGATGGGTCAACAGAACGACCTGTATCAGGTATTCTTGCAGTTGTAGTAGAGCCCCCGTCTGCAGGTTCTCCAGAGGGATCTTCACCCTTTAATAAACCAGCAGAAGATGTTTCTTGAGAACTCTCACTGGGCACATTCCCGAGTAGGCTCTTGTACATAGTGATAGCTTGTGCTATAATGCTTGCAGGATTGGAAGCAGCACTAGGAAGCAACATTGTGGTACCCTACAAAAGAGTGGAATGCAAGGAAAGTACAGGGAAAACTTCAGTAAATTAGTAAGACAACACTTTATTGGCACACAATACTTGATAGCTCAATTTTTTTACCTCCTTGGCAATCTTACTAAAGGCTTGCATATATTGCTCAGCGATTCGCAAACTTGCTGCCTGTAAAATTGCAACATAATCTTGATCCTCAATGAAGAATAGAGATTGACCATATAAACACATAAAAAAAGTTACCTCCGCTGCTTTATATTTCAAATAATTATAAAAAATAGTATAGTTCAATACTAACTTCTTATTCAGATTGATTTTGAAGACAGTATTCCACAAGTAGTTGAAAGAACAACTATTGTTGTCGTTGTTATTATTGTTATTGTTGTTGTTGTTGTTATCCCTCTCTTTTGGTAAGCATTGTGTTGTACTTGTGTGAGTCAATTTCCAAAACCAAAAGGTATCTACCAATATCATAACATGCTTCTCCAGTGAACACAGGTGAGTAGAAAGTGCGCTATTCACAGGTCTCCTTATTTGGCTTAATAAGAGAGCATAAAATTACTTGTAGAATTATTTTTAGTGTTGTGTCTAGACCAATCTAAAACCATAATAAGTACAAAAAATAATGGGGCACTGTAAACTCAATGGAACAGGAAACAATGCAGATTAGCATTATGCAATCAAGGTTTCTATTTCCTCTCTCCTAGTCAAAGTATCAAAGATACGAAACAAAAATAAGGATTACAGAACATCACCTCTACTCCCCCATTTTCCTTTAGGGATTGTGACACCATGGCAAGACCTTTGGCAGTTGCATTAGCTTTAGCAATAATGGCCTCTGCTTCACCTGAAGTAGATATGGAAGAAGTTAACCTACATCAGTTTAGGAAGATCATGATCAAGACCGACCACATTAATTTCAAAATTAAGTTGGTTGGCTCCGTATGACCACAGGAATAAGCCAACTTAAACCAAAACTTAAGCTAAATGTATACACAGTTCACATATTCAACCACATGTCAGAAATGCTATATAAAGTTTTCACAATTTGCTGCATCAACTAATAATACCATGCTACCTATGCATAGTTTCAATTTGCAGCAATTCATACAAAATACTTATGAATTATGAATTTAGAAGTATTTATGCTTTCTGCATCTGAAGTGATAAGCATACAATGCATAATTTTACATCAAATTAATAACTGACCTTGTGCCCTGTTCACCTGATCCATCTTTGCAGCTTCTGATGCTAAGATAACTGCACTTTTCTTACCATCAGCAATATTAATATTGGCCTGTCTTTCTCCTGTTAAATATTGCAAAGGCATCAATAAGCAATAATACATAACTCTGCCATATTGATAAAAAAGGGTTTGCAATACCCGTTAACATTCAGTACATTCTTTGACCTCATCAGGAATCAAAATATCAGAATAACGACATTACCTTCTGATTCCAAAATTTGAGCTCTCTTTTTACGCTCAGCTTCTGCTTGCATCTCCATAGCTGCTCGTACCCCAGGAGGTGGAGATATATCCCCTGATGAAATAAAGGCAGTTCATAATAAAAATCTCAAAAACCAAAAGATATAATTGATACGTTAAACTTGAAAAAGAAATAGGAAGCAACTCACTAATTTCATAACGAAGGCACTGCAGACCCCAGTCTTTAGCAGCAACATTGATGGCTTCCTGTGACAGAAATTCAAATTTCAAACAATCATTGGCCACAAATTATAACACCTATTTGATATCAATTTTAAACAAGAGATACAAACAATTTTATGAAAACACTTCTAGTAGAAATTAGTCAAAATACTTTAGAAATCAGTTTTCTTTTTTCTTTAATTTCCAAAAACTAAGGTGACATTAAAAAAATTCCTTTTCTTTTTCTATAACTTTTACCTCTAAAAACTGCATTTAAGCACGATACCATATAAATTTTCACATAACAAACTAAACTGGGCCTGAATAAATAAATGAAGAAAAGCAAACCAGACACAATCATTGCACAAAAAAAAAAAAAAATCATGTTTAACTTAAATATATTTTTTCTTTAAAAAAAAAAAGCCCTATTATTTGAAAGGTTTTCAAACTCAATTCTTTTTCATACAATTCTAAAAACTAGTACTAAATAAAAAAACAGATTTTATTTTATTTCGATATCCTTTGCCTCTTAAATCAGCCTTTGAGTATTATATCATTTATTGTTTCGGTCACAAACTAAACTTTGCTACAAATAATTAAGTGAAAATTAAAAATAAAGTTACCACAATCTTTTCATTGAGAGTATCTCTTTCTTCAAAAGTCTTGTCAAGAGTAATCTTCCCAAGTTCACTTCTCATTGTGGTCTGAGCCAACTGAATCACAGCATAAATTGGATTCTCAACTCCATAAGAGGCAAGATTTGGGTCCACAATCTTCACATAAAGTACCCCGTCAATCAAAATGCTAACATTATCTTTCGTAATTGCTGACTGATCTGGAATCGGAATCGCTTCTTCTTTCAGAGAATGTACATAAGCTATACGATCCACAAATGGAATCAAAAAATGAATCCCCGACGGCAATGTTTTCACGTATTTCCCAAATCTTTCAATGACAAAAGCTTTCTTTTCCGGTACTATTCTAATTCCCCAGTTCATCGGAGGTATTATCTCGTAGTCCGAACTGAGACCTCGTCCTGAACGGAGATTCCGTACATGGGTTGTGAAGAATTGTGGAGAAAGCGATGATGGTGAAGAGATTTTTGAGGATGACGATTGTTGGAGATAGCGCAGAGATTTTGCTGCAACGTTCGGTTTCCACATTTTGAAGAAGAAGAAGAAATTGAAGAAGGGCTTGACTTGAGTTTCGTTGGGAGGAAGAAATGTGTTAAAGCCCTAGATAAACCTTCCCAATTACCTTAAAAGGCAGAAAATATCATTTTTCCATCTAGGTTTGTCGCACAAATAAGTTTCAAAAAACATATTTTCCCACCTACAGTTAAAATTTAAACATCAATTTTAGAGTATGGTTCAAACCGAGTTAGTTAAAACTCGATAATTAGTTTGGCTAAATCAAGCTTGAAACAAGCTTGTTCGAGCTCCAATTTGGGGGTGTTCGACTATCTAGACCTACAAGCTTGGACTATCTCATTTCAAAATAATCAAAAATAAATTATTTTGATGTATATATATTAAAATAATATTATTTTAATTAAAAGAAAAACAAATTTGAATTCGACTTTATACTTAATAGAACTCAAATTTGGCTTCTCTTCAACCAAACTAAACTTGAGATAGTGGCAAACCGAAGGGGAATCATCTAACCCCACTTAGGTTATAAATATTTGTAGTTACCCCCTTATATATGAAAAATGAGTGTTTTAAATTTTAATATTAGTCCATTTCCATCACGACAATACAGTAATACATAAATTCAATTCTGAAAATTACATTTATTTAACACAACAGTAATTTGTCTCTCAATTTTAACCAATCAAATAACCTTCAAATCTTGTAAATTATATATCATTAGAAAAAACATTCAAAGAGCTTTTTAACGGTATATAATGTTAACCACAATTTAATCAACATGGCATTCAAAACTAGTTTAAAAGTTTGCTGATAAAAATTGGAAATTGCAAAAACACACACTGTGAACAGTAATCCGAGGCATACAACACACATTCAAGTCTTCACACTTTGAATTTCAAGGGAAATATACAATATAACCAAGACATAAAGGAAAGTTTCATCAACCTTTGGGTCTTCCACCAAGAATGATTGAATAAAGGAAATGAGATAAAAGCCAACAAAGTTTTTCTTCAAATTTTCATTCAAAATGCTAACCAACCCTTTTACAAAGTATAACCACATTTTATATAGGGAAGAAGTGATGGCAAAATGGACTTTCTAATAGAAAATCTATTAATTTTTTTAAACAAAAATCCCTTGAATTAAGCTAAGTCATGCATTCTAAACCAAGCTTATACATAGTAATTAACTAAAGACAAAAATGATTTGTTTTTTCCTTTTAACTTTAGGAATTATGTTTTTTAACTAAAACAACTAAATTCTAACTTAGTTCCAATGTAACTAAAACTCAATTTTGGGCTCCTCAAAATAATGCTTGGATGTTTGGGTCATTGATGGATTTCAAAAATTACACTTTTGGATCAATTGGACCAATTATATAAGTAGGTCTTAAGTCCACTTAAGGAGGTTATACCCAAAGGTGGATTTGGACCAAAATTGAGGAGGTATTGCATCCTTAGGCTTGTATGTTGGTGGAAATTCATTCATCTTAACTTTTTAGGTGGCATGGTGACTTGAAGAAGATATGGAGGTCAAAAATGGAGAAGGACCCATGTATACATCAAATATCCTTTCATGTCTCAAAAATTATTAGTTTAATATATTAAAAAGGCCAAAGGACTTATTCCCACTCAACGTTTAGTCCATTCTCAAATTTGCACCCATGATGTTTTAAAAACACAAATATTTACCCATCATCACACATTTGTTAAAATTTTTTGTTATATGTAAGGTAAAACCGTTATTTTAATATTAATATTAAAAATATATACATTTTTGTCTCATTTCACCCCCATGTTTTAAAAAATAACAATTTCACCCCTGCTTAAACTTTTTTAGTTTTGAAAAGTGACTATTTCCTCTTGCACTTAGGTTCTTTTTCTCCCCTCTCTGGCCACCACTTTATCTCTATTGACCTCTTCTTCCCTCCTTAAGTGATAGTCGACTCTCCCTCGTTATCGACAAATGAAAAAATGTCGATAAGGTCGATGAGCAGATGAAGACAACTCTTTGTTTGTCGATGGAGAGAGACAAAGAATCATCCTTATCTCTCTCTGTCAACATCAATATTTTGAAAACTAACAACTTCACCCTTATCTAAACTTTTGCAATTTTGAAAATGACTATTTCTCTCTACACTTGGGTTCTTTTTCTCCTCTCTCCGACCACCACTCCGTCTCTAGTGACCTCTTCTTCCCTTATTGATTGTTAATCGACTCTTCCTCTCTGTCGACAAACAAAAAAATGTCTATGAAGTCAATTAGCTCTTTGTTTGCCGACAAAGAGAGAAAAAGGATCATCCTCATCTCTCTCTGTAAATATCGACATCGACGGATAGAGATGACGATGATTTTTTCTCTCTCTATCAGTAGACAAAAGACGAAGATCTCATCTCTTTGTCAGTAGACGAATTCGTCTTTGTCTCCTTATCAACATTTCTTCATCTGTTGACAGTGAGGGATAGCCAGTTAATGGTCAATGAGGGAAGAGGAAGTAGCCGAAGACGAAGTGGTGGCCAAAGAAGGGAAAAAAAAAAGCCTAGGCGTAAGAGGAAATAGTCACTTTTCAATTTAGACAAGGGTAAAGTTATTAGTTTTCAAATTATGAAGTGGAAAATGTGATAACATTATATATTTTTAATATTAATGTTAAAATGACAATTTAATCCTAACATATAATAAAAAATTTTAATAGATATTTGATGATGAGTGAGTATTTAAATTTTTAAAACAATATAAGCATGAGTTTGGGAACGGACTAAACCTTGAGTGGGAATAAGTCTTTTGGACCATTAAAAATATCAAAATAATCCTTAAAATCTCACATTGACCCTTCTTAGATTTTACCTCTTCTTAATTCACCTCCTATATTTTTACTTTTATATAATTTGACCTCTCTATATTGCATATTTTGGTCCAACATTAGTTTAAAAGAAGTTTGTTTCTTCCAAATCAAGCAAAATTTAAGTTAATGCAAACTCAAATTAGATTTGACTTGAATCTAACCATAATTAATTTTAATAGCCAAAACTCAAAAGGTATTAAAAAAAATGAAAATAATTTACAACCTTCAACTGAAAGAAGTAAAAAACACTATGGCTAACCTACCTTTTAACAAACGACCAAAATAATACTTTAAGTTTTTTAACACAGTCAGATTAAAGACATAGTTAAAAAAAAAAAAATTGCTAATTTGAGTTGTCTTTGGGTTAATATCGAGTTATTTTGTGATGAAGTAGAGTTTTTTCATTATAACTTTATTGTTGATTAAAAAACATTAAAATCCAAAAGCATTTTATGCACAACTAATGTAGAATAAATCTTTTTCTATTAATTAAAATTTCTATTTCATTTTCTATATAACAAACCCTAATTTTTTTGAAATAATCTAGATGAGTTTGATCAATAACATATATGCATCAAATTCTTTGGGTTTATTTTATTAGAGTATGTGTTCTAGAGTTAATCCATTTGGTTGTATAAATAATATTTGTATCATGGTTCATTATTTCTAAATGACATTTTTTAATCTATTTGCATTAATTCATTTATGTCTATAATAAGTATCTGTAGAACGGTAAAATCATGATAAAGCGATCACATTCAAATTTATTGTAAGAACACTATGAGTATATTAGATGTTCATTCTAAAATCATTCATAATGACAGTGTTATTATGACCAAAGACATAAATAATACAGATAGGCTATAATAATGTTAAATGGTTTTCCCGAAAGGTACTGAAAATTCTTACATGTCATGTGTAATGCTACTCTCTAGAAGTATTACTTTTTTTTTTGGGAGAAAAGAAGACTGTTCATAAAAACAAAAAAAATAAAATATAAATTACGAGGGGCATACCTCAAGTAAAGCCATAAAAGACTTATAAAACAAAACAAAGTGAGCATGTAGACTCTCAAATCCAAACTAAGTAAATGTCATAATAAGACAAAATGAGCACACAGACTAAAAACAAAAAAACTAACTAAATAGCTATCATATAACTCAATAGTGAGGCGATATCTCATATCTCTGCTCCAAGACAACAATCCTGGTGCGAACCACATCACAAATATTAGAAGCCACCTGATGGCAATGCATGCAAGAATGATGGAACACTCGATTATTCCTCATTTGCCTAAAGTGCAAAGATGCCCAATGTATCAATGATGAACATGAGAAATTCAGTCAAGCCAAAAGAGTCCTAGTTTTGATTTCTTCCCTAATAGAGGTAAATAAATCACAATCGAAAAAAAGATGGTCATGAGTCTCTATGGCTGACCCATACAGAACACATACACTAGACTATAAAAACACATGATGTTGAAGTCAATTTATGGTATACAGACAACCTAAAGTAAGGAGCCAAAGGATGAAAGAGTGGCACGAAACGTGCCTCAAGAACTAAAGTAGATGGTGCACAAAGGTAACATCTTTACGGGTTCATAACATTTCCTATGTAAAGTCAACCAAAAACTTGTCAGAAGAGTGACCTTTCTAAATAAGGTGATTGGGAACCCCAACTTATGGATGTGTATTGACAGAGTCTCAGACACGTTGGAGCTCCAAATTACTTGGTAGGAAATCTTACAGGTCATCACAAATGATATCAGAGACCCTAGCATCCTAAGGCAAACTTGTAGCTAATAGAACCCTAAAAGAAAACAAATCACACAAACGACCTTACGAAAGCCAATAGTCAAGCCATAGAGAAGTGTCCTGACCATCACTAATACAATTAACAAAGAAGCCTTTATACCAATCTCTACAAGCAAGAATCTTCCTTAAGAAAATATGACTCGTCTCTAAATTAGTCACCAAGCCAAACATTTTGGCAAACTTATCTAGAGAAGACTTAACAACTCTCACAGAAAGAGCATCAACATAACAAATACCATAAGATCATCAGTAAAACAGAGGTTAATGATACCCATCTGGTGACATCACCAATGAGTTGAGTCAAGCCCAAATAAGGTTTGACTCTTTTTCAGCTCGTTTTGGACTAGGCTTAACTTAGGTTAGGTTTGGGCTCATTGAGCTCACTCAATCATATGTTCGTGATTGAGATTGTGTTTGTTGTCTTAGGCTTGTCTGAATTAATCTCATTTCGATCTCAAATAAGCTCGCTTTGAATATAGTCATATCTTTAGGTAAGGTTACAAATGATATCATTTGCTAAGGGTTCAAACGAGTCGTGTTTAGTTCACAAGCTTAGCACGACTCTAGTTCAAGTTTAGACTTAGGTTCATTTTTGGTTTTATTTCCCAACTTGTATTTGGGTTCATGTTAGTTGTCTCAAACTCTTGTTCTAGCTTACATGAGCTAAGCTATTTTTGATTTCGAACAAACTTGCTTCGAATTTAGGCTTACCAATGATGTTCAAAACCCAAAACCTAAGTAGTCTCCCTCAAGATACCGCTCAAGCTCTTCATGGCCAAAACAAAAAGGTAAGGTGATAATGGGTTGCCCTACCTAACTTCCCTGGATGAAGAGAAAAAGTTATACAACTCTTCATTCAGTGCTACTAAAAAATGTGGTGTAGTAATACATGTCTCAATCCATTAAACCATCTTGTCTAGAATGCCCATTATCCTTAATTCCAAAAGGATAAAGTCCCAATTCACTATGTCAAAAGCCTTACGAATGTCAACCTCCATAAGTACGTATTACCCTTTATAGAGAACTATTATTACGCTTGAATTAGAAAGCATAATAAAACTTTAACTTTTTTTTTTTTTTTTGCATAAACAAATTAGGTGTAAATTATGAAAATAACCTTAATATCATAATTATTATAGAAAGCGTCAAAAGAAAATGTGTGTAGTCAAATCAAATATAATATAAATTGAATGTTTGATTACAAAAACTCAAGAAATACATCAATAAAAAATAACGAAATTGCCTCGTATTAATTCCTTATTGATTAACCTCACACCACAATCGTTATTCACATTATTACGTGCAAAACATCAAAGAAAAGTAAGTGACAAGTCACTCAATAAATAGGATAGCTTAGTCCTACACTTTTATAACTCATCCATTTCATTACATAAATGCATATCCCACTCTAGTCATATAAAGCACACCTTTAAACTTCAAACCTTGATGACATGGAAATCTTAACTTAGCTTAGTCATCTAAGTAGCACCTTTAGTCCCACAACTTTGATGATGTAATCTCAGTCATCTAGGATGCACCTTTAGATCCTACAATGCGATGACATTTTACATGCAATACATGTGAAATTATTAGTGAAAACATTTTCATTTTAAAAAAAAAAAATTTAAACCTTTTGTTTGCATAGATCGATATAGGTTGAGATAGAGATTTGACACCTTAACCTTATGAATTGATAACAACGCAGTCCTCTTACCCTACATTGTTGTGTCATAATTATGTTCTACTGTGGGTGTGTAGGGAGAATTTCACATATGTCCTTTCATAACAACCTTATGAAAACATTTCTGGAAAAATTTCATAAGAAAACATGTTTTCAAGGGTGTTTTAAAAACTAAAACTATAGAACATGTCCCATACATTATTTGGTAAGTATCTAGGGCCTCATGTATCTTATAGGAATGAGAGTCACTAATGTTTTATGGATCTCTAATTCCCTACTTTTCCTATGGGATTAGTCCCAACATATGTCTACACCATAACTTGGAAAAACATTCATAAAATTTGTCTTATAAAAGACTATGTTGTGATATGAATACTCTATGCTTGCACTCAAGCCATTAAACCACATAACTTAGGCTAACATCTTACTTTCACTCTTAATTAATTTAACTTTTATGTCATAATTCATGTGCTCACTTTCTTGACTTGGTTTGGTACTATTACATACCAAATGCGTCCATATATACTATTAAGACATTGTTATGAATAGATGAACATGGGATACAAACATCCATTTTTCTTTTACTTTGATGCAAAACTATATGTCTTGAGTGAATGGGCATGTGTCCTATTCTCATAATGAATGGTTAGCCATGACTTCATGCATGACCATACATATCTTCCATATGGTATTTCGTGCTTGCGTCATGAATGTCTTCCTTCCCTTATGTTTATGACTATATGTTGGTATAGGGATATAACCATCATTTAACCCTTATGAACAACTATACCCTTTTATGTACAATCATTTACCATGACTAAATCTAAGTGTCATTCATACAATTATTTGATAGTCATCAGTGTTATTACCATAGTTAATGATCAATCGTGTAGGTCTTATGCAAGGTCTTTTATTACATATAAATCCTACTTTCTATCACAATCGCACATGTTTTTGGAACAACCATTCCTATACATATGGAATGATGATCCATGTATGCTTGGCCTAATTTTTCCACATTAAAACATGCCAATTGATTTACTATTGTTTCTAGTAGTCTTAAGTTTCTCAACAGCACGATTTTTGATACTTTAATTCTAAACAAGCTATTCATATTTATAATTCTAGTCTTTTACCGTATGAATAACACAACTATCACAAACCATAATTAGATTAACTACTTTAATCATATATGAAATAACTTTTCATCATAAATATATTTCTACACCCAAACATTTCTATTACAAAAAATTTATCCAAAACCTCGTAGATGCATTTATATTAAGACACTATATATATATATATATATATATATATATATATATATATATATACAAGACAAATTTACCCAAAACCTCATAGTTGCATTTAGATTAAGATTATGCTACTCTCTCTTTTTTTCTCTCTCTCTCTCAAAACATCCTTACTTACTTGGGAATCTAAGCAGGATAATTTAATTTGCTGGTGTTTCCTTTACCTGATCCTTGCCAAAAAAACTATCGTTGACTAAGAACTATCCTTCGTAGCCAAACTTTCTCACACTGAATATTTTGAATAGGAACTAAGAATCACATGAATATAGGATAAAGGCCTAATCCCACGATTATGTGTGTTTTATAATTTTTTTTCTCAAATTATAACTGCATAAATGGGCATGCACTCTATACACATGGTTGTTTTTCCTTTCAAGATCTCCCTTATATGGTACATTGTCCACTAATCCTATGTGGCACCACATGAATGGGCATGCATCCTTTATACACAGTCATTCATTAGCTTAAAATTTTATTTTTAACACATAGCTAAATTTACATGTGTATTATTCATCTAACATAACTCAAATAATTCAGGAAAAAATATAATTAACCTTGGTACATACCTGTGGGTATTACATTAAAGTTGTTTGTTAACATTTTGGTATAAAATATGAGTGTTTATCATGAGAAAGTTCACTAGATTGACCCACTAGATGATTTCATATAGGTAGTATCCCTTGTGCCTATGGAACAAGTCTTCTAAAGCACGGTAATGCATGCAATCCTTAAACTTAAGATCATCATAGCACTTTATGCACCAATCAATGTAGTTTGATACTATTTAATGCAACCTTTAATTTAGGATTACAAGCAAGATAGTAATTAGCTAGTTTGAAAAGTGCTTTAGGGCTTTTATGAATTAATAAAAAAATTCATCACTAATGAATATAAGAGAAATATTTCATTGGGTTCATTTAATTAATGGCAAATGGCCACCAAATTCTATGGCTATGGTAAGATTGATTTATTTAATCCAATTCTGTTAGATTGTTGTTTCAAAAATCAAATACTCAATAAATCAGGGAATGTTAAGGCACTTGTGTCTATCCCATGACATAGTATCCTTATCTGTCCTATGAAATGTTGGGGGCTAGTGTTTACCTACTAAGTTGCAAATTTTGTAAATCTAGTCCCTTGTGTCCTCTTATACCTTTTATCTCTGTGAGCCTTCACCCACTAAGTCTTGTCCGGGTAGCATATCATAAGTATGGGGTTTTGCCCAACCAATGATGGAGCTAGTATAGGGTGACTCACATTCTCAGAGGTTTCATGATTAGTTTAAAGAACCTCTTGTACAATCCTTCTAATATGTTCATCATCTATAAAAGGCGTTGCAGCTACACCCGACATGGGTCCTTGAGCTACATCTTAGCTTTCCTTTGGAACTAGAATCTTATCAATCTCATCAATCTCATCATTACCTATCATTCTGTTAGATCTCTTTTTCCTAAAATTAAGCACATAGCTTAAATTGTATATAATACTATTTAAAGGCAGGTCATAGTTTTACTTACAATAGTTGGAGGACATGAGTGGTTCATATCACAGGAAAGGTTTCAAATGATTATGGATGCATAAAATCACTTTTGAGATTCCCAAAATCATGCTCTGATACTATAAATGTAATAGCTCTCTCACGACACTTACTCTTTTCTAGACCTGACATACTTTTATAGTATGTTATCTCAATCATTAAATACAAAACATTCAAATTAGGCCCACTATCTCAAAAGTATACTAGAATAACACATCATAATTTAAACATTATTTGGATAATATGAATGAAAGCATGCAAATGTAAATCTGAGTTCATATAAATCAATCCAAACCAATAACAGTCAAATCCACATGTATTAATACACATAAGGAATCCATAAAAGTGTAATTAATGATTTATGAATAATAATAAAGAACATCCAAGTCCCCTGCCCTCATGTGCCAAAACGAGTCGTACCACTATTCTCCAAAACCCTACCTGCAAAATCACATAGAAAGCACGTGAGTTAATTCGCACTCAATAAATAGCAAAAATATTGTATGTAATGGTGTTACTTTCTTCTTAAGAAAATTCACGGATGTATTTTCGAGCATCCTAGATGCCCATCCAGATTATCTCAATGTCATATCCCTATAATAGGGTGTCATACCAAATAACTAACCCTTATAGTATATATCAACTTCTTAAATGTTATGTAAAAGCTTATGACATCTTGAATGTCATTTTTATGTGTCATTCATACACATGCCAATAGGACTTGGGTTATTGAGACAATATTATTCATATAGTAGGTTAGTGGACCTCTTCCGTCTTCGTACACACATCCTAAATGCTACAACACTTATCGTCGGTACGGAAACACATAAATTTATTCGCCGTGTTGCTTTCACTATCACTTTACACACAGCTTGGTAGCCTGTAACTTTATTATACACCATTTCAAACTTGTCAACCAAGATAAGATTTAGTCAAGTACATGTTGACGTCCACGTAGTTAGGCGTAACCCTATGAATTTCCATTACCAATAACTCTCACTAAGGTCATATCGTTAACTTTTTACCATTAATAGCCCTCATAGGGGTAAGTTTGTCATTTCTCTAATTCGTATACTCATAGTTAAGCTTCATACATTTTGAATCCCTTTCAAGGGATTACGTTTCCAAATTTCTCTAAAACTACATGGGTGTGTATCTTTTACACACAGGCATGTATTATCTCATCTACAAAACCTAACACAAAAACACATGGGAGTATATCCTTGGTGTAAGGCACACAATTGTATATCTCATACCTTATGAGCGTCTGTCTATTCCTAATTCCACACCCTCATATACCTAACTTATACAGGTGAATATTCCCAAATACACATTAACGCGTGTCACTGAAATTCTAGAATTTTCAAAATTCTAATTCTAAGTCTCTTGTGTTTTTCACACATCCGAATACAACCAACATTTTTCTCAAAGTACATACTTCATAACCAATACCCTACCATACAACCGTATTCCACACAATACATATGAATCAATTATTTAAACAACATTAACATGGCACAACACATACCTAATATGCATATCCTATTCTACACTATGCATCAAAAGCTTATTCATCTATATACCAATTTTAGTGAGTTTTCTATCATTCTACCAACCTAAACAATTCATTAACATTACACTAAACAACCATACATAAAGGAAATCATTACTAAACCTAGATCAAACAATTTTAATTACAAATAGGGCCACAATCATATAAAAACTCAATCAACCCCTTACTTCTACTATCAATACATACATACATACATACATACATAAATACATACATACATACATACATAAATACATACATATATATATATATATATATATAACCTAAACCATCAAGTATCATGTTTTCATTCAATTTGAAACCATCAATAACACCTAATACATAAACATCATAAGGAGTCATGTTACTTACCCTGACAAAATGATGACACTAGTTTTTATGGCTCGAATGACTCCCAAAAGCTTTTCTCTTAGCAAAATGTGACTCTAGCACTCTCCAAACCTCCATTCTCTCATGTTTGGTTGAAAGGATTTTATGAAAAAATGAGTGCTACCTCTTTTGTAATTGTTTTTATTTTCAGATTAAACAAACATACATGGGCGTGTTTACTAAACACACAGGTGTGTATGCCAATTATCCAAACATTAAACCACGTTGCGAGATTCCTATGAAACTTAACCTTATCCCATAATTCAAAATTTGCTGAGTAGACACGACCATGTATCCCATTTACATGGGCGTGCATCTTGGCCAAAATTGACTAAAACATATTATATACAAAAAGACTACTTTGCCATCTTTGCCCATCATACACGAGCGTGTAGCCTCTCATACACAGTTGTGCATGTCACAAATCACATAAAAGCTTCTCAAACACAACCTTACACAAGAAAAATACTAAAAAGACCAAAATAACCTTAAGCATACCTGCAGATTTTATAGTTTGTTCAATGATTGTATAAGCAACTATTTGGTTAAGAAGATTCTTTGTGAATTTGGGAAAACAAGACAATATTATTGGAGCAATAATTGTCCACTAACATAATCAAAATGGGACGACTTTTATAAAAGATCCTGAGTTTCACAGGATGACCAAACATTTTGACACTAGACATATTATTTTAAGAGACATCATTTTTAAGAAGAGAATGAGTGTAGAATATAATTCTACATATCCTATAATCATTGATCTTTTGACAGAACTTGATTAAAGAGATATATATCTTTCACATGTTAAATCTCTTGATTGTATAAACTGTAATTGATGATTACTGAGCTTATATATTCTACTAGTGACACAACATCAAAAACCATGAATTCAAGTTCTTTTTGTTTTGAACTTTCACCCTAAAATTTTTGGGTTTTCACTGTATACATATCGTTTTTAGCTCAATAAGATTGTAATATTACACAAGTCATAGATTGACTCACTCACATAAGCAATCATTATTACCGTTAGAAGAGCAAACAAAGATGAGACATTATTCTTAAGAAAAGTGGCGCTTAGAAGGTATGCCAATAGAAGATAAATTTCTCAAGAAAAGATTTAATGATCAATCAAGATGATGTCATTGATAGATATATTTGAAAATAACTTATTTGGATTCCACACGCATAAATAACTTGTGAATTTCATATGTGAGTTCTTAATATGAATAAATACCTGTAATTGTGAAAATGATTAAAAACTCAAGTAAGGCACTACATATAACAATTGAACTAAAATCTACACAGTATTGCTAATGACATTTGAGAAAATACATACTATAACATATGATTCATACCATATATGTATAAGTAAGACGCCAATTAAAGTAATAAGAGGATGAATCCCTACTCCTTCTTTATGTAAGACTTTTATGAGGTTTACCTCATGTGGTACCCTTTAACTCTGTACTATTGTTGAATGTTTACTCTTAATGTTGTTATCTTAGTTTGACACCTATGGTCACACACGATTCGGTCTATGGAACATTACTAAAAAAGTAACTAAATTTAAATTGAGAATTTAGAATAGGAGAGGAAAACTTATATATTATATATGTCCATTGGTTGATCGATCATGTTAATTATATAGAAGAATAGACTTAATCATAGATAAATAGGAAAATAACACAATGGTAAATGAGAGATTAAATGGATCTAGTGTTATCGAATAAGTTTAGGGTACTGTGAGTCTAATGTTTTATTACATTTTTATTTGAGTTGAAGCAACTATGTTAAATAGTATTTAGCTCCTAAGTGCAGGTTGCTCACGAGGTTGCATGACACATTTGCAAACATGAAACATACTGTTATATAGGGTTTCTATGCCAAAGTATTTGATTTAGGTCTTTCATCATGTGTGAGTGGGAGATATTGGTTCTAGGTCCACCCATGACTAGTCAACCTGATCCAATTTCATCAAAACTGCCAACGGGCAGTTACATAGCAGTTGGGTGGCAATTAAACTATTATATATATATATATCCAAAACTACACCCAATAATGGAGATAACATATTTTATTTTACAAAGAAGATTTTTTTTCTTCTCCTCCCAGAAACCATAACACAAAAAACACATAAAGACCAAGTATCCCAAAGATTACAGTACTCAAGCAAATGAGGTTGTGGAAATGTCTTACATCAATGCTTCGAAACATATTTGAATCATCCAAAAACCAAAATAGAAATCTAGGTATGCTTTTCAATTTACAAAATTCACAAAATTTGATTTATTTATGGCATACTTAAATGTTTCCAACATATATTAATTTGGGTTATAAGTTTACTTGATATGTACGCATTTGCATTGTAGTGATTGGTCTTTCTCCCCCAAAACTTTCTTGAATGATAACATTCAAATAAGTGAAATTATTTTATATTTGTTTTGGAGAAAAGGTGTAACAAATATACAATAGTTATTGGACATTTTCTCATTAAAGTTCTAATAAGCTTTAAAAGTTATATTAATAGTATCTATTTAAATTATAATTTTTAAGTGTGTTGAATTTATCTTTTTTTATCATTTAAACTCATCTGAAAATCGTTATTGGATTATTCAGATACTTAGTTAATGTCAATTGGAAATTTTCTAACAAAGGTTTGATTAATGTGTAAGGTTTGCAAAAGTGAATGCGTGAACAAGCTATAAGTAAAATTTCTTTCATGGCTTGAGAATATATTTGTATGTCACGAAAACATCAAGTTTTTCATGCATAAGATAAGATAGAAAGTTTTACATGTTTTTTTAAGTTCATTAAGGTAGTCAAGCCATGAAGAACTTGCTTTGGTAGTTATATATGTGAGACTTAATCATTTGAGTTTTAGTAGTTTTACGAATATCCATAAAGCATGATTTCTCTTGAATTTTTAAGGATATTTTTTTCTATAGGTGGTTGTGAGGAGCATCCATAAGATTCTTCATACATATACCTATAGTAAGACACACCCCCAATTGTGGTGTTATAACATTCCAATTATGTTTGTGCAGTATGGAAAAAGATAGATTGCAAGAGCTAATGTTACTCACATTACTAAAGTGTCAAATTTTTGCCTTAACCTAAACTAATCAACAAAGTTAAACAATGTTCAAAAAAATTTTTTTTTTTTTTTATGAAAATGTTTTCACCAAATTTTTCTAATTTGTTTACATTATTCACTACATCTTATGTCAATAGTTAGGGGCTATGAACATACCCTAAATGACAAGCTCATGAAATAGAAGATGTAAGATGATAAGGAAAATGAAGAAATGGAAAAGGAATGTAGGCGTGTAAAAGTCTCATACTTACGAAGTGTTTAGCACTTATTGCTTTTATTTCATGTTTTGTAAGTAATAGATAATTAGGCGCTGCCACGATATGAGTTAGCTAGAATATGCTTCAGGGGATTAAAAATATTATGTTTTGATATTTTTAATTATTTATGTTTCACCACAGGTATGTATTTGGAGATGAGTGTTATAATAGATCTGCCAAGAGAATTCCATATGGATGTTTTTTCTAAAATCTATGGAATATATCTTCTTAGTGAAAGAATATAGATGTGATTCTTAAACTTAATGTCACCAAATCCTTTTATGCAAGGATTGGTATAGTTTGACATCAGTCTAATGGGATATTTATTGAAGGTTGCTAGAAATGTGGTAATTGGTCATATTGAGATATGTACAAAAGTTATAGTGGATCAACAAAGAATTTTTTACTTCTGAACACATGAATTGATATCTCACATAGGTCCACTGACAAATGACAACTACCACTTAAATCTATTGTCATAGTAGGATTAAGTTGGTACTTTATCTAATATAATTCAATCATTAACAGAAGTTAGTCAATGTGTTTTCAAGGTTCCTAAAAGAAGACACTTAATCTATACCTCAATCTTAAAAGAGATACCGTATAACAAATTAATCAAATTATACTAGTGCCCATATCACTAACAAGTTAAAGAGTCAATTGATGACACTTTGTTAATCAATTGACCATGATGTTTTACTAGTGATTAATTTTGGTTAATATCCAAATGATTGTTGGGTCAAGAGCTCGATATGAATCCAATCACTGCTAACCTAACAAAAAGTCTATGGGTCATACCAAAATGAGTTAATCAAACTCTTGAGGCATAAAATTATCCAAGCTGAATTTAGTCTAACACTTAGATGGATGATTTCGATTCTCGAATGGTATTTGGGATTGATGTACAATACCAAAAAGTAATAATTTGGATGTAATCTCTCCTAACCAATAAGCGAGTTACAGAAAAACAACAAGAGTTCCCTTATAAAACAATAGAATGATAAAATTCTTATATAGTTACACATATGCAATTAGCAAATGAGGCATACCACAAGACAAGGACGGGGATGTGGAAGGGGTATTCAGAGAAAGACAGGAAAGTCGTCTAACCCAACCCTACCAAATGGTTCAGGATTTAGGCTGGTAGAAATTAGAGATATAGTTTGCCAAGTGTTGACCAAGAGTCAAGAAAGACCAACACCTGAGAGTGTAACTAGAGATGTCATCCGAAATGAGATTAAAAGTGAGATTTGAGAAGAGGTTAGAGAAGAAATAAGAAATGAAATGAGGAATGAGAGGAAAGGAGAAGTTAGAGCTTAGAAGCGACTTAAGCCTATTTATTCCTTACCTACACAGCATACCTCTCCTAAATTTAAAGATACTAAAGATCTTCTTATAGCTGACAAGTGGATCAAGCTGGTAGAAAGTACCATGGATTTGTTTCTTATGATTAATAGAGAAAATGTTCAGTATGTCAGTTTCTTGATAAAGGGAAAGGTTCATGTATGGTAGGACCTAGTAGAAAAAACCATAAATGTAAATCTGATAACCTGGTAGGACTTCAAAAAGGTGTTTAACGCCCAATACAAAATAGTTGATATGGTAGCAGTCAAAGTTCAAGAGTTTATTTCCTTGAAACAAGAGAAGGGTTCAGTAAATAACTATTCTATCTGTTTTGACGTCCTATCTAGTTTTGCTCTGAGTATAGTAAGTACACCTAGTCTCTAACTGGACAAATTTATTCAAAGCCTTAGACTGGAGATAGTCTTGCATGTGCTAGTTGGACCATAATCTCCTCAAACTTATGAAGAGGCATTGAAAAAAGCATTGAGGTTGGAGGTATCTGTTAACAAGCTACCCAAGGATGCACCCTTCATGACAACACCTCAATCAGTGACAACACCCAAAACAATGATGTCAAGTTAGTCAACTCTGCTTATTCCATTAACTACTTTGGCACCTGCTACAATATCAGGGGTAGCTCAATTGGCTCAAGTTTCATAAATAACATGGGCAAAATAAAATTCCAATCAAAAGCAAATAGAAAGGCTAAAAGATTGGCAAGAAACCTAGAAAAGAGAATATTCTCTAATGTCAAATATATGGGAGGCATCATAGTATGAAATATTGGTATCGATAAAAACAGGTGATCTATTATAGATGTCGATAGCCAGTCCTAATACAACTATAGCAAATCTTGATTCTACCAATACAGCTAGGGAAGGGCACTAATTCACGGGTCTATACAAGTACCCATAATCAAGCAGAGGCTAGCCCATCTGTTGTTACTAGTCAGCTTCTATTCCACTTTATTTCTTTGTATGCATTGATTGATTCAAGCGTTACACATTTTTTTATTGCACTGAGGGGCTATTAAGAGGGTAGGTTTAGTGTCTGTCAAATCTACCCATTCCATTAAAGTTGAGATGTCATATAGTGGGAATATAATTATTGATAAGATGTTAAAGGACTAGAGGGTAGTGACACATGGGAGAGAGTTAAAGGTAGACTTGATTGTCTTTGATATGCCCAATTTTGATGTTATCTTGGGCATAGATTTCCTAGAATGATATGGAGTCAAGATTAACTATAAAAAGATAAAGGCTCGATTCTAACTCAATAGTGGGGATCACTTCAATTTCAGAGAAGGCCATCAACCGAGTATGATGATCAATAGTGTAAAAGTGCAAAAATTGAGAAAAATGGTGTACGAGATATTTAGCTCATATAGTACATGAGAGTGATATTCAAAAATTGGGTGTTCAAGATATACTGATAGTACGAGATTTCCCAAATGTATTCTCTGATAAGTTGTTGGGTTTACCTCCAAAGAGTAAGCTGGAGTTCAGTATAGAGTAAGAACCTAGCTCAGCCCCAATTTCAAAAACCCTCTACTGGATGGCTCCAGCCGAACTACAAGAATTGAATAAGCAATTGTAGGAACTTTTAGATAAGGACTTTATTAGACCCAGTCATTCTCCCTGGGGAATGCCTATACTATTGGTAAAAAAAAAAAATGGGTCGCTCTGTATGTCCATAGATTATAGGGAGTTGAATAAACTAATAATGAAGAATAAATACTCATTGCCTCGAATTGATGATTTGTTTGCTCAACTGAGTAGAGCTTCTATGTTCTCCAAGATTAACTTGAGGTCAAGTTATCACTAGGTGAGGATTGCAGAGCAAAACATTCTAAAGACAGCTTTTCAAACTTGCTATGGACACTATAAGTTTGTGGTGATGCCCTTTGGCTTGATTAATGCCCCAATAATCTGTATGGATTTAATGAATTGGGTATTTCATTATTGTCTTGACAAATTCTTAGTGGTATTTATTGATGATATTTTGATATACTCCAAATTAGAAGAAAAACATACTGAACACTTGAGATTTGTGTTAGAAAGATTGAGAGAAAAGAAATTGTATGCCAATTTCTCTAAGTGTGAATTCTGGTTAGATCGAATGGTATTTTTGGGCCATGTGGTTGCTAAGGAAGATATAGTTATAACCTCAGTAAAGTGAAAACAATACTTGAATGGTCGAGGCTCAAGAT
This sequence comes from Mangifera indica, assembly GCF_011075055.1. NCBI lineage: Eukaryota > Viridiplantae > Streptophyta > Magnoliopsida > Sapindales > Anacardiaceae > Mangifera > Mangifera indica. The sequence continues at coordinate 9,339,384 of NC_058146.1, forward strand.
GGTGAACAAGATTAGAAGCTTTTTATGGCTAGCTGACTATTACAGGAGATTTGTACAGGGATTCGTCTGATTGGTGAGGACACTTGCAGCTCTTACTAGACAAGGAACTCCTTTTTTATAGACTGATGCTTATGGAAAGGGCTTCCAAAAGCTAAAAAGATAGTTGACTACAACTTTTATTTTAGTATTACTAGAGAAGGGTGTAGATTATAGTTTTTTTTTTATGCCTCATATAATAGCTTGGGAACTATGCTGATGCAAAGAGGTAAGGTGATAGCGTATGTCTTTCGACAATTAAAAAATTATGAAACATGTTACCCTACCCATGATTTAGAGTTAGTGGCAGTGGTTTTTACTTTAAAAATTAGGAGGCATTATTTATATGGAGTTAAATGTAATATCTACACCAATCACAAAAGTCTAAAATATTTTTTCACTCAAAAAGACTTGAATATGTGGCAAAGAAGATGGTCAGAGCTAGTAAAAGATTATAACTGTAACATTAAATATCAGTTGGGTAAAGCAAATATGGTAGTCAATGTCTTGAGTAGAAAAATTGTTATAATTCATCTTACTACTTAGATAGAGTTACAGAAAGAGTTTCAGAGGGAATATATTTATGTGATAAGGAGTTGGGTGGCCAAATTGGAAATTCAACCTAATCTCCTCAATGAAATAAAAGAAAAGCAAGTTGAAGATTTATGGTGCTAAAAAGTAAGTCAACAGATATGTAAGGGGAAAGAAACTAAGTTTCAAATGATTGATGGTGTGCTTAGGTTTAGAAATAGGGTATGTATTCCTTAAGATCTAGAATTGAAAAAGAAAATCTTAAGTGAAGCACATGATACACTTTACACTGCTTACCCTAAGGAAGTAAAGATGTATCATGATTTAAAGAAAACTTATTAGTGGATGGGTATAAAGAAAGATATTGGTGACTTTGTAGCCGAGTACTTGATATGTCAATAAGTTAAGGCCGAGCATCAGAGACCTTCGGGTTTGCTCCACCCACTTAGTATTCTTAAATAAAAGTAGGAGGATATTTCAATGGATTTCATCATTGGCCTACCTCTAGTACAAAAAGGTTATAATGTGCTATGGGTGATTGTAGATAGATTGACTAAATTGGCATATTTTATTCTAGTGAAAGATAGTTCTACCTCAAATCAACTGGCCCAAATTTATGTAAGGGAGATTGTGAGATTACATGGCGTACCCAAAACTATTATGTTGGATAAAAACCCTAGATTTGTTTTAGCTTTTTGGGGCAGTTTATAGAGAGCATTAGGTACTAGACTGGTATTTAGCACAGCATATCATCCTCAAATAGATGGCCAGACTGAAAAGGTGAATCAAATACTCGAGAATATGTTGAAGACCTATTATTTAGATTATAAAATTTCTAGCATAAAATGGTTCAATTTATAGAATTTGCATATAATAATAGCTACCAATACACCATTAAAATGGCACCATATGAGGCTTTTTAAGGAAAAAAGTGTAAATCCTTATTACATTAGGATGGCATAGAATAGCGAGATGATTTGAGTCAAGCTCTTAGGCCTGAATTGACCTAGAGGATGGTAGAAGACATAAAGACTATCAAGACTAGATTGAAGCAAACTCAGGAGAAACAGAAGAGCTACACAGATTTGAAGAGGAAAGAAATAGAGTTTCAACCGGGTGACAAAGTTTTTATGAAAGTAATCCCTTACACACACGTGATAAGATTTGGAGGAAAAGGGAAACTTGCTCCAAGATTTATTGGCTCATTGAAATTTTAGAAAGAGTGGGCAAGGTGGCTTATAAACTTGCACTTCCACCTAGTATGGATCAAGTTCATAATCTATTTCATATTTTTTTTGCTGAAAAAGTACATCAGCGATCCTTCATATGTATTGAAATTAGAGGACGTGGAATTAAAAGAAGATTTATTAATGAGGAACAACTAATGCAAATACTAGACAAGAAAATAAAAAGCTCCGAAATAAGATAATTCTACTAGTTAAAGTATTATGGAAGAATCATAAAGGTGGAAGAAGCCACATAGGAGGTTGAGCAACAGCTAAGAAAGAGATTTCCCAACCTATTTGTTGAAATGTCAAAGACAAAATTCTTATAAGGGGGGAAGAAATGTAACACCCAAATTCAGATATGTTAGTAAACTTTACTTCCAAAATTACCCTTACAGTTGATTTTATAAGTTGTTATTTAAAGAAATTGTGAAGGAATTCTTTAAAACTACTAAATGAGTAATAATTTTCAAAATGAGTAAAATGGTGATTTTAGAAAGATTTAAGGGACAAAGTGGGAATGTAAATTGAATTGCACATTTGAAATTACATGATGGTGCTAAGGGTTTTTGGTAATTGCATAGGGATATAATAGTCATTTTTGGATAAGGCTAACGATAAATTAGTTCAAAATGGTTATAAAGGCAATAAAAAATGTGAAAAACAAAATTACTATTCATTTTCTTCTTCCTTGGTCGAGACTTCTCTATAAGACTTCACTAAGGTTTGCTTAAAACAAAAAATTCATCGAAAACCTAGTTAAACTATCTAATTTTCAAAGCCTCCAGTTATAAAAATTGTAGATCTATCCATTTTAATAAGTTCTAAGGAAAAAAGTTTAATTTTTAAGAGATGTCAAATTTAAAGTTTTAATTGATGATTATGTTTTTGGTTGATTAAGATTACTAAGAAGAAAAGAAGGAGAATAGGCTTAAATCACTCAATTATCAAAGAAAATGTAAGAATTTCATATTTTACCCTACTTAAAGTAATTTGAGTTGGGTTATTCAAATAAACTTTTCTTTGATAATTTCGTGATTTAAGTCTATTCTCTTTCTTTTCTTCTTCTTAGCAACTTTAATCAACCAAAAACAAAATCATCAGTTAAAACTCTAAACTTGACATATCTTAAAAATTAAACTTTTTTCCTTGTAACTTACCAAAATGAACAGATCTATAATTTTTATAACTGAAGGCCCTGAAAATTAGGTAATTTAATTAGATTTTTGGTGAATTTTTTGTTTTAAGCAAACCTTAATGAAGTTTTATGGAGAAGTCTCGGCCAAGGAAGGAGAAAATGAATAGTAATTTTGTTTTTTACATGTTTATATTGCCTTTATAACTATTTTGGACTAATTTACCCGTAGCCTTCTCCAAAAATGACTATATCCTTATGCAATTATCAAAAACTCTTAGCACCATCATGTAATTTTAAGTGTTCTATTTAATTTACATTCCCACTTTGTCCCTTAAATCCTTCTAAAATGATCATTTTACTCTTTTTGAAAATTATTACTCATTTAATAGTTTTAAAGAATTCATTCACAATTTAACAACAACTTATAAAATCAACTCTAGTGGTAATTTTAAAAGTAAAGTTTACTGACATACCTGAATCCGAGTGTTTCATTAGAGATGGTTTTTGCGTATGAAATTGTGAAGGTTGGATTTATCTAATTGGATAAGGACAAAATCATCAATTAAAACTCTAAAATTTGAATACATCATGGATTGTATATAATTGGATAAAGCAATGTATGCTCGATCATTATCTATTTACAATTGTACATATCGTCTATATAAATAGATGTGAATTTCTCATTGTCCCCTCTTCACAATTTGGCTAAGGATTGGATAAAGAATATAATACAACTCAAAAAGTTTTAAAATTCTTTTTATTTTTTTGGGTAACGAGGAAACAATGAGTCAGACTGCCTCTTTGAAATTGAACCAACCATACTAAACAAATAAAATCACATGTCTATTGACTATCCTTACAACTAGTTCATCAGATAAATCTAAAAATTAATCATAATATGTTGTCAATGGGTTTAAAACCCATGCTCTTTTGCTGTGGCACCCCTACCTTTGATATTCAAGCTAACTCTAGGAGCAATTCTTTCCATTCATTTTTAATCATTCTCTGACTTTTGCCTTACAACTCAAAGGGTTTACTTATGAATAAGTCTTGGAAGACATTTCAAGATCAATGATCACTTAACATATCAACTTTGAATATAAACTAAATACTTGAAATTTTGTATTTACAATAGAACTTGGAATTTGGAAAGTTGTCTTGGATGTATAATGTCCAATGATGGTTGTTGGTTTTTCAGGACGTCCTTTTATTCCATGTGATCATATTGTATCCATCTGGTTGGTTTGACGCTAACATATCAATTTCACTTCACTTTGACATTCTTTTTGAACATTCCTTCTTGAAGAAACATTAATGACCAATGCTGAAATCCAAACCAAAACCAAACCAAAAAATTTTAAAAATGCAAACTAGAACCCAAACCCAAATTAAAAAATATTGGTTCGATTTGTCACTATGTAATAATGCATTACAGGAGATAAATTGCTCCAATAAAATTAAAAAAGCACCAGAGTAGATAGTATCTACCTCAAATATACACTGCTCAGTTTTATCCATAGATTTAATCCCAAGATTACTAAACCTTCCCTTTTACAAACTAGCAATATACCCTCCAACTTTCTGTAGCCTTACAACCACCAAATGAAGCTATTATGACAGTTTACACTATCAATACAAATACAAAATTTAATTTCAACTCCCACAGAGACCTTGGCTGGTCTTAATTGATCTGGGTAAGTGGCGAGCGTGGTATGGGAAACGGTTTAAATTCTTTCACATCAAACAATTCATATGAATTGTTTTCCCGAAACTCCTCAATAAGAGACTCCATTGGCATTGCTCGAAGTGAGTCGATAGTCCCCTTACTAAGAGCCTCTGATTCACACCTTGTTGGAGTTGTGCCAGTAGCCTCATAATCCTGCAATAATCAAACAAGTTATTTGGAAGTATTTACCCTCAGCTGTCTTCTTTCTTTCTCTCCTTGTTTAATTACATTAAGTTAGAAGGGCCTACCATGTATCTTTGCTGGAAGGTTTCTTGTGCCTTGTCATTAATGGATGCAGCTTGTCCTGAGTGATTCCCTCGGAATTGATCAAGAGTTTTCTCATGAGCCTTTACACCCTCCAAAATTCCAGAAATTGAAGTCTGCTCCAGCTCCGATGTACCTGTGGTACAGACATTAGCTTTTATGTGTAAATAATCACTACCAATTTACTAGAAAAAAATTTCAAATACATTTCCCAAAAATTTAGAGGTAGTCAAAACAGGATTTTGAACTGATAAACTCAAGTGACATAAAACTCACAATCAATATGCTGAAGGACTTGTTCACAGTTTTTGGCCACATCTTGCTCTGCAGCAACCCTAGCTGTGTCAATCTCAATATCATTCTGCTCATTACTATCAGAAGCATTCCTGTAATCAAGAATCAGGTAATCAACCTGGTGCAGTAGATATGAGAAAATCACAGTTATGACTTCCAAAATTACAATACTGCTTGCTTTAACAACTAGGAGGTTGTTTCTCCTGAGTATAAGTTGTATCCATACATTTAAGGCAGCAACAGTTGATGAAAATAAACGGTAGGCTTAATTTTCTAAAAACCAACAGGAAACTTGAAGCCTGCATTTAAAAGACTTTATTAACCATCTTTTTACAGAAGGGGGAATCAACACAGCCTGTTGACCACTGACCTTGTCAGTGAAACCAATGCTGAAACATGTTTACTCCCCATCTCATTCACCACTTCACAGGTCCTCTTCCAATGCTTAAAGGCTGATTCACCTGTGCTTACACTAAAGCAAACAAAGAATAAGAAAATGTTATAATGCAGGATTTAGAAAATGATTCAGTCTCACTCTGAAGGAATGAACTTACCACTGCTGTAGAAGTAACTCCATACGACAATGTTTAGCAGAAGTGTTATCAGCAGCATCTTTGGCATCATTTTCAGCTTGCATAGAAAATGCCTGCCATTTTCGTTTAGCATCTGTCGTGACCCCCTCCATCAATGTAACATGACCATCTAAAAATTTCCTATTTGCTGCAGCACTTTCTCTAAGACCAACAAGCCTTGCATCCACCTGGCACCTCCACCATCAGTTCATATTCAAAATATAATGGGGTAAAAAATAAAAAGTAAAAGCATCAACGAACCAAATCCTTTTGACGACGAATATGATTTGAAACTAAATTAGTCATGTCAGCGATAAGCTTCTCCGCATCCGATTTTGACTGTTCCTGCAGAGGATATTCTGGACAAGTCAGACACTTTAACGTAATGTTTATCAGCACACGCACGCGCACACACACACATACATACATACATACATATATATATATATATATATGTGTGTGTGTGTGTGTGTGTGTGTGTGTGTGTGTGTGTGTGTGTGTGTATGTATATATTACCTCATAAGACTTCTGAAAATCTGCAATGCTCTTCATTTGAATTTCATCAGCCTGCACTGCATAATATTCTAACTTTTTCAATTCTTCTAACAGCTTCTGGAGAAATCCATTAGTGTATTCAGAAATGTCCTTTGTTTTCTCAATAGTTGCAAGGAATCTCTGTTAGATTTTATAAAGGAACAAGAAACAATTAAATAAATGGAAATAATAGATGGAGATATTTCAGTGGCAGTTAAGAAGGAGAAGACAATAATATGACCTGTAAAACATTGTGATAACAATAAACATCAAATAGGTCCAAAATATTCTCGTATTTAGATCAAGTATAGACAATTCTCAATAGATAATATATTCAGCAATAGAAAAAGCTGATAGGATGGACTCATATTTGCTCAGATGATTAAAAATTCCCACTACAATACAAGAAGAAAACGAGTTAAAGGATTGATGCACACACCTGACGCAGTTCCCTTGCAAAGAGACCCATTTCTCCTTGTTGAGTTGATAGTGTAGTTTGAAGATTATCATATATTGACGCTGCTTCTTTAGCTTCTGATGCTAGAAACTGAATCAAAAACAAATATTATATTTAATGAACCAAATCTTGATAAAATTGACAATGCTAAAAATTTTAATAAGAATAAAGAAACATAAAAATTGGTACTATAATGCCAGGTCACTAAAACCGATGCAACCTACGTCTTCAATAGATTGTGCATTAGAAGAAGTCAGAGCCGAAATTTCATCTAAACAAGCGTTTGAGCTTGCTTTGTGCAGACGAACAACATTCTGCACCGCCTCCATGTGGGAAACATACAAAGCCCTTGAAGCTGTTACTTTCTTCTTCATATCAGTAACCACCTAATTTATAATTTATAACGCAAGTTGAACACACAGTTAAAGAGTAAGCACTAACAAAGCAAATTGAAACAGCTGCCCAGGAAAAATGTAAAGAATACCTTATCATGCATATCTAAAAAGGAACGGCAGACATCCTCAACATGCCTCAGGTGTTCATTTTGTTGAGATACTGATGAATCCACCATGCTGCAAAGAAAGCCAATTTGTTGAGCAAGTTCCTGTTGAAAATTGATGACAACTGATCTGTTATCAGCATTCAGTTTATCTTCTCTTCCTGTACAAATACATTCAAGGTTAGAAATCAAGGTTTTGACCAATAAAATTTACAGCACAGTAAGTGAATCATAAACTATATACCAATTTTCTGGAACAAAGATGCGTTATCCTGAAGAGCTTTCTCTAAGTCAGACCGTAAAACGCTTGCTTGATGAGCCAGAGCATTTTCTGTTTCGTCATTCAAAACAGAATTAATACAACAATTATCAGTAAAATGTGAAGAAGACAGTATTCAAGCATACCTGCTTTTCTCTGTTCAGAAATAACAAAATCCTTCTCCTTTAGAGCATACCAACACTTCTTCAGTTCCTCCTCAGCATTGGCAAGCAATTTACCGGTTTGATTCAAGTCTTTCTGCATAAATTTCCCTCGTTAATCTGAATCTAGGCATAAATTCAAACTATAACCAACAATGTATTAAGAAAACTTACTTCAGTTAGTTCAAGTTTGCTGGTCAAATCAGAGCACTGTCGACCCTGGGAAACATATTTATCTTGCAATTCTTCAAGTTGCTGTTAATAAAGTACCAAGACGATAATAAGTAATTCATTTATCATAGAAGAAATTGCATACCATTTGGGCCAACAGCCATTAATGAAACTACATGATTAACGAACCTTCTGATAGTTTTCTAACTGAAGCCCCATTTGTTCAATCTGCTCAGCCATAGCCTGAACACATGAGGAGAGAACAAAGTGATGTAAGTACATTGATGTCCAATAATTATAAGATAGAAATGGAGAAATTGGTAAACAAGTGTTTAATAGTCAGTAGATTATAGATATTCACAGTTTTAAGTTTGCTTGCCAAGCATCAAGGAGAGGAAACTAAGGGAATGGTGCACTACCTTTCTTTCACTTTCCTCCTGATAGTACCGCTCCTTCGGGATATAGACCCCATTTTTCTCACGGGCAGCATAAACCTCTAAAGACAATGTTAAATGCAGTCAAGTAAAATAAGAGTCATAATAAATAAAGTGCAGTTACTTGTTTGCATATATTTTGTTCGCAAATCACTGCAAAACTTATGCATCTCACCAGCCTTAAGTCGATCAATTTCACCATAGAGATCCTTTATAAGAGTTGATTTCATCATTTTTTGATTAACCTTCATGCAACAAACAAAGAATTAATTCCTGGAGACAATGCTTTCAACAAATGCCAATAGTTTTACCATATATGACAAAACCTGGTTCTGTTTATAAGAGGAATATTTTATGAAACCCAGTAACCGAACAACTATGCATAACAAGAACAGACCTCAGGCTTATTTTTAATATGCTTCGCCCTGTGGGCATAATCCAGTGTACTTAAGGTCTCTTCCAGACAATGAACGGCAGGAGAAACTGTAGCTATAATGCATGTCTTGGTTCTTCCTCCAAGAGAATCACGGAGCAACCGAGTAAGCTTGCTATCCCTACATCACAATTTATTGTATACTTGCATTCAGTAGGAATAGAAATATAGGCCACACCAGAAGAGGACAAGACAGCAGTTCAAACCTGTACGGGACATGGCCAAGATGCTCCACAAGAGCATTAATGACTCGCCCTAAAGTGAGTAAACTTTTGTTAATTTCACCAGCTTCCCTTGCACGACCCTGTTTTAAAATAATAAACCATGTATCAGTATTTTCAGCTTGAATTTCAACTGTGACCTTCCTACACTAAAACCAAAACCCCAAATAAAGTTAAAAAAAGAAAGCTAGTTCCATATACCTCTCTAGCACCAGAACGAGATATATTCTCAGAGCCAGCTAAATCAACCAAATTCAGTTTGCCACATTTAATTAGTTCTTCACCTTCAGGAGTGGCTTCCTTTATGTGTATTGTGATGCAAAACAGAGAATGTGACCGACTGCAATACAAGACAGATCCTTAATTATAGACAGAAACTTGACTTTAATTCTGCACATTACAGAAGCCAAAGGGGTTACCTTGATTGTTTATTTAACAGAGTTTCAGCAGTTCTGCGTTTTGCAGATCCCCGTTCCAGTAGAGTGAAAATTTCGCTTGCACTTGTAACAATTTCCTCCTCCAAACCCCTTACAAGTACTCCACCTTTCCCATCCTCCATAAGAGGCAACTGCTTTTTTTGTTTTTCATCCAAAGCTCTTGTAACTTCCTCTGGGGCAAGTAGATCAGTAATCTCCTCATTGTACAATTCTAAGAAAGTAACTTTCACACTATACTCTGCATTCTGGCTCTCAAGTGTATCAAAAATCTGCTTAACAGCTCTTGGTATGACTCCTGCTTCTGCAGGCAATTCTCCATTTGGCCCGCTCTGTCTCATTCCATATGACAACAATAAGTAAAAGATTCATTGACAAAATACTGAAAAGATAAATCACTCTAATAAAATCACAAGTTGCACGTATACTACCTTAGACCTTTTGCATTCACCTTCCATGGTGAATGTCTTCCCGGTACCAGTTTGACCATATGCAAAAATGGTACAGTTGAAACCTTCCAAAACTTCATTCACAATAGGAACCACCGCTTGTTCATATAAATCTTTTTGTTGAGCTGAAGGGCCAAAAACCTACATTTATTGCTAACATAACTTCAGTGTCTGCCACAAAAAAGCCCTATGAAGTTTGAACTTCAATAGAAAGAAACTAGAACAAATCAAGTTACAGCAAACACTAGAACATAATCACCGAAAAGCATATACATACATACACACATACAGACATACATACATACATTGACAATAATCCGCCCAGTTTAAGTGCAAAATACATATATACATTGACAATAATCTGCCTGGTTTAAGTCCAAAATCTATACTTTATTACGCGTAATAATCATATTCCACGTAAACATTCGCCGAAAAAAGAAAGGTGTACTTAGTTATCAAAATGTACAACGTTTCCAAGATATTCGCTTGCTTTTGTTTCAAAACCTCATGTTTCTATCAATAGTAAGTCTCAAAATGTTTTCCAAACATCTCAGACCATCACCCTTACTAGTTTTGGCAAAATCAAAATACAATAACAAGTAATCACTCTAATTTACAAAAGTGCCTACAACAAAACGGAATATTGAACAGAGAAACACAATTTAAGATTCCAAATCGTAAAATTATTAACCATATTTTCTTAAAAAAAAAAATTTAAATAATTTTTACGAATCATACCTTATCGAAAATGAAAACTCTATCGACATGCTTCCCGGCGATATTCTGCGAAACGGAGACCTCCCTCTGATAGTCATTACAAGTCACCACTTGGGGCGCGTTGTTTCTCAACTCCTCCTCGCTAAACGGTCTGAAAACACTCAAATTGACACAAACGAAATCAACATTATAAATATTTCGCAAATTTAAAAAAAAAAGCAAACAAACGCACAAACAATCGTTATTCTACCTGCAACGCAGAAGGACTTGCACATTCACGCCCTTCTCCTTCTCATTGCGACCAGACATTTTGATTCGAGGATAAGAAGGGGAATCGCACGCGCCTATGGTGTGTTGTTTACTAGATCCACTTCAGAAACTCTCCCTGTCTCCAACTATGTCTCTGTTTTATAAAATGTAGAATGAGAGCGGGACTGGGGTGAGATTTGAATTTTTGGGAGCCGCCTTCTGTTATATATCGGACGGTTGGTATTTGGGGTGTGGGATCGTGCGGTGTGGATAAATGCCTTTTAAGCTTACTGGATGTTTGCCCCGCATGTTGCATTTATTTACAAATTGGGGGTTACTAGCCCTGTTGTTAAGTTGGACCGAACACTTGAATCACAGTCCAGCCCATCTAACTATTACATTTTTAAATTGACCATCTAAATATTGCTCATATAATTTGAATATTAGTGGTAAGTAGGATTTGATTTAAATCGAGTTTATTTAAACTCGAATTTAAGCTTGATTTGAATAAGTCTTAAATGAGTTAAGCTTAAATAAACTAGAGTTCGATCTTGATTATGAAAATTCAATATTTTTGAGCTTAAGTTTTAGAGTGTTTAACTCGTCAAACTCACAAACCAAAAATTTTGATATAAAATGACATCATTTTGATAAATATACATTAAAATAATATCGATTTAATAACAAATTAATTAAAAACTCAATTCAAACTCAAACTAGAGATGAACTCGAGCTTGACTTTTTTGAAATGAGTCAAACTCAAGTTCAACTCTTTTGAAGTGAATTAAGCTTGAGTTTTGTTCCATACAAATCGAGTCAAGTTTTAGCTCAGACAAGTTTGAGTTTAACTCAACTAAAATCCAACCCTAATAGTAAGTGTCATTTATAAGAAATTTTAATTTAATAAATTAATTTATAAACATATAATAAATTATTTCAAAATTGACTGTGTTGGATGGGTTCTTTCACACTCATCATCGTTTTAATTCAATTTTGTTCCTACAAAGCCTTCCAAGTATTTGAATAATGCTCTACCACCCGTGGTCAATCTTACAAAAAAGAGATTGTAAAAATCTACTTTGAAATATTTGCCTAGAAAGATGCTCCATTATTCCTACAAAGTTGCAAAACTCTTGTTGGGTATAGCTTACAAGTATATAAGTCAATCAAGTAATATAGAAATATATCGATCCCACAAGAATTGGTTGTCGAATATTAGTTTGTTTTGTAATTTAAATTAGCTACAGAAATAAAATGCTAAATAAGGAAAGTTGAATTAAAATTAAAAGAAATATAAACTAACAAGCTAAAATTAATAAAAGAAATAAAGATCTAATAAATTAAAAGTGAAATATCGATATAAAGACACTTAGGGTTTATACTGTCAGTATCAATCACTCAAAAATCAGTAACAAATCCAATTAAAGTTAATGGTAAAATGAATTGTTAATGATTGATTATTTTATTTTACTTAATTCCTTTTTAAGAGTAACTAGACATGCTAAGATTAAAAGTTTACCTATATTTGTAGTAAAATGTTAATCAAAACCCATTAAATTTTATGACAATCAATTTATCCATAATGGATTTATATTTATTTCTAAATAAAACTCTAGGTTTAGCAAAAACATGAACTAATCAAGTATGTATTTCTTAGTATTACACTTCAATCTACAAACAAGCATGATGTTGGACTCTAACACCAAGCAAGAAGCTAAAAACACAATTACTAAATCAAACATTTATCACTATTGATTAATAATCAAAACCCATTACATAATCTTTGAGAATTTACAAATTCATCATAAACCCTAACAAAGAAAATTAGTTATTCATAACAATAAAGTTTAAACTATAAGACACGGTTGAAGAGAGAGAAATTTTAAATTAATAAAAGAAGATATTAAGAGAGATAGGAAAAACTCTAAAGTTTTCAAATCTTGATTCTTTTAAGTCTTCTTTCTTTAGTCTTGAATCTTCACTTTTATACTTATTTCTTAGAGTTTTATATCTCTAAAAATTCTTTGGGCTACTGTATTTTGGTGATGGTGAAGTGAGGGAGACGTAGGTCACTTTATATATGCTACCACTTAACCATATTTTATGTTTTTTAAATGAGCAATACTATGTGTACACATTTTGGGTACACAAATGTATACACACTCATATGTGTCATCATATGATTGGTTATTGTTTTATTCTTAATTCAAAATCATTCAATCACATGATGACACATATAAATGTGTACACATTTGTGTACCCAAAGTGGGTACATATAGTTTTATTGTTTTAAATATTATTTACACCCTTAACCATAATTTTTTTTAAATATTATTTATACCCAGTAATTATGGACACTAATTATAACTATACAATTGCCCATAATTGACCCCTGTCTCTTTATTTTCACTCTGAGAGGGCTTGAATATCTTCAAAATATTTAAAAATATAATTAAAAGTGCAAAATGAGGTCAAAGATTAATCAAACAACCTATCTTCACTAATAAAAATGCAATGCATTTCAAAAAAATTAATAAGTTTGTATTTAGATTATTACGTGACTAGGGGTATGGGTTAAAGAATAAAATGATAAAAGAATTAACAAATAAACATGTGTATACTATTAATGAGGGAAGTGGAAATCTACATGATCACAAAATAAAAATTAAGAAAAAAAATGTGAATATAAATTGCACTACTAATATGTACAAATTTTTTTCTATTTTCTTTTCCTCTTTTTTTTACATAATATTTTTTTCTTCTTTTTCTCACTTTTTTTTTCTCATTTTTTTCTCTTATTTCTTCTTTTTCTCATTTTCTTTTATTTTATATGTATCCATGTGTAAATATAAATATATTTCTTTCAAAAATCCCTCAAACTTATTTATTTGTACATAAGGGGTATATGGAGTAATGATACTTAGACTTCATACTTTTTCTTCATTCTCCCTTTTCAATTGGGCTAAAAAAAAAATCTTATGCAAATTCACTCATTTCATCAACAATATAACTCATTTGAAGAGTATGTTTAATATATTTATTGGCTAAGTGGGTAATTAAGGGTTAAAACAAAGAAAATGCAAAGGTTATAAATAAAACACAAAAAAAAAAGGCTTAAAGTGCTAACAAAAGATTAAACATCTATAAAGGTTAGCTAAAAGAATAAAACCATTTTAGGTTAAACAAACAATCAAACATATATTTGTATCATGTCCCTTATTAATGCATGCAACTTTTTATTTCAAGTATTTCGCTTCGAAAGATTGAGTGACAAGTTTTAAGACTCGTGAAACATTTAGAAAATATATCTAAGCATAAATAAGCCATTTTTAAGTAAGTATACACAATTTTGAAATAACGACTATATGTATAACAAACTATAGACAACAGATATAATAATCATAACTATTTCATCAATCATGAATGTATTCACACTCTGTCTCTTGTGAATAAAAAACGGTTCGATTGCTAAAGGTGCTCTAATAATTTAAATCACCTCAAAATATTTTCACAAATTGTCTTTTGAGATACAAAAAGTGAATTTGCAAAATTTAGTCCAAAGTCAAAAGAGGCATAAACAAACATAGGCCTAATCAAGACTAGTATGAACATAATTGCAACATATGAGTCAAATAAAAACTTGAAAATAAATCTGCATAAAACAGAGACAAAACTGAATGAAATAAAACTGTCATCAAAAAGCAAAATTAAAGAACTAAAAACAAAATTTTAATTGAAACTAAAGACTCAATGAAATGAACCTATTGACATGGAAGGAAAATAAGGGATTAGGGTTTTAGGCAAAACAATATGCATACATACATACATACATATATATTAAAAAAATTAAAAAATTAAAATGAAGTAAGTTAAAGAAAATAAGCCAACCAAACCTTTGCACTCCAGGAGCTGCATTTTTATGACCATATTTAACACTTATAATTACTGCTTCACACACTCAAAATACAAGTTTCAATTAAATTCAAATTCATCATCACAAAGAAATCAAACACTTATAACCACTTTTTTTTTCCTATTATACATATATATAGTTTAAAACATAAAATAATTAAAATATCTTTAAGTTTTGTACTCACCCAATCAAGCATAAAATCACTCAATCAAGACATAAAACTCACTCATTCATCCAATTAAGTCTAAAATATGAGGTGAAATAAAATGAAAATGTAAAATTTTCTGATGATTTTGACAGTGTTTGGTCGGTCGGCCAAACACCCAACCGACCACTTGACTAACCCTAAATCTCATAATCTTCTTCTTTCAAAGACAAAGTCAACTTAAAAAGTAGTTATATTTGTATAATAAGAAAAAAGATGGTTATATATATATATATATATCAAAGGCAAAATAAATACTTATTTTAATCAATATCTCAAGAAATCGATCAACCTAATTGCAATTAATGCATTCAATGGTAAAAACACAATTAATTAAATAAATCACAACTAATGAAAACATCAATTTGAACAAGATTTAATTGTAAACCATTTGTAGTTTGAAAATACTCCTCATGCCCAAACTTGCACTCCAATTGCTTCTCGTCTTGAAACTAACTTGACATAAACAAAAAGAAAAAGTTTAAACTAAATGTGGGAAGAATTATTTACTAATAAACTAAAAGAAAACTATGTAAGGAAAGACAAACTTAGGTTGCCTCCCAAAATCACTAATTTATGATCCTTAGCTTGACTCCTAATTAAAAAAAAAAAATCAAGGTGGACAATCATATAGTGGGTGAGAGACATCCACATTGATAGGTTCACCACTAAGATAGAGTTTCAATCTCTAGTCATTTACTTTGAAAGATCCAAATTTGTTACTCAACACCTTGATAGCTCCATGTAAGAATACTTTCATCACAGTGAAGGGTCTCGACCATCTTGACTTGAGCTTGTCCAGAAAGAACTATAGCCTCGAATTAGAAAACAATACCATGTCACCTTCACAAAATTCTTTCCTTGGGACATGCTTGTCATGCCATCTTCTAATTCCTTCATTGTAAACCTTGACATTTTAAGAGACATTTAGTTTGAATTCATCTAAGTCATCTATTTGAAGAAGACATTTATCATCTTTTATCGTGGCATCATGTATGATCCATACTTCTGGTGGGTCCTCCTAATATTTCTTGTTTGATACCTTATTCATGCGTTTATCCATAATATTGATGTTGTAACAAGAATTCACAATATTAGATTGCTTAGACATTTGAAAAACATTAAATTCTATTTTTCATCACCAATCTCAAAAATAAGTTTTCCATTTTTAACGTCAATGATTGCTCTTACTATGGCTGGCCTTCCTAGAATAAAAGGAATTTAAATGTCCTCTTCCATCTCCAAGACTACAAAATCTATAGTGATATAAAATTTTCCAACTTTAAATGACACGTTTTCCATTATCCCTATAACATACTTTATATATCTATTCATTAGTTGCAAGGTTACTATTATGGGCTTTAATTCTCCAAACTCCAATCTTTTGCAAATAGGAAATGACATTAGACTTATACTTGCTTTAAGATCACATAAAGCTTTATCAAAAGGTTCTTTACCAACTATACAAGGCATAGAAAAACTTCTTGGATTTTTAAACTTAGGTGGGAACTTATTTTGTAAGATGGCATTACACTTCTAAAAGAGCTTCCATTTTAAACTCTTCAAGTTTCCTTTTATGTGAGAAGATATCCTTGAGAGATTTGGCATACATGCGACATTTGAGTGATAGCCTCCATAAAGGGAACATTAAAATGTATCTATTTGAAGACATCCAAAAACTTTCCTAATTGTTTATCAAGCTTTGCCTTTTGATATCTTGGAGGAAAAGGCAAAGGTATAGTATAGGTTTTGGATGAGACTCTCTTTTTAGGAGCTTCTTGAACACTTTCGTCACCCTTTTTCTTTAATGAGTCTTTCTTACCCAACTTTTCAACTTCTTTTTGCTTGCTCTCCTTATCAATCTCATTCTCAACCTTACCTACATGTTCACCCAATTGTTTGTCACTCCTAGTGACAATTGCATTACAATGTTTCCTTGGATTTTGAGGTTGGCTAGGCAAATTTCCTATTTCTCTAGAATTAGAAGCACTTGCTAATTGACCTAATTGTGTCTCAAGCATTCTGTTATGTGTAGCTAATTGATCAACCTTGGCAGTTCTGATTGGCTTATATGGTAAGGAAATAAGCTACTATTAGAGATTTTCTCATACGATCAAGGTGTCCCAGTTAGATACCCCAAATACTTCTTAGCATGTGCACAAGGTACCATACTAGCTTTCACTAGGGTATTAGATATGTCGATTCTAGTTTGGATCTCACAATTTTCGTGGATGATCCAGGTTAGGGCACTGAGGTGTCGTAGTGTGACAATGGTTAGCTTACAAATAGAACACGAATTTTATTGTCAAATAATTTATTAGCCATGGGTATCAAAAGGTCTTCATTTACTGAGTTTTACTCATGCATTTCCTTTTTGTATGTTTTACAGGTAGAGGTGAGTAGCGAGATTGACAGAAAATCCAATGGTCTAGCTAGCAGGTGCACAAGACAAGGGTTTGTTATTATTCAGATTATTAGACACATAGTTTTTGTTACCATTATTATTATTGTGTTATTACTGCTTAGCATGTGCACAAGGTACCGTACTAGCTTTCACTAGGGTATTAGATATGTCGATTCTAGTTTGGATCTTACAATTTTCGTGGATGATCCAGGTTAGGGCACTGAGGTGTCGTAGTGTGACAATGGTTAACTTACAAATAGAACATGAATTTTATTGTCAAATAATTTATTAGCCATGGGTATCAAAAGGTCTCCATTTACTGAGTTTTACTCATGCATTTCCTTTTTGTATGTTTTACAGGTAGAAGTGAGTAGCGAGATTGACAGAAAATCCAATGGTCTAGCTAGCAGGTGCACAAGACAAGGGTTTGTTATTATTCAGATTATTAGACACATAGTTTTTGTTACCATTATTATTATTGTGTTATTATTATCATTACTGTTAGTATTTTTCAAAAATTTGGGGTTCTTACAAATATTGATTAGAAAAGTGTTTTTATTACATCACATTTTTGCACATTCTATAATTATGATCATGTAATGAAGTTCTCAAATAGTTCAATTATGCATGTCTCTTTTGTTATATTCTCATTGGGGTATGTATCAAAAGAAGGGTGTTACAATCAATTACATGTAACAACATATAAATATAACCAAAACTTGCGGGATATTTTTATGAAAGTATGCCTAAACTTGGCTCTAATACTACTGTAGAGTTTTAGGACGTCATTAATCAGTTGCACAACGACATTAAAAAATTTTAAAATTTATCAAAGATCCTTAAACTCATCTAGGATACTTATTTTAATGTATAGATTTATGAACATATTGAACACACATAGGACTTTAAATTTATTGAAAGTTGTAATGCATAAAAATTCTAATTAAATTAGGATTCTAACTTAACTTAAACTTTTTATCAAAGAAGGACTTTGAAAAATCTTTGTTTAACTAAAACATCTTATCCACGAGTTAACTCAACCTCGTATCCATCATTTGGCTTTACTCGATTAGACTTTTTAGTGGGTCCAACCAAAACCATGTAGTACATTCGCATTATGCCATATGACACCGTACAAACCAAATGATTCCAGTCAAAATACATTCATACGTTTCTCTTTTTTCATGATCTCAAGATTATTGTTAATCGATCCTTGTCTCTTGGTTTGTACCAACCCTTTAATGCATGTGACCCATAAGCTCCCTATCAAATTGATAATGTCTAAACTCAAGTTGAATTCAGACATAGACCAGGATTGGTCTTTAGCAAAACATCATGATCACCCGGACAACAAAGTGTCAATGAATATAACTATAAGTTTTTATAAAATCACAGTTACATGCAATTCAATCATTTTGTGAATCGATATCTCTCAAAGCGAAGACATAGAAGTATGTCTATCTTAGTAGTTTCTCGATATGAGCTGATACACATTATTGATTTGCATAGATTAAGTGATAACCTCATCCCACTGTGGCCACAGATTTAAACAATCATAAATGTCTTTTAACATTTATATATGAGGTATTTTTTTCTATGCTCATGATTGATGAATCCTTTATTGACTAACCATAACTCCATGAATCTCACGATATGATTGTTCACTACCTTTATGATACTTCTATTATCACAATACGTTGGATAATGTCAAACCATACCAATCCTTGTACAAGATGATCTAGCAACATTAAGTCAAATGATCATATGCACTTGTGGTATTTAGACAATTTGTTCCATAGATACTGGAGTAATCATCCATATGGATATCATCTAGTGGGGTTAGTCTAGTGAACACTTTTACAACGTACACCCATGTGTTGTACTAAGCTTCAGTAAATAGCTTTGACACGTGAGAATTATCATTACCTTTCGGTAGGGTCACTCAACACTATGATAATTTTATCACCATTATATGCGCCTTTGGACATTGTAATGTTGGGATTTTGGACTTTCCTAGAATGGTCATCTAATATGTGTATAGAGTTCCTATGATTAGTTGTTTGATCCTCTTGTCACAATTTGCCATTCTAAAAGCATGTTATTCACACAATCATATAATAGATAAATATATGAACTAAATAATTATAATTTTTTTATTAATTAATGAGATAAATTATAATTATAACTATCAAATCAATTGGGTCTAGGGTATCTATCCTAACATGTACATCTTTACACTCCTAAGATGGGTAGTGTAAAAAAAACTATGAGACTCGATAAGAATCTTATCTCTTAACCTTACCACATTAAGAACACATACTCAATCTTTGAATCTTAACACATCCTCAATAACACTAAAATCTAGCTCAACACCCATGGAAATTCACTACCTCATTTGAATGCACCAATCATTTGATAACTCAGCCTCATAGATCTCATGCAACAAGGTTGACTAACTTCCAATACAGCAAATAAGCCAAAAAACAACTCTATCTAATTTCTTTCCAATTGCTACTGTAACTCATGACAAGCTGTAATCTGAGACAACATCACTTTTCTATTTAAGACGTCAATTACCCTATCAGTGTTTCTCATGTGGCACCTGATATCATAATCATAATCTTTTACTAGTTCTAACCATCTCTTCTATCTTATATTTAACTATTTCTAGGTGAAAAAGTACTTCAAATTATTGTGATCTATGTAGATATTGCACTTAACTCCATTCCAGTAATGTCACTAGATTTTAAATGCAAAGACAACTACGACTAACTCTAAATCATAGGTGGTCTTATATTCCTTGAGCTATTGAGAAGCATACGTAATCACTTCCCTTTTTTACATCAATACAACTCTCAATCCCTGGTGAGAGGTAATGCTAAACTTTATTTTTATTTAAAAATAATGGGTCTTAGTCTTTTGGATAGGGGATTTGCCAATGTAGAGTTTGTGTTGGTGTATTCTATAACAATGTCACCTTTCTTGACTAGGGCTTTGACTTTAAATACTTTACTTTCATATGTTTTGATTTATTACTAATTATGTTATTCTTGGAAAAGAATACAACTGCATTATTATCATAGTAAATCATCAAAAGCTTAAAGATGGATTCAACTACCAAAAGCACAGTAATCAAATTCTTCAACTAATTACTTGTATGGTTGTTTCATATTAAATAACAAATTCTACATACATGGTTGAAGATGCCATCAAAGTCTGTTTTGCACTTTTCCATGATATAACCCTACCAGCGTGGATCAAAATGAATTCTGAAGTAGACTTGTAATCATCCAAAAAACTACCAAAGTTTGAATTAGAATACCCCAATACTTCAAGATTCTCAACTCTTCTATATACTAGCTTGAAATCTTTTATCCTCTATAAATATTTTATGGCTTTCTTAACAACAATCTAGTGATTAGTACTTGGATTGGAAAGATAATGATCAAGCATATCACAATGGATGCAATGTCTAATCTAGTACAACTTGAGCATATATTAAACTCCCAATTACACTAGCATAAGGAACATGAGACATAGATGCCTTCTCCACATCATTTTGAGGAAAATGTTTAACACTAAGCTTATCTCCTTTCATTACAGGTACCTCACCACCCTTACAATTGTGCATATTAAATCTCTTAAGCATTCATTCAATGTAAGCCCTTCTATAATAGTCCTAATAACTTGCGATCTTTGTCATGGAGAATCTCAATACCAAAGGAAAAAAGGTGTTTTTCCAAGGTCTTTCATATCAAAATTCTTAGACAAAAATTGTTTTGACTCATGAAGCAAATTACCATAATTGCTAACTAACAAATTATCATCAACATTAAGGACCAAAAAAATAGATCTCCTATTACTTATCTTGATATATACATATTGATCGAACTTGTTTTCCACAAACCCATACCAAGTTCTTACCACATCAAACTTCAAATACCACTATCGAGATACCTATTTCAATCCATATATAGATTTTTTCAATTTGCATACCATATGTTTTTTTCGTCAATTTTAAAACCTTCTGGTTGCTTCATGTAGATTTCTTCATAAAGATTTCCATTTATAAAAGTTATTTTCACATCTATTTGGTGAATCAAAATGAGCTACCAAAGCCATAATAATTTTGAATTAATCCTTAATGGACATTAAGGAAAAAGTCTCATTAAAGTATATACCTTCTCTCTAAGTAAAGCTTTTAGCAACCAATCTAGCTTTAAATCTATCAATTTTACTCTTAATGTCTTTCTTGATCTTGAAAACCCATTTACAACCAATTGGTCTAACCCTATCAAAAAGCTTTATTAGATCCTATACATCATTGTCATTCATAGACTACATTTCTTTTGTCATAGTCTCAAACAATTTATCTGACTGTGGGAAAGAAATTGTCGCTTTAAAATTCACATGATTTACAATCTAATCAATATCATAATTAGACTCATCAAGATAGACATAATAATCATAAAAAATAATTCGTCGTCTCTGTCTAGTTGATCTTCTAACTAAAAATACAATTATAGGTTCATTAGGTACAATATTAGATATAGACAACTAAACTAATGCAAGATTTGAAACAATATCATTAGTAGTGGCTTTATTTTAAATACACTAATGTTCTGAAAGATTATCTAAAACTAGTTGTCTATGCTCCTCAACAGGATCAGGTAAAATACCATTATATACATTTGTCAAATGCTTCAACCTAGATAGACAATTTTCAAATTCCTTTAATAGTTGAGAGCTTTTACCCTTTGTTGAATCAAGCTCAAGAAATTTAGTGGTTATTGATTCAATCATTCTCGTGCTATGAGAAGGGTAATAAAATTTGTATCCTTTGGAATGTTTAGGAAATACAATGAAATAACCCCAAACAGTCTTAAGATCCAATGTCTTCTTATTCATGTTGGGTTTGATACCCTAAAACCAATCCCTATGAGGATTTCATTAATAAAAGTTATATTTGTAATCTATTATAACATTCTTTATCTATAAAGTATATTAATATATACTCAAACAAATGTCTTAAGAATGATTGAACTGTGATGAGAGGATCAGTGTTTGACACCTGATTATGAGAACCCTATGTGCATATTAGGTGGTTATTCTTAAAACATCTGTAACTCTAATATTACTATGACCAAGGGCAATGGTAATAGTGATAGAGTTATCACAGTATTGAATAACCTCATTGAAAGATGATGACAGTTCTCACGTGTCAAAGTTGTTTACTGACAACTGGGTGTAACACATTAGTACATATTGTAGACATGCTCATCGAACTAACCCACGAAAAGGATTCTATATAGATGATTGCTTTAATATCCATGAAATATATCATCTTAGTGAATGAAGGTACATATGATCCTTAGACTTGTGGTCACTAAACTATTTTGTGCACGAGAGTTGATATCTCAATTAGGGTCTTCTAACATATGACAACAACCAATTAAATTTATGACCATAATGAGATTAAATTGATGCTCGATCTCAATTTCTTTAATCATTGATAGAAGTTACTCTATGTAACTCGAAGATCTTTAAGGGAGACACTTCATCTATACTTCAGCCTTGAAAAGATATTATATGACAAAAGGATCTAATTGTACGAGCAATCGTATCACTAATAGGTTAAGAGTCATATGTTGACATTATACTAATTGAGTGACCATAATGTTTTGCCAGAGGTCGTTCTTGGTCTGTATCTAGACGAATATTAGGTTGGGAGCTCGATACAAATTTGGTCAGCACTGACTTAGTGAAGAGTTTATTCTTTCTATTATAAATTATCATTAGCTTTTATAAAATTGTTGTTGCAATTTTATAATTGATGCTATTATTAATCTAAATTGTTAACTGGTGTTTTGTTGTTGCAATTCGTTTGAGGCTATATAATAAATGTAAATTTGTATTAAATTTATTGTGTTTTTGTTTGATATTGTTGATATTTGTAGGGCATTAAAATTTTTGGTTGAATGTCAAATTGGTTCACGTTGTTGTGTGAAATCACCTTCGATGCACGTTGTTACATGTTTCGAAGGTTGTTACTAGTGTGAGGATGGTTTATGTGTTATATTCCCTTACTATGATGATATGGTTGCCAGAAATTGAGAAATTTTGTAGGTTTCTCCATCATTAGAAAATATAAAGAATTCGGGCTTGGAAAACTCCATATGTGACTAGCTCCAAGTCGTGCATAAGGTGGCCTGGTGGCACATTCCTTAATGCCACCCCAACATAGCATTACTAAGCACGATTGGATATTTCATGTTTAAGCAGCTCCCTTGCATGATTTCTAGACATGTTGCCAGTTTCTAGTCGTGTTCTCCAACCGTGCATGCTTTTGGAATTTTGTTAAATTTCAAATGCATGATTGGACACTTTACCTGCACTTTTAACAAAGTGAAAAAGATCAATTTAGTCTTTTTTTATTGAATTAGGATTGAATTAAGATTTTTTTACCTTTGGGGCTGAAATACAATTTTTCAAAACTTGAGGGACTAAAATGTGAATTGACATTTAGGTAAAATAATTAAAATTAATTTATTTTAATTTTGATTATAATGAATGTATGTTTGTATATGCATGCTGTCCGGTATACAACTTAAGAACTTTGTGTGAATATTTTTATTTTATTTATTATTTTTGGGTTTGTAATAATTAAAATAGGACATGTGTATCCTACCTTCTCTAAAGTTTTATTGTACTTCTCTTCTCACCTAACTTCTTTCAAATATAATTCGAAGTTTTTGTTTTATGAATGTAAAATTAAAATAAAATTTAATTTTTTATTATTAGAAAAATTATAACTAGGAAATGAAGTCATATAGAATTGAAGACTGAAGATGAAGAAATTATTGAAGACCCGAAGAGCAAGACCTAAGTAGATTAGTCAACCTCTTATGGACAAAGGGGATTGACATTAGTTAAAGTTGTACACCGACATGTTTAATTTTTGTTGTAGAATGCATATTAAGTTTTATTTTTCAAATAATCACCTTACATGCTAAATTACTAAAATTGGTGAGACAATAATAAATCCCTTAAATATATATATTAAGTCTAAAATAACCAAATGTCTTCCAATAAGATGCCTCAAGGCAAGCCCCTGTTCATTAGAACTTTGTTGGTCAAAATGAGGGGTACACTTCTACCTGGGGGAAGCTCAAGTGATTTTTATATTAAGTCTAACTTAGCTATTACACTTAGCTTGTTTGCTAAAGCGAAGGTAAAAGTGTATTAGCGGCAAAGTTAGAGACATGCAATTATTATTGAATAGGTGATATGTAGTATCAACCCTATTGAAATCGAGAATCACAATTGATATATCATGATTTATTCATGTGTAACTGTTAAATTAAATATCATGAATTTTTGTGATTGGTTTTATTGATCTACCTAATTGGTTAATTCGAACTTGTTCGTCAAAGCGAAGGGAACAATTAATTCAATGGGATCTCAGTTTACTAGAAAGTCCACCAAGATTTTTTAAGTCCAATGGAGAGAGCTATTAGCTTAAATAAAATAGTGGGAGCATTTATTAGACAAAAGATCACGTTAAATAAATATGAAATTAAAATAAGAGTTTATTCTTAGTTTTGTAGAATAAACTTAACACACGACTTAACGTTTGAAAAAATATTCAAAAATAAGTTTAGTTTGGATACAAAACACCTCGACTAGTATTGATGTTTATGGATTGTACTATAAGAGAGGAGAATTTTGTATGTTATCCTAAAAGATTTACCAATTATATCCAAACTTAACATTGAAACGAGGGAATTTCATCCTTACAAGAAATGTAAAAACGGATAACATAATAAGGAATGAAACACACTTGTTTAATATAGTTAAATTAATCAAGAGTGCCAAAGCTCTATACTCACGTATGACAAATAACATGAACTTTAACCTTGTTATCTTGTCTCTAACCAAATTATATATTAAGTTCGTTATGGACTTTCTGAAGGATAACAAGAGAGAATCCATTGAAGATTTGATAAGAATGGTAGTGAATGTTGATGTATATATTAGAATGGCTAAATAGGTCAAAGCCAATTGAAAAAAGAGGAAGAAAGAAGTAAGGTTGATGTCTAGCTAAATTTTGAATTTCAGCCAGTACTCCAAAACACACTAAACTCTCATAAGGCGTAGTTGGCAAAGTAAGATAATTTGATTTGATGTAGTAAGCCTAGCCACTGAAGCAAACGTTGTAAAACATTTCTAGCTAATGAAAGAAGGAAGATTAAGTCTTCAACTTCAGATAAGATTGAGAATTGAACATTTTTTCTTAAAATCTTGCAATATTTAACTTAAGATTTAAATTCTCACGTTTGTTCGATGTGAAGAAACCAAGGTATAGTGAATGCTAGCCAAGAGAAGAGGTGGACCTACAAGTTAGAAATGTGACACGTGCATGTCACATTAGCTGTAAGATCTATGTATTTATTCCATCCCACAAGTAACATGAAAAGAAATAAAAACTAATTGTAATATTTTTAAAACTTTTGAGAGATTTATCACTATGATTATTTTAAGAATTCTTAATCGTATAAATTAGTTTGGATCAATAATTCAACACAAAAGATTAAGTCATAATTGGAATTTTAATTCATTCAATTGTTGTTCAATGATAGATACTAATTACATTTTTTAGACAAAGATAAACATGTCAACCTTTCGCTGTTTTTAATGAGAATATCATTTGAGTGTTGAATTTTGTCAAAAAAATAAAAATTAATAGTTTGTGTCAAACAAATCAAATTTTGAATTTTATCTGATTTATTAGATATTTCAGTGAATATGATCTGATGATTTTTGTAAAATACGAATATGAATATCCTAAAGAAATTTAAGAATGAAATAACAAATTTGTCAACGCATATATTTAATCATTTGGGTTAAACCAAAGAGGTGAATGCATAAAACAGATGGTCTAATTTAATACTTGAGGTGTAATGAGAGTTTTAATATCACTAAATGTTCTAAAATAATTTCATAATTGTAACTCACATTTATGTTTATATAAAACACACTATATGTGTTGTATACATTGAATTGAAATCCAATTACTCATTTAACAATGGTAGTGACATTAATATTAAACAATTAACTTAAGTTAATTATCTTGTGTAATATTTTAAAAGAAATTTAAGAATATTACAAATTTAAGAATATTACCCTTCTAATACTAAATAGATTTTAAATCTATTTTGAAAGATTCTTTTAGATGTCATTTTCTAAAAGATTAAGTGGGAGGATAATAAAACTTAGTTGAGTTCTAATTCACAAAAAAGATAAATATAAAGTAAATAATATGTCAATAAGTATGTTTGAACATCATAATGAAGATTACTTATTCCTAGAAGAAAACGAGTAATTAGCATAAGTATACAAAAACATCTAAGAACATCTAAGAAAGATGAAGTGCATTATGAGTTTATAAGAATTAAAATTCTCATAACTTTTGATAAATGCACTGATAATAGGTTGCCCACTAGGTTAGTTTTAGAATTAAAAAATTGTTATTGTGATCCTTCTATTTCTAGAAACTTAGTTTTTGTGTTTGTTTTCAACAAAGAGAGATTTATTTTCAATTGCTAATGGTATTATACCTATTAGCTTAAATAATATTCTCCATGGAACAATTGAATTGTATAATGGATTATACAATTTGAAACTTGATTATTAAATTCTCAATATGCAAAATAATAAACGATTAAAATTGAATGATTTGAATATCACATATCTATGGGATTGCATGCTAGCCCATATAGAACCGAAATGTGTATCAAGACTTTTTGAACAAAGAATCTTACACACATTTGACTTTCAGTCATATGATGAATGTGAATTGTGCTTGTTGGATAAGATGGCCAAAACACCATTCACTGATCACAGTGAAAGATGACTAAACTATTAGGGATCATATACAACAATGTGTGTAAGCCTATGACAATGTAAAGTAGATATAAAGAAGTTTACTTCATTATATTTACTGATGACTTCAATAGATATGGGTATGTGTTTTGATAAATTCAAAAAATTTAAGAACAAAAGTAAAAAAGTAACTTGGGAAACAAATTAAAGTCCTCTAAAGTGATCAAGAAGGCGAATACTTGAGTGTTAAATTTAGACAATATCTTAAGGAATATTGGGTTGTATCTCAACTCACTGCTCGTGGTATTTCACTACATAATGGTGTATTTGAACAGAGGAATATGACCTTGATAGAAATGGTCAAGTCCATGATGAGATTTGTAATCTACCCATATTTTTCTAAGGTCATACCCTAGAAACTGTAGTCTATACAATAAACCGTGGCCTATCTAAATATATAGATAAAACTATAAGTTATAAACTAGGTGAAAGGGTAATCTACATTACTTAAGGATTTTACGTTGTGAAACTTATGTAAAAAAATTAACTTTAAATAAGTTAAATGCTAAGTCTGAAAAATGTATCTTTGTAAGGTACCTAAAGGTTACTAAGGGATACTACTTTTACCACTCTAAAAAGCAAAAATTTTTTGTTACTCATACCTTATGTTCCTTTAGAGGGAAATTATTCTCTGGAGAACTAGTGGAAGGATAGTAGAACTCGATGAAGTTTTTGTATCATAAGATACCATAGATGTTAGACAAGACAATGTGTCATCACAGATGGTTAATCATGATAATGAAGTTCTTCCACTTCAGGTGGAACAATCTTATCATACACAACTGTTATGTAGATCTATATAAGTACGTCACGAGTTAGAAAGATTTGGTTTTCTTTTGGCTTAGCACAATGATGTACTAGTCATCAATGATGACGAATCTAAAGCCTATGATGAGGTTGTTTCAAGTCTAGATATTGATAAATAGTTGGATGTCATAAAAGCTAAAATAGACTTTATATACCAGAACCAAATATAAACTACGGTTGATGCACCTAGAGAGGTAAAGCTTGTAAGGTGTAAATGAGTTTTTAAAAAGAAAATTGATATGGAATGTAACACGCATGCCAATAAAATATAAATAGTTGCCAAATGTTTTACTCAAAAGTATGACATAGATTATGATGAAGTCTTTTCACCAGTCATTATCCTTAAGTCTATTAGGATTATATTTGCTATAGGTGTGTATTATAACTATTAAATCTTTTATATGGATGTCAAGACTGCATTCCTATACAAAAACCTTATAAAGAACATTTATATGATTTAACCCGATGGTTTTATTCTTGTTGGATAGACAAATAAGGTATGCAACCTAGAAAAGTCGATTTATGGATTTAAATAGGCTTTGAGAAGCTGAAATATTCATCTTGATGAAGTTGTTCGTGAATTTGAATTCATCAAGAATAAAGATGAATTTTGTGTGTACAAGAAGATCAATAGGAGTGTAATAGCATTTCTGGTATTTTATGTCGATGACATCTTGATTATTGGAAATGACATACTAAATTGCAATCGGTAAAGACTAGGTTATCCAAGTATTTCTCCATGAAAGACTTAAAGAAAACAACCTATATTCTTGAGATTAAAATTTACTGAGATAGAAAGCATAAATTGATGGCTCTAAATCAAAACACATATGTAAACATGAGATTGACAAGATTATATATGGAAAAATCCAAGAAAGAATTTCTACCCATATCCTATGGTATATATCTTTCAAAAGATATATGTCCAACTATATAATTTGAAAGAGATAAGATTAGTAAGATCTCATATATCTCGACTATAGGATCAATCATTTATGTCATGCTATGCACAAAGATTGATGTCTCATACGCCTTAAACATTTGTAGTAGATATTAATCTGATTCAAATGAAAAAACATTGAATGGTTGTCAAGAACATCATTAAATACTTAAGAAGGACTAAACATGCGTTTTTGGTTTATGAGAGGAAATCTAAACTCATCGTAAGAGGCTATAATGATGTTAGTTTTCAAACTAATCGAGATGATTACAAATCTCAATCAAGGTTTATGTTTTGTTTGTAAGTACTATAGTTAGTTGGAAAAGCTCCAAAAAAAGTATAGTAATTGATTCTATTATTAAGTCTTAGAATATTGCCCTTTTTCAAGTGACAAAAGAAGTTGTATAAATCAAGAAGTTTGTGACTAAACTTGGAGTGGTTTCAAATATCACCAAGTTGATTAAACTCTATTGCGAGAATAATTGAGCGATTGCTCAAGCAAAAGAGTCGCGATCTTATAAAAAATCCAAGCATATACTCAGATGATATCACTTAATCCAAAAGATTGTTTAACAAAATGACAAACATATAGCAAAGACTAATACAAATAACAATTTGGCTAACTCACTAACAAAACCTCTGTCATAGTATAAGTATCATAGGTATGTAGTCGAGCTCGACATTAGATATATAATTGATTAGTTATAATGCAAGTGGAAGATTGTTAGGGTAGGTGCTCTAGAGTCAATCGAATTTGACATTTGTAGATGTAATTTTTTTTATTAATCATTAATAAAAGGATTTACTATTATTCAATTTATATGATGACTATTTATATGATACTACGAATAACATGCGCTTAGAATGATAAAACTATAACAAAGGGGTCAAACGACGGATCGTGAAAGCCCTATGTACACATTAAGTGCGCATTCTAGAAATATTAGTAATCCTAACATTGCAATAAAGACATGTATAATAATAATGAAATTATTATTTTGTTGAGTGATCCTACTAAAAGTGATGATAGTTTTCACATATTGAAACTATTGTAGACAGGTTGGTGCAATACATGAATGCACATTATAGATGTTTTCATCAGACTGACCTGATCAAAGAATATCCATACAATGGTCTTTATTCATCTACACGGAGGTAACCACAAATACGAAAACTTATGAAAGTTATTTAGGGAATTATGCAATACCTAGATTACATAGAAATATGAATGAAAATGAAGGGAGAGTTGAAAGAAAAATATCTCAATATTTAAGGGTAGGATGACTCTAGTGAATTATGGAAAAAGTTTTCAATTTATATTGAACAATTAGCCTAGTAAACCTTTAGTCAACTTCCAATATTTTCATTCTAACCCTTTAACTTTAGATTATGATATAATTGGATTTATCATGATATAATTGGATTCATATTACTCGTTAATAAAGCTTCAATTCATTTCACTTAAGTCTAACAATAAGTAAGATATACATCATGATATAATTTGATCCATGTTACTTATCAATAGAGCTCAAAATCATGACATTCAAGTGTTATTCACTCTATATGCAATTTACTATTGTATGTGACTCATAGTGTTATTCACTCTATATATAATAGATATATAACCTTTTAATCGTAACTATCAATTTACTATTGTATGTGACTCATAGGTTCCTTATTGTGTTAACAGTGAATAAATTTTATAATTAATCTACAATTAATCAATCATTTATTTACAAATCATAAGCGTTTTCTAACAAGACATCATAACAATCCAAACAATAAAGAATTAATGGGATACTAATATTAGCCTTCTACAACTAATATCTAATCAAGGATGAGGAATTGAAATAACATCTACCTTATATTATCTTTGATACTAGTGTTTGGTTACTCACGTAATGATTGAATACACATTAAATTGTATACCAACTCGTTCCTATTATAGCCATAGATTTTCAGTACGTTGTTATAACCAAACAACATGGTGAGATATATACTCTTCTATCCAAAAATGATGAATCTTATATATGTTAATCCTTTATAGCTTTGATACATTTCTCAACATAACCAACAACTATCGTATTGATAGCTTTTAGGAAAATACTACATTAAATTAGTGTCAAACTGGATAAACTAGTGTGTATGACATTCCGATGATCTAAAGTCAAAAGATCACATGCACTATTGTCCATTATAGAGTATGTTCCATAAAATTTGGGATTACCATCTATCTGGAATCCTCTAATAGGTTATTCTAGTGAACATGTAGTTAACATGAACTAATGTGTTGCACTTAGGTAATACCAATAATCTCGACACATAAAATCGATAACTACCTTTTAGTAAGATCATTCATAACTATAATAGACTTACTATATTATTTATGTCTTTTGTCAAAATAATACCACGACTATGAATGCTTTTAAAGTAGCCATATATATGCTCATAGGTTTCTTATAATCAAATTACACATTGCTCTTTTCATCATGGTTCTACAACTCTAAAGATATTTGTCTTGATAGACGTGTAAGCATATACACTTACAAATAAAAAGTATCACTAGAAGACATTTAAATATGA
Organism: Mangifera indica; assembly: GCF_011075055.1. Lineage (NCBI taxonomy): Eukaryota > Viridiplantae > Streptophyta > Magnoliopsida > Sapindales > Anacardiaceae > Mangifera > Mangifera indica. The sequence continues at coordinate 9,370,983 of NC_058146.1, forward strand.
CCTTACATCAATTTATATCATCATGAAGATTAGTTTTAGAGCACTAACTCCAACAACATAATGTATATCTCAATAAGGACACGTGTCTTTAATCACAAAATGGGAGAGATAAGATTGATCAAGTATGTTGTTTTGTACACTTAGATTGATGTATCATATTCTTTGGATGTTTGTATTATAAATCAATTAGATCCAAGTGAGCATCACTAGACATCAATAAGACCATTCTTAAGTACTTGAAAATGAGTAAGGATTTTTTATCGATTTATAAAAGAAGATCAAGAAATCATCGCAAGAAACTACATAAACTCAAGTTTTCAAACAAAAAGGGATGATTTTAGATCGCACTCTAGTTTTGTTTTTAGTTTGAATGATGTTATGGTTAACTAGAAGAGCTTCAAGCTTGGTGTGGCTATAGAACGGAGTCAAGAGTATATAGCTTTATTTGCTACAACTAAAAAGGTAGTTTAGATAAAGAAGTTTATCACTAAACTTGGTGTGTTTCGTAGTATTGCTAACCCTATAGAACTTTATTGTGATAACAATAAGACAATAGCTTATGCAAAGAAGTTATGGTCTCACCGATGGTCCAAAGGCATATTTAAATGATTCCACCTTATTAGGGAAACTGTGTAGTGTGGTGTTGTAGAGTTGACATAAATGATAACATAGTCGACCCGCTAACCAATCATTTGTCATGGTAGAAGCATGATAGACACATTGCATCATTTGGTGTTAACTAATAACTAATTGGTTATAGTGCAAGTTAAAGATTGATAGAGTAAATATTCTAAAGTCAATGCTCTAATCAATGTATTAGCTTAAACTTGTAACTTGTATCATGGTTATATTAGTAAAATGACACCTCTCCATCATTATCCTACTTTGTGTAATTACATGAATGTCCTTGGCGATGGAACCATGACGAGGGAATTTGTACATGTCACTAATCGTGATAATTAATGACCATTCTAGATTCGTTCTTACTCCTAATATTCTTCTAACATATGACATAAATAATATGATTAAAACTATTATAGTGTTGAAAGACCAAATTAAAAGATAGTGATAGTGTAACATTCTTGATCTAATAACTCGGTCCATTATCAAGATATTATCTATTTTGAATACATAATCTATCGTGATTTTATTTCTGAGCCTTACATCCCAAAACACGTTTTGACAGCTTAAAAAACTTGCAGACTATTTAACCAGTAAAGTTCTCTCATCTTTAACCGATATAAGATACACAGACAAAATACAGACAGACCCAATATCTCGTTTGTGTTTTGTCAAAGTGGGATTTGCTTAAATGTATCACATACATATCCTTTGATAGGACTCGGTATCCTCATTGAGGTTTATCTCATCATCGCTCAAGAGGACACATAGAGCTGCTCTGATACTATTTGTAACATCTTTGACTCAATAGTTTGTCTATTGTTAAGATATTGTCTACTTTAGACACACAATTCATCATAATTATATCTTTGGGTTTTATAACCTAAAACGCATCTTGATAGTTTAATAAATTCACAAACTATTTAATCAATCAAATTTTCTCATTCTTAACACATATGAAATACACAAACATAATACAAACAAACACAATATATTTCTTATATTTCATCAATGTAAAATTTATCTAAGAGAATCACAAATAGATCTCATGTATCTCAAATTGTTTGCTAACCACTTGGTGTAATACATTGATTCATATTAATTAGACATGTTCACCAAAGTAACTCATTAAGAAAATTCTATTAAGATGGTAACTTCAAAATTTATAGAACACAACCTTTAACCAATGATGAAACTTGTGATCTTTAAACTTAATATTACTAAACCCTCTTATAAAATTATTGATATAATTTGATACTAATCTAATATAACCTTTAATAAAAGATTATTAAAACAGTTATAATTAACCATATTAAAAGATTTATAAAGAATATAATAGATTAATAGAAGATTAATTACTCCCAGATATGAAAATAAATAACAAATATCAACAACCACTTATATTTAGAGCGGCTGTAGTATTGAATTACTGCTCAATTATATGTCACCTATCTATGATAGTATCTACGATAGCATCTACGATAGCTGTCAGACACCACAGTATGTTGGCCGGTTAGTGCCATCCCAATAATTAACTATAACCCTGCATCTTGGTGCGCCCAAGGGCCTGACAGCTGCCCAGCCGGAAATTTCTCCTAGAGTAGTAATTGAACTCTGCTACGATAAATCATTTTTATTTTTTTAAGGTAATAAGTGCTCTGATAAATCTGCTAACACGGGTGCAAGCACTACATGCACCCGTGCCAGGCAGCCATGACACCAGTATCCTTGTGTACGACAACAGCAACTTATGAGGAATCAAATTGGCATGAGACCTGGTGCCTAGGGCTTTCTTTAAATTTGATTTGTAAACCAAGATAATGGATTTTTTCTATTATACTTTATTACCGCATCGCTTTCAATTGGTATTAAGAATGCTTGAAAGACTGTATACCGTATAGCCATCTTTAATGATAACCTAATATGAAAAGATTTGACAGTTTTCAAGCAATTGTTTTCATGTGACTCAGAACCTTATCCAGTTACCAACAACTTCCTACTCTAGAATTACAAATTCACTAGGTTCCTCCATATCATTCTTGGCAAACCATTGCTGTAATTGATGTCTCTCATAAGACATTCCAGCACCTCCACTCTGCTATCCCACTCCCATCAAGGTTTTCAAAAAACACCAATTACCAGGTGTTCGGGAAGTCATACCCAAATCATAAAAATTCACAATCCATTCGAATGCACAAATGCAAACTGTGGGCAAGAATATCACTGCACGGTGACTGCAATCTTGAGTACATGACAAAGTTAATTTAGAAATTTTCCAACAAAGACGGGTGGAAAACAATGAATAAAATCTATGTCAGCTGGCAGTTTCATTCTGAGATAGATTGATTCATACCATATGCAAAAAATTGCTAATAATTCCAATCTGGAAGTACATTCTACAACTCATTCCCAATATATTCTCAGATCAGTGCTTAGTACACCTCTATAATCAAAATATTATCCATGTGATTCCATCCATCCTGCCAAAACAATAAATTTATTTAAATAACACAATTTAATGACAGATTATCTAAGCTCCCGAGAATGCACTGCTTTGAGGATCTAAAGAACATGTTTAAAAACCTCTGTTAATTAACCACTATATTATTGCCACATTGACTCATAAATATGAGATAATTTATAGGCCATCCATAACAGAAGTGGAGACCTTCGTTCATCACAAGCAGACTGTTGTAATACTATCAATTGATGTAGCACTATTTTATCATTTTTCAGTTTGCGGTCTGCAATTATTGAGATCATATCATACCTACCATCATTTAAAATTAGAGTTGCAGTAGGATAGTACCAGTTTGTTTAACGTCCAACTCTAATCAACTAATGAATGTCAGCACTCTTAACAACAGTGAAATCTGACTAAATAATAGCAATGCAACAATTCTCAAAATATTTGTAAAAATTTAAGTCCAATTGAGTTGCCATTTGATTGGGAACTATTGATACCAAAAAGTTCACGTAGTAAACTAATAAATTATCTTAACCAAAGGTCAGATCATATGATAACTCAAAAATGGGCTCTTTCAAGATGCAATCACTGCAAAACAGTTTAACTTGAGTACAGCAAGCATAACCCAGAAGGAAGCCTCAACACAAACACAAAACAACTGGCCAAAATTCAAAGTGGTTAAAACTGTACTTACCATCTGCAGGAGGTTAGTGCAGCACCAGTTGCCCTGCAAGACAGCAAAATATTGTGCAATGAGCTTTTCATCTAATAATAGAAACAAGTTCATACACAAGAATTCAGATATATATATATCCTGTTGCCTTTTGACCAATACCTACCCTGCTGCTTGCCACCAAAATTAGACCTTGCTGGAGTTGAGCCCTTGTTTTGATTACTTATCACACTTGACCTCTCAAAATTCACTCCATTCAGTTCAAATGGGTCCCTAGATTTGGTTAAAATCTTTATGTTTGAGAGACCTCCAGCCATACAAAAATCAACACCATTAAGATGCTGATTCCGAATAACTGAGTTGGAATCAATAAACTTTTTTGGCCGTGCCATTGGGGTAACAGCCACAGAGGGCAAAAATGAGGAGTAAGGAGAAGATGCTGCAGCTGCTGCTGCAACTTTTGCAAAAGCTGCTGTAGCTGCTATCATTTCTTGTGCCCCTTCTCTCAGCTGAATATAGTCACCCTCAATAACAAATAACTAAAATAAAAAATGCAGTCAGAAGAGATGGTATACACTAAATTCATTAACTTATAATCTGAATTTCCAATGTACTCACCTCTGGGTGGCTGGCCACAAAGTCATCAAGCTCTCCATATTGTTTCTTATACTCATGCCAGTGTAAAGGTGCAAGCATTTTGCCAAGTCTATTTGGTAGCTGCACTCAGCACCGACAACAAAGTTGATAAATCAAAACCAAATTGGGCATGTAGCAATTGCCAAGCTACCTGTGATAGCTAAAAGTTTTCAATGGAAATTCATTTACCGTTGAACTAATTCGAATTTTACCACCAGCTGGAATTGTGCGGACAATGCATGCCAATAAAGATCTTTCATCAAGGAGACTAGAGTCTGAAGTCTTTCCTGCCATTAGTGTATTTGTATGTGCATTTGAGATCAATGCTTCATGCATAGTTGCACCACTGTCATTCTTGATTGTGGTTTCACCGGGATAAATCGAACAAATTGTATTATCAGATGGAGATGCACTTGCTGCAGAACTTTGCTCTTCTGCTTTTACAACTTCATCCTGTAGTCCATTATCAGTTAAATTCAGATCACGCTGCACCTGTAACAGTTCAAATGGAAAAATAAGCTTATTCTCTGTTCCATTTACCAACAGCTAAAATAATAACCCGGTCAACACAGTTAAATATAAACCTTGGAACTGTTCTGTTCAATGCTGTCTAGTCTCAAGACATCACAAAATTGGGAAGAAACTTGTGACAAGTTCTGATCAGTTTGATGAGCAACAAGGTAGCTTCTATCCATTGACTCAAAAACCTGTAAAAAAGTGTTTTGCAGGGTTCTGTCAATACTGCATCAATAAAACTATGTGTACAAACAATGTGCAAAAACAATGATATGTCACCATGTGATTGGGTGCTGTTTTATCTCTAATTTTAAACTACACAATCACATGATGACATGTCATTCTTTAAATACAAAATTGTGCACATAGTATTACTCATATTGCATACAGAAACAATGCGACAACAAAACAATATTAAGAACAGAAACATCCAAAAGACAGAACCTGTGCTTCTGCGGATGATGAAGAAATCACTGAGTCTGGCTTCATGCCTTGGCTGATATGAACTTCCAAAAAACCGGACTGAAGAGTTTTTCCATTTATGGACATGTCATATTCATACTTGGCACCTGATCTCAAAAGGTTTTGATCTGTTTGAGATGGTGGCTGTTGACATGGTGCAGAAATTTGTGAACCCTCTGATACAGCCTGAAGAAGAGAACAAACATCACACAATAATTTTCAACAATGTAGATGAATATGATGCTTTCATTTGATGATACCTGTTGGTTCTGCCACTGTTGCAGGGATGACATTGCTGGCATTGAGTGAAAATGCCCAACATGAGATTGCGGAACATGTGATGGAAGAGCATGGGGAACCCCCGGCTGATGCATGATGAAAGAATGAATAGCAGGCAATTGCCCAGGTGGAAGGTAGGTCGGTAACCCAAGCAGAGATGATGGAGTAATTGGTATGCCAGGCACACGATCAGTCTATTAATAAGTGGAAACAAGAACATGTTGGAAATTAGATTTATGTACTCAATAATGAGCAGAAATTGGAAAATGTTGGAAAACAGATCCATGTACACAATGCAAGCACAACAATAGGAACAAAGGAAAAGGAGAAAAGGAATGGCTGAAAATAAAAAAAATTTAATGTCAGCATTTTTTTTTTTTGGGGAGACTTAAGAGTTGTGGATTTCAATGAATAAAAAGTTCAACAGTGGATCAGGTATCCACTACTACAAAAACAAATTATCTGACTAGGAGGCTTTTACAACTGCATTGCCTGTGCAGAAAGAACAAAACAAAAAAGAGAGATTACTACAGCTTGAACTGATCCTAGAAAACCATACTCAACTTAAAAACCCTAACGAATTAAGATGTTTAAAGAAAAAATGAACACATTTAACATTAATTTTAACATTTATCATTAATACCTATAGATTCAATACATACGGACCTTGTATCTTCTATGTTTCTTAGTTCACCTTACAACTTCCGCTATATTTCGTAAAAAATATTTATGCATTCCAAGAGTTTAGAAATCAATCTTCATTAGATAGCTGACCATCCAGCCCCAAACCCAAAATAGCCATGCAGCATACCAGACACTTAACTCAACAGTTTTTCAATAATATGGACGATTATTGAAATGTATTAACACTTCCCTTTCAGGATTCATTACAGTTATGTGGAGTATAAAATCTACATTTCTTTTTTTTTTAAATAACCGAGGATCTTGCTCGTATTTGTTAGACAAGTAAACCCAAATACAGTGACCGAATCTACAACCACTGCACTAAGTCAAGATTTCACAAGCATGACAGAGACTATAACTCAAGCATTTTTCTTGGAAATTCTAATGTTTTACCAATTTTGTTAACCCTTGGGGTTCATTTCATTTTTTCCTCAAGAAACAACCACACTTCACCATATCATCTTCACAAAGGCCAAGGAGCTGACATCATGGATCATAATTAACACAAAACAACATTTGTTGCTTGCAGCTCAAGGAGAAGAATATATGAATTACTTCAAGAAATAGCATAATGAACAGTGTTTCAGCTTCATATCCAAACTAGATGTTCTCTACAAACAATAAAGCACATGCAACGCAAAGACACTATGAATAGCAGTAAAAAATCGTTAAAAATACAAGCAAACCTACCTGAGTGGATGCATTGCCAGATGAAGCAAAAGAAGAAGCATTATCTGAATTTGCATTTGGGTGGGGCCCAGCACTAGAATTCATTGTGCCACCTCCATTTGCATCTAGTTGGCTCCCATTGTTCTCACCAAATTGAGGTACATCCTTGGAAATTTTTTGTGATACACGTGACTCATCCGTGAAAGTTCCATTTCTTTCTCTTGCATCAGCCAGCTCATGTCTAAGCTGTTGTATCGTATGCAAATGTAGTCTCTCCATCTCAGCAAACTAGAATCAATAACCCCAAAACAAATCTATTTAAATTGAAATGATAAACTCCTATTAGGTTGGGAAAAAAACAAAGCATAAAATCCCAAGGAAATAGATTCCAACATTCAAATACAAAAAGTTGACGTGAAACACAAAAACATCCTGCTAAAAACTGAGAAAATTAAAATGGTAAACAGGAGATAGACCAAAAACCTAAAAACTGAGAGAGAAAATATCCCCCTATAATCAACCTGTCTTTGATAACCTAACCAGTGCTGGTTAAATTGTTCTGTACGTTCACGCAGTTCAGCCTGTAGTGACTGGTTTGTGGTTGACTGTAATTGAGCACGAGCAACCCAAGCTTGTGCCTCCCTCAGTTGTTCATCCTTGTAAATAATGGTTTCCTGAGCAGCCCTATTCTGGAAGATGAGATAGCTGTTAGGTAATGCACATGCAGCCACAAAAAGTTATATTACAGCTTGTAAGAGAATTTTGATGTTGCAAATTATATGTAAACTAAGTTTTGTAAATACCATATGGCGAAAATTGTCGCCTTTTTTTCATAGATTAAATAATTCAGAAAGTTAACAACTGAACATAACTTTTAACACATGTATACTCCTAGCATATGCACCAGAAAATTGTTGCCTTAACATCCATTTCAATAACATGTTACATGCACACAAGGAGAATGACAATATAAAGACCTGCTCCTGTAATTCAATAAGCTGTCTCTCTTTTTCTTGTACATGTTCTTGAAGATCATGTATTTGTTTTATGTGTTGAGCTCTTTCAGCTTCAGAATGATCACGTTCTCTTCTGCACAAGGAAATAACCATCCAAATTCGTTTAAAAGGTCCAAACATCAAACACCCACTACAATCTATCAAGAATGCCATAAATTAATGGACCAGCAAGAATCAACCAATTAAAGAACTTATTGAATCAAGTTATTAAATGTATATTCCAGAATAATATCATTTTTCAATAATTCAACCATTTCCCCACTTATGCTCAGGCAGCCACTCACAAGGTAAGACAAAAGATACAAAAATAATTGAAAGAAAAAAGACTTGAATGAATAAAGATCTTAATGACAAGCACACACCTGAATGTTGCCAGTTCTTTAGTCTGTTCTCTAAAAAGGTCCTCTTTAGCCCAAGACTAAAAAATAATTTAAGAGATAACGATCACCATAGAATCAACAAAAGTAGTTAGAAGAAACATCAAAACAATCAAATCAACAAACCGCTTCACTGTCTAATTTGATTGCATGTAGCTCTCTCTCCTTCTCTTCCATTTTATTTTCCAATTCATGTATGCTTTGTTCCCTTTCAAGAAGTTGCTCCTTCACAACCAAGTTGAGCCACATTTAGGTCAGAACTCAGAAGCAATCAAAATTTGTAACTGTCAACTTAAAATGCATTCAAAAAAGAAAAGTGCAATAAGAATTGAAACTAAAATGGCCGTTTGTAGCCTATTTCAGGCATCATATATGAAAGGTTAGAGGTAAAAGGCCTCCTTTTAAGATAAAAATTGTCTCATTCACAAGAAAAACAAATTATGCCAGTTTAATTATAAAAGCACTATATTGAAATGGCACTCTGCTAATATTATGATTTCTGAGCACATAAAAAACAAGAATTCCTCTTCAAAAAGTTGCACTCTAAACATGTCCCATTTATGATAAAGACTTATTACTTTTATATACAAATACAAACCTGAAGCTTGGCAGTAGCATTAGAATGCTCCTTAATTTGAGATTCAAAGCGGTTTTGCATTTCAATGATCTCAGCTCTTGCAATTATTTGAGCTCTAAGCTCAATCTCCAGATGTTGCAACTCTTCTCTTTGTCTAGCAACACTATGAAGCCGTTGCTGTAATAAGTCATTACCCAAACTACAATCTACTGGGATGGAACAGAAGTCCACATCAGCTGGTTCTCTTCCTTGCTGCACCTTAAATAAACATCAACTTATGCTCACTTTCCATGATACTTGAAATTAAAGTTGAATACTAAGGCCAAAACCTTACCTCATATATTGTTCTCTCATCAGATTGCCCCAATTTTGATTGTTCTAGATCCTTTGTGTAACATTTTCCCAAAGAATGACCAAAAAAAACTCAGCAGAAAGATTTAAGAAACTAGTTCCTCAGTTAATAGATAGGAAAGACGGTAAAAATTCAAAATTTTCATGATAACCAGCAGAAGCATGATGTCAAAATAAATTTTCGATTAGAACCTTAAAAAACAAAAACCTCAGTTAGGGCTAATTTGACATAATTATGTCAATTAATTATTTATTAGAGCTAAATATAAAGAAACACAACTAGAAACCATAAATCACAATTTATTACATTTTAAATTCAATATCCCCAATTCATCAGCAGCCCAAAAATAGCATCGAAGTGAATATAAATTTACTAGCTACCCATGTCTGAAAATTGTCAACCATATAATTCTCTCACCACTTAGCCCAACAAACTCCAACTCTATTTTGATGTATCCTCTGCATTTTGATTCAATGACCACGAAAAATATCATACACATATAAATCAAGCAAACAAAAAATAAAGAAAATGAGATAAACTCTAACCCTCCAAATACTCAAATACTATTTTTTGTATTTTTTGTTATTTTGGTCCTTAAGAAGGGAAAAAGCATTTTTTGAGAACGTTAATTTCTTTCTAAACTCATACATTTTCATGGCAACCAAGCACAACCCAAGTGTAAAGATTGCTGGTGAGACATAACCACCTCATCGCTGACATTTCGAACGGTATGATGGTCAGAAACGGCACGCCACTCCTTGCGTGATGACGTCATCGGCAAAGAACCACCGCCGCGTGAGGCAGCGACTCCGGCCGTGGCCTCCATTGAAGCAGAAACTCCCAACACTTTGATTGTGTCTCAACAGAAAACCCTAATTTGTGAAGAACCCTAGAATTAGAGATATTTAGCGAAAGAGAGTGTAAAAAGCAGAGGAAGCGAAGAATTAGGGATGGGTTTTGGTGGGTAATGGACCGCAATTAGTGAAAAAGTTAACTGAGACAAAGAGATGATTGGGCGTGTAAAAATTAGGTGATGGGTACGCTCCCGGTATTTATAGGGCAATTCAATCACCTAAACACTCCATCATGCATTTTCTTTAAGAGTCGATAATACGCCTTCTGTGTCTATATGTACAAAAGTGTCATCTGGGAAGTGACCGTGAAAGGGAAAGGTGAAGGTTGTCATCAGGTCGTACCCGGTCAGACAGTGTTGGTGGGCTGGGCTGCACCTAGATCAAATCAACTATAATGTGGGTTTAGTGAGCCGAGCCGATCCGTCAAGATTTGAAAGTCAGTGGCATAGTTTATTAAATTCATAGGTCATGTTGTGTTGGGTCTAGACCTGGCCACGGGCCGATTTAGCCCGTGAACCGGATCGAAATCGATGCAGATGAAACTGGAATCGGAACTGACAGACCCGAAACCAGGCTGAACCGAAACCGAAACCGTGGTTCTATGGTTCGGTTCCGATTCATATAAATTGGAACCGTGAAACCGTCGATTCACACCGGTTTATGAACGGGCGGTTTACTGTGCTGAACCGAAAAAAATTTGAATTTTTTTGAATTTTTTTGAATTTTATTTAAAAAGCCAACGGTTCCCTGCGCAGGGTCCCTTGCAATTTTTAGAATCTCAATTTACCCCCCTATTTTTAATTTTTTTCAAAATTTTTTTTTTCTATATATACCCCTTCAAATTCTATTCTCTCAAATCTCAATCTCTCTACTCTCTCACTCAATCCTTCAAACTCTCATTCTCATTCTTTAAACTCTTAATACTCTCTCAATCTTTCAATTCAATCAAATTTTCTTAAATTTAATTAAATTCTTTCTTAATTTTTTATTAATTTCAATTTCAATTTTTTTTATTAATTTCAATTTCAATTTTTTTTATACAATTCATAATTAATTATAGAATTTATTTCTATAATTAATTTTATTTATTATTTATTTATTATCTTTTATAATTAATCATATAATTTATTTATATAATTAATTTTATTTATTATCAAAAAATGGCAAGTAGTGGAAATTCTTCCTGTAATGGGAGATTTGGTCAATATTCACATATATCAAATGTGAATAAAAATCAACTTATAGATGATTTTCATTCACAAGAAAGTGAAAACCAATATGAAGAGGTGAAGCAACAACAACAACATCAACAACAGATGGAGATGGAACAACAATCTCAAAAAATTCTTACATCTGATATTTTCAAAATTCATTTCAAGAAAATACAAAAGGAAGATGGTAATTTTGATGTTGCTTGCAATTATTGTAGACAAATTTACAAATTCAAATAAGAAGGTGGATACGGGACATTTAAAAGGCACTTGGAGTGAAAGCATCCGAAAAAAATGAGGCAAAGCCGAGGCCAAACACAAATAACCGGGTATGGTTCTATACACAAATATTTATTTATGTATAGTGATAATAAAAGTAAAGAAGAATTTGCAAAAATAGTAGCAATAGATCATTTAGCATTTAGTTTTGGTGAAAATTTAGGTTTTAATAATTATTATAAAACTGCATTAAATCTTGCACATAAAACTATTCCAAGAAATACATTAAAAAAAACATTATTTAGTTTATATAAAAAACAAAAAAAAGAGTTAATTCAATTTTTTACAAATTTTAGTGAACGTGTATCTCTATGTAGTGATATTTTGAGTGACCATTGGCAAGGTCACTCTTATATGGGTATAACTTGTCATTGGATAGATGACGATTTTCTATTACAAAAAAGAATTTTATCATTTAGGGTGTTTGATGAACGACATACGACTGATAATATTTATAGAATAATTAAAGGAATATTAGAAGAATATAAATTACGTTATAAAATTTTTTCAATTTCATTTGATAATGCATGTTCAAATACTGTCTCAATAAATGATTTAATTGATATTTGTAAACCTAATTTAGGTGGTAGATTTTTTCATATTAGATGTGCATGTCATGTATTAAATTTATGTGTACAAAATGGTTTACATTGTCTTAATAATTTTATTAGTCCAATAAAAATAACAATTTCATATTTATGGACACATCCTTAAACTATGAAAGAATGGGGTAAATTTTATAAACAATATAATAAAAGACCAAAAAGATTTCCTAAAAACATGTCGATTCGTTGGAATTCAACATATGAATTACTGAACGAGTCATTTGATTATAGGGATTTATTATGCTCATTTATTTCACAAAATGTGCTACAAGTTATATTATATCCCCAACATTGGGATATTTGTAAAAAGATTTTAAATGTATTAAGAAATTTTAATAATGCAACATATACTTTAAGTGGGGTTTATTATCCCACTTCTCATTTGTTTTTAAATGAAGCTGTTAATATTATTAGGGCTTTACAAGAAGTCAAACAAGATATTATTCTACAAGAAACTATTTTTTTAATGAAAACAAAATGGTTAAATTACTATAAAATAATTCCAGAACTTTTTCTTGTTGCATGTTTTTTTGATCCTAGATTTAAATTAGATGGTGTCACAGATTATTTGACATTATATTATGAATGTTTGCAAGTAGATGAAGTTAATATTCCATTAACTATAACTAATATTATGAATTTAATTAAAGAAATTTATGTTGAATATGCATTAATTTATGGTGGTTCTTCTTACTCTCTACCACCTATTGCCCCATCATCAACCCAAAATATGAGTTATGGTGATCGTATTATGATGCAAAGGGGCAAAAGACCAAGAGGAACATTAGGCTCCACCTCGGAGCTTGATATTTATTTAACTACTATTTTTGAGTTTGGTGATAGCAATATAGGTAAAGACTTTCCAGTTTTAGAATGGTGGAGTCGACACGCATCAACTTTTCCAATATTAGCAGCTATTGCTAAACAAGTTCTAGCAGCACTAGTATCAACTGTCGCAGTAGAACAAGTTTTTAGTCAAAAGGGTAATATATTGGATAAGAGACGATTAAGTGTGGCTCTCAAATCTATTGAAGTCCAAGTATGTGTGGACGATTGGACAAGAGCCGAATTACGCCAACAAGAAATGAAAGTAGATTTCAATGAAGAATCGCTTGATTTAACTACGGATAGTTCGATGACGACGGGAAATAATACTCAAGATAGTGGAGGTGAATGATAAGGTAAGAGGGTACTGCCAGTTATTAGATATGCAAAGGTAAGAGAACTACGTAGGCTTTGGTTCTTCTAAACCCCAAGAAGATACATAGGAAGCTTAATTGAAAAATTAAGTCCAAGCCTTTCTTTTAATTTTCAATTATTTTAATTAATAATTTAAAAATTAAATCAAAATCATGTATTAGAATTGACGGTTTAATATCGGTTTCGAACCAAAACCGTCGGTTCTGGACCTGGGCCATGAACCGTGGACGAACCGTCCTGTTACGGTTTCGATTCAGGGTCCTTATATTTTTGAACCGTGAACCGGTGATTCCGAACCGAAACCGACGGTTCATGAACCGTGGCCAGGTCTAGTTGGGTCGGTTATGTGTTTAATTAAAAATATTTTTAATATATAATTAAATTTAAATTATCAATATTCACTTTTGAAGTAATACAAACAGGAATATCACCTCGAAAATTTAATTAAAAATCTCTCATTTATGATGAAAGAATATAGTTATATGATAAACAAAAAAATCAAATATAAGGAAAATAAATTCAATTATAAAATACACAAATTTCATTTCTTATCTATGTAATTTATATTCATCTGTAATGTCTAAATTCTTGAATTCTTTAAAAATATTATTTATTATCTGATTCTACAAATTAAATTTTACAATAATTCAATATTTTATGCACATTATCACTTTAATCATATTAGGCTATAAGTTGGACTGTTTATTATCCAACATACATCCACTTACACTAAAAGTAAATTTAAATGCTATAGTAGACACCAGATGTGTTATAATATATCATATTTTCCACCATGTTAGAACATCGAAAAACTCATTTTCCTAACTTATAATTTAATGATAGTGGTCAATACTAATAAAATTATCAAATTCGCTATAATTGAAAATTTGACCTTTTTATTGTTTACTTTTGTGTAGGATAGACCATATACATGACTTACCTTTAGACGAACTATCCAAACTTACCTATGGTTTTGGAGTCTGCAACGCCTTACCATATTTAATTTCATAAATATTATACATTTCAAGCAAAAGTTCTTAAATATAATATATTCTATAAGATAAAGGTTCAGTTGTTTATGGTTTTATAGGCAGACAAAGTGAGTAACAATGCATACAGGGGAGCTAGCGGTGTAGCCTATGGAGCTTGCATGAGGAGAGGCATCTTTGTTATTTATATTTATGTTGAGTTATGATGTATTTTGAGACTATGTGTCTCTTATGCACATTTCAATTATTGTATTTTAGATTTCAGACACTATTGATGGTTTGATTTATTATTTGAGATTGTTGATTGTGCAATTTAAATGTTTATTCACCTTTTTGAACTTTGTGTCATGTTGTTTAATTTTGTTGTAATGAAGTAAGTTAAGTTTTAAAATACATGTCTCTTTGAATTTATATTTCTTTTAAGGGTATGTATCTAGAATGAGATGTTACATAGATACCTATTCATGCACTTAATACCAAGACACATTAGTAGCTCATTCATATTCAAGTGTGTATGGTAAGGGAGGGTTGCACTAGATTAATTCCTTACATGGTCAGCAACATGTTTCACGTACGCACTTATAGTAAGGCCATTTGAGGATGATTAATAGTTTATAGTCTCATAATTATATGTATGTAGAAAGGGAAGGACTACTTTCATATTTTCTCATGTGACCGAGGCATCGATGTCTAGTTAGCTCAATGCTCGGTTGTTATAACACTATGTATTGTGCACTAATAGTCATAAACATATGGGACGTCATTCAATATGCTTTCACATGGCATTGACGATGCTGAGATTAGGAGACGGTTTTTTATTAATACCATGAGCTTATGGCTAGTCATCTAGGATGATAGTACCTATGGAGTTAAGACATGAGTATGCCACAAATCAGTCAAATGGGCATTTGGGATGTTAGAAAACATCCAAGAGTTTGCTTAGGCATCGATAGACCACTTACTTACTCAGTGTTGTAACATTCACACATTCCTCTGTATATGGTTTTGAATATAGGTGAGGTAAGTAATAAGGCATGCAGAGAGTTATCGATCTAATTGATTGATGTAACACCCATTAGTAAACTTAATGACATTTTAGTCTTTTTCTCTATATTTATATAAATTAAATTGGTACCATTAATTTTATAGTAAGGACGATTATGCACCTTGGGGGGTGATGCCCATTCATGCCTTTAAAGGATAAAAGAGTTATTTCACATCGAATGCATGAAAATGATAAAGTACGGAGGAATACACTATTGTGTGTGTAGGAATATATACCTGTGTATGTGTTCAACAAATTTGAAATTGGATAAGGTATAATTTTGCGATGATTTTGAAAACTACCATTAATGGGTAATGATAAGGACGTCCGTGTAAGGGAGACGCACGATCGTTCATCCTATTTGTTTGTCAAAATAAAAAAAGATGCAAGACCTGATTTGTTTTATTTTGTATTCATATTCTTTCAATAACCAACCAACGAGAGAGATAGTTAGAAAGAGCAAGAGAAAAAGTTAGATTTGTTAGGATCGCTAAAGCCACATGAAGATGAGCATTCTTTAGAGGACAAGTAAGTATAATGTCCCCCTTGGCTAATCAGTTTTGATTATTGTCGAGCATATGGATTGTATTCATGAGCTTATAATTCCTTGGATGTTGTTTGACATTTGGGATGATCATATGAATGTTTATATGTTTAAAGCATGATAAAACAATGTGTAATTTATATGAATATATTGCTTATAATGGAATTAAAGACTAGTGATGATAATGTTTATGATCTAAACATTTATAGATATAGTAATCTTTCTGATTAAAGAAAAGTCTTTATGATGTTTAGAGGCATGTTTTGGATGACTGTGCATATTTAGGCTATCGAATTTTGGCTGAAAAACACATAATCAATAGGACACAACTTTTTAAACTCTGATACATGCTTGTGTAAGCATATATGGATGCCTCTATATCTCTTTCAATAGAAGAAAACTTTTCGTGCATCGAGCATGTTTGTCATAAGGATAGGTTATATACAGTGATATGGTATGAGACACACGCCCATGCATGGTTTATTTTGATAGGATATCTATGTTTTGAGAAAAGAATGATCGTGGTTGATAATACTCAATGACATTAATTAGTGTAAGGTTGACCGTTAGTTTGCAACAAGAGGTATGCCCGCCGTTAGAGAGGTTTATGCACATGCTTGGATTGTCTGAAAGGCATGATGACATAGGGCTAGTGACGTCTGCTTATTTAGTAAAAAAATAACTATTTTATCCCTAAGTTATGGTAAAGAGATTAAGAGGATTAAAATGCCTTAATAAAGGAGAATTAAGATAACTAGTCATATCAAAAGTGTCCAATTATGTGGAAGATAACATAAACCCCAATTGAGTTAAATATGGGTCAAAACTAGAGAGAGTTAAGGAAAATGTTGTATACCAAAATAGTCACTGGTTGTGTGCGTAAGTGACGTTATATGCGAAAACAATTGGATTATATGAGAGAGAGATACTTATAAGATGCATCATGCACTCAACATCAATGCACATTAACCACTTATTTTTAGTTCAAGTATGCATAGTAACAGGTAATGACATTTCTGTTAGTTTCCTCACATAATCAGTGAAATATATCACACACATGCCGGTGGTATGAGGCATCCTAAGATGATAATTTAATTAGTAGTCTTGTAGTTATGCTTATGTGGTCAAAGAGAGACTATGATCAATTTCCTCTTATAATCATTGTATCATAATTAGTTAGTCTAATAGTCCAATCAACATGTGTGCGAGGCATAAGAGATAGTAGACAATTGAGATATTGATTACTTTAACAAGGGCATAAGATATTATAACACCCTTTTCCCAATACATACCCCTACATAGAATATGTATCTGAAGAGATGTGTCAATTTAAAATTTCTCACATAGATTATGCAATGAAAATATGCATGATATTTAATAAAATCCCAACAATCCGAAAAGTGCATTATTATTCAATAAACAATTTTAGTTGTCTAAAATCAAAACATAATAACAACCATGCATAAAAGAATATGAATAATCTTATGAAATATCAACACATAAAATTATGAAGATGCCCTTACACTCATGCACCATTATGAGCTAACTTGCTAGCTCCTCTGTCGCCGTTCCACTACTCCATAACCCTATTTGCAAAAACCACAAGACAATATGTGAGTGAAACATATTTAGTAAGTAGACATTCTCACAATGCCTAAAAAAGTCATATATACATAAATCACAATAGTCATAAAATTGTGTGTCCTCAATTTATCTCCTTATGCTAACATGGATGTTTTCCAACATCTCAAATACCTATTCAAATCAACTCGATGCCCAGTGCCCTATACTTAATGACAATGTCATCCCAGATAACTAATATCAAATGATGCATAACGACGTCCCGAATGCCTAGTGAAAACATGAGACATTTCAAATGTTATTCATATGTCATACCTTTTTACAAGTGTCGATCGGGCTTCGGGTTAAAGATATCATATTATAAGAACAGTGAAACCCTAGACCTCTCCTACTATCACATTACACATGCATCTTAAATGCTAAGATGCACATCGCTAGTGCATGTATGAACATCCCAAAAACTAAGACATCTTATATTAGTTTAAAGTCATCAAAAGGTATCAAGTCACACAAATTGATCATGTTGCTTTCACAATCACACTACACACAACTCAGTGGTCTATACTAACATAATACATCGTTTCTAGTTTTTTGACTCAAAACCATTCTGATAGAGGTATGTGCAATTATCCACATAGTTAGACATACTTATAGTGGTTTCCATCACTAATAGTCTTCGTTAAGCCTTATCTTTTTTTTTCTTATATTTCTCCCTTATAGGGGTAAAATAGTTATTTCTATATTTATATATGAATGTTAGAACATCATACCTGTAATACCCTCAGGTACGTTTTAGGGACATTTATATCTTTTGACCATGTTTTGAGATATTTCTAATTTTAAATATAGATATATATATATTCACATGTATGTGTGTGTTTTTGGATATATATATAAATATATAAATATATATATATATAAAGGAAAAAAAAGAAAAAAGAAAATGAGATAAAGATTATATATAGAGAGAGAAAAGTCAAAAAAGGCAACTTTTACCCTTTTTTTCATAATTTTCCCGTCTCTTCCAGAAGGAGGCAGATTTCCTCTTGCTTTTGCTATGTTTTTTGAAGAAAAGTGGGTGATTTGGAAGGGTTTTGGAAGATAAATAAGAAAGGAAAATAAGAGAAAGTACTTTGGGAGCCTTGGTAACCAAAAGATCTCTTCCTTTTCCCTTTACCTATGTTTATATATATATTGGATGCATGTTATATGAATATGTTAGTATGTTTTGGTATTGATTTAAGGTGATTTTGGTGATAAAAAAAAACAAAACAAGAAGTAAGGAGCTAACTAGCAAAGATTGACTTGAAACAAGGTAAAAGGTATTATCCTTGATATGTTGCATGTTTTAGGCTTTTGGTTATTGGATCTATGTTATGAATGATGATTTTGAAGTTGAGAAATGTTGTTTTGCCATTTAGGGTATCTATGTGTGTGATTTTGTTGATGGCAAAGAGTTAGAGAATATTTATAGTTTTGCCATTGAATTCGTCCCACATTTTGGCTGCGTTATCTGATGAATCATGGGTGTTATTTTAGCTTGTTGGAAAGCTCTTTGAATCCTATTTTCAATGATATATAGCTTGTATGAATTGGAGACTGTTTGGACTGTTAAATTGCTTGAAAAAAAAATTATCTTACCAAATAAACAGTGAAGACAGTTTTTTGCCACTGACTTCATCCCACGTTTTGGCTGAATTATCTGATGAATCATGAGTGCTATTATAGCTTTTTGGAAATCTCTTTGAATCCTCTTTTCAATGATATATAATTTGTATGAATTAGAGATAATGTGTACTGTTAAATATTGTATGAACTAAAAGGACTACGTGAACCCTCAGTAGAAACGTGATGATATCACAACTGATGGTCCAGAGACAAATTCAAAGAGATATGGACCGAGACCAGATTGAGCTTATGATTGGAGCCCTCACCAGATTAGAGATTAAGCCCACTCTCATAGATGAGATTCGAAAGGCTCAAACACAAGATGAGTGGTGTCAACAGAAAATTCAGAAGGTTTAAGAGGGTTTCAAGACAGATTTTCAAGTATCAAATGGAGTTCTCAAATTTAGAGATCGAGTGTATATTCCCCAGATAATCAAATTGAGACAAAGAATTCTTACAAAGGCTCATAGTTCTCTTTACACTACCCACCCTAGGGGTGTAAAGATGTATCAGGATTTAAAAAGATAATTTTGGTGGTCAGACATGAAAAAGGATATAGGTGAGTTTGTTACCAGATGTCTCACTTGTCAGCAAATTAAGGCCAAACACCAGAGACCTTCAGGGTTGCTTCAACCTCTGCCTATTCCAGAATGGAAATGAGAGCATATCTTCATGGACTTCATCAATGGACTCCTTAGGGTTCAGAATGGATGCAATGCTATTTGGGTGATTATGGATAGATTGACCAAGTCAGCTCATTTCCTGCCCATCAAAGATACTACTACCATAAATCTACTAGGGAGATTATCTATTAGAGAGATTATTAGATTACATGAGGTACCCAGGACCATAGTATCTGATCATGATACGAGATTTGTATTAGCTTTTTGGAAAAGTCTCCAAAGATCTTTAGGTACTAATTTGACATTTAGTATAGCCTATCATCCTCAGACAGATGGACATACAAAAAAGGCTAATCAAATTTTAGAGGACATGTTGAGAGCTTGTTACCTGGATCATAAAGTTACATGGGTAGAAATGTTGCCCTTAGTGAAGTTTGCTTATAATAATAGCTACCAGACGACTATTCAGATGACACCTTATGAGGCATTATATGGCAGGAGGTGTCATTCTCTTCTCCACTGGGATGAGATAGGAGAGAGAGATTGTTATCCTGATACCTTGGGCCTGAGTTGACCTAGAAAATGATTGATGAGGTCTAGTTGATCAGGCAAAGAATGAAACAGGCCTAGGATCGACAAAAAAGTTATGCAAATCATTGACGTCGAGACTTGAAATTCAACGTGGATGAGTTTGTCTTTGTAAAGGTTGTTCCATTCAAGCATTTGATGAGATTCGGAAAGAAAGGAAAGCTAGCCCCCAGATTTATTGGTCTATATGAGATAATTGAGAAAGTTGGTAAAGTGGCTTATAGATTGGCTTTACCAGCCAATATGGATCAGATTCATGATGTATTTCATGTCTCATCTTTGAGGAAATGTCTTGGTGATCATTCCCAAGTCGTGACTACAGATGATATTAAGTTATTAGAAGACCATAGTTATAAAAAAAGACCGATTCAGATACTTGACAAAACAATTAAGCAACTAAGGAATCAACAGATTTCTCTAGTAAAAGTCTTATGGAGAAACCAGAAGATAGAGGAGGCTATCTGGGAAATGGAGCAGACCATGAAGGAGAATTATCTAGAGTTGTTTTTATGAATTCCGAGGATGAAATTCTTGTGAGGAGGGAAAAGTTGTAATACACTCAGGTACGTTTCAAGGGTATTTATGTCTTTTGACCCTGTTTTGAGATATTTCTAATTTTAAATATATATATATATATATATATTCACATGTCTATGTGTGTTTTTGGATATATATATATAAATATATAGATATATATATATATAAAGAAAAAAAAAGAAAAAAAAATGAGATAAAGATTATATATAGAGAGAGAAAAGTAAAAAAAGGCAACTTTTACCCCTTTTTTCATCATTTTCCCATTTCTTCCAGAAGGAGGCAGATTTCCTCTTGCTTTTGCTGTGTTTTTTGAAGAAAAGTGGGTGATTTGGAAGGGTTTTGGAAGATAAATAAGGAAGGAAAATAAGAGAAAACACTTTGAGAGCCTTGGTAACCAAAAGATCTCTTCCTTTTCCCTTTACCTATGTTTATATATATATATTGGATGCATATTATATGAATATGTTAGTATGTTTTGGTGTTGATTTAAGGTGATTTTGGTGATAAAGAAAGCAAAATAAGGAGGAGGGAGCCAACTTGCAAAGATTAACTTGAAATAAGGTAAGGGGTATCATCCTTGATATGTTGCATGTTTTAGGCTTTTGGTTTCTTGGATCTATGTTATGAATGATGATTTTGAAGTTGAGAAATGTTGTTTTGCCATTTGGAGTATCTATGTGTGTGATTTTGTTGATGGTAGAGAGTTGGAGAATATTTACAGTTTTACCATTGAATTCGTCCCACGTTTTAGCTACCTTATCTGATAAATCATAGGTGCTATTATAGCTTGTTGGAAAGCTCTTTGAATCCTCTTTTCAATGATATATAACTTGTTAAATTGGAGACTGTTTGGACTGTTAAATTGCTTGAACAAAAAAACTGTCTTACCAAATAAATGTGAAGACAGTTTTTTGCCACTGACTTCATCCCATGTTTTGGCTGCCTTATCTGATGAATCATGAGTGCTATTATAACTTGTTGAAAATCACTTTGAATTCTCTTTCTTATGATATATAGTTTGTATGAATTAGAGATCATTTGGACTGTTAAATATTGTATGAACCAAAAGGCCTGTTTTACCAAATAAATAGTGAAGACAATTTTTTGCCACTGATTTCATCTCAAGTTTTGACTATCTTATCTAATGAATTAAGAGTGCTATTATATCTTGTTGGAAATCTCTTTGAATCCTCTTTTTAACGATATATAACTTGTATGAATTAGAGATCGTTTGAGCTGTTAAATTGTTTGAAAAAGAAGGCTACCCTACCAAATGAACAATATTTCATAGTTTTTGGAAAGAAAGAAAATGAGAAAAAGGAAAGGAAGAAAGAAAGAAAGGAAAGAAAACGAAAGAAAGGAGAGAAAAAGAAAAAAAACAAGAAAAGGAATTTGGGGTTCAAGATTCAGGGGTCGTCTCAAGAGTATGGTTTGATGGGTTATGAATAGATTTAGATGGAAGCAAGATTAGTAAGATATAAAACACACATGTATGCTATAACCTATGAGGGGGCACTTTACA
Source organism: Mangifera indica (assembly GCF_011075055.1). Taxonomy (NCBI): domain Eukaryota; kingdom Viridiplantae; phylum Streptophyta; class Magnoliopsida; order Sapindales; family Anacardiaceae; genus Mangifera; species Mangifera indica. The sequence goes on from NC_058146.1 coordinate 9,393,558, forward strand.
CTACACCGCCCGCAGTAGTGCACGTCCGCAGTAGGACATGTTCGTAGTAGGACACGTCCGCAGTAGTACATGTTCGTAGTAGGACATAGACCCCCAATAGGGTTAGCTCGCAGTAGAGCTCAATTTAGATTCAAAAATGGTGTAGTGAGAGAAAGAAAGAGAGCTCGAGCTTAGAAAAGTGTCAAATCCCTATAGTCAGCTTCTAGAAAGTATCAAATAGACACCAGATGAGACAAAGTATGACCCAAATAGTAAAAAATAAACTAGAGTATCTCTTCAATTTCTTATAGAGGTTATGATGTGAGGTTAAGTCCCGAGATTGAGTTAGAACAGGAATAGAGATAGTTACCTAATTCTTTCCCCTTACTAAGTGTTCTTATCTCTTACTTCTTTTTCTTTCATGATTGTAGGTACAGGTGATCGAGGTAGCTTTGAGGTAGGGTCAGGTTAGCGAAGGTAGATCCGATTGGAACAGGTTATCTCTGGTTTATATTACATGCATACAGTCGCATGTTCTTATTGATTTTTGACCTTTTTGAGATAATTGTACAATTGTATATGATTACTCTATGTTTTCAAATGTTTTCAAATGAGTTTTCATATGAATATATACATCTTTTGTTTGCTTTCAGATTTTTAGTTTTCTTAGAATAATTTCTAAACATTTTTAGTGATGTGTTCATTTTAAAGTATTTTAAAAGAAAAAAATAGATGTTCCAGATATTAATTCGTAACATTTCTCTTTCAGTGGGTAGTACTTCTAGGGAGGGATGTTACAATACCCTCTCATACACTTCCTATAACTTCATTTCCTAGTTTTCTCAATTGTGTACAAGTGTGTATCCTTCACACATGGAGTTGCGTTGTTAAATTCATAAGACATGAAACCTAAGTACATAGGTGTGTATTTTTGGGGTAGGGCACACAATTGTGTGTTTATTCCCAAATCCACACTTTCGTGGCTTTAACCTAAGACAAAAAGAAATTTCACCACAAAGTACACGAGCATGTGCCAAGTGACATATGGGTATGTAGCGTGTTTTTTCAAAATTAAGTTTTCTACTTAAAATGTGACCTTTGATCACCATATCAAATTTTTGACACCCTAACCTTCCTAAGTTACTAGAAGACTATTCTAATACATATTTAATTACATCCATATGTTCCATTGCAGTCATAATTCATCAAATTTGCAATAATCAACAATTCATGGCTTATCAGAACACAACATCACCTTATTAATATATCACAAAACCACTATTTAATTTTCAATCTAATAGGATAACTAATTAGTTTAACAATATGCAGATTAAACACCACCCAATTAACCATACAAAATACATCAGATCACATCACATTCCCCTATAACTACATTTCATCAATCATTACATTAATTCTTTATATATATATATAACAATTTATTAAAGTTATACATCAACTCCATCATTCTACTTCAATATACATAATTATGAGTAAAAGATCAATTATATAATCTATCTTGAATGCATCAAAACTAATCCAAATAGGAATGCATTGAGGAACCACACTACTTACCTTCATTTCGATGATAGCTAGTCTTTCGACCACAAGAATTCCTTTTTTGATGCTTTCTCTTGTGTCCAAGGCTCCAAGTCTCTTAAAAAACTCTATTTTCTTTCTATAAAAGCTCTAAAAATTAGAATGAATATTAATCCAAATGTGTCTAAGTTCTTTTTATTTTTCAAAAAATAATGTCACACACGAGTGTATACTGCTCATATATAGTCATGCATACCATTAAACAATAAAAACATTTCTCGAAATCATTGCGAAAGATCTTTATCCAAAAATTCAAATGCACGAGCATGTATACCATCATACACGGGTGTGCATGCACCAAAACTTAGCCAAATTCCACACATTGCAATGGAAAAGACTATTTTGCCCTTTATCATTGCATACACGAGCGTGTGGCCTCCTTACACGATTGTGCATCACCAAATTCATACTCATTTAATTACTTAAACACAATTACACACAAATGGAGCCAAAAAACAAAAATAACCTTAGACATACTTGTGAGTGTCACAAATATGTCAAGTTCAACTTAGGCCTTAATCGTCTATGTGACATGCCTATGTACATAGGGCATGAGGGTGCCAAGAATAGACAAATGGGCATAGGAGAATGTCAAAAAACATCTACTTTAACCATATAGTAATTTAGTGAATGAAACACCAAATTATATATTGTTGTGTGTAAGGTGTTAAGAAGTCATTTACTTACTGAGTATTTTTCACTCACATGTTCCTTTTTGCAATTTTACAAGTAGTGGTGAGTAGCGGGACATGCAGGGGAGCTAATAGTCCAACTCAAATTGTTGCATAACGTTGAGGGGCAATATGGTCAGTTGCTTTAAATTTGAGTTTTATGTAATAATGAACCGTTTGAGAATATGTACTATTAATGCACTTTTTATGTTGAATAGTTGACTTTCAAATACTATGTTATTTATGGATTATGGATTTAGGATTATTCAGTCATTTAAGTTACACTTTTTTACACACTTTTTGAAATTAAGTATTTATTATCAAACTAAATTTATTATGTGTTTGGAAAAGAAGTTGTGCATGTCTCTTTAGGCCATATTTTGTGTAGAGGTATGTACCTAGTGAGGTGATGCAAGACAAGATTTGATGGGGTTATAATATCGTTCATAAAAACACTAAGGGTTAATATCATTCAACAAATGCAAAGAGATAACAATAATTCAATTCAAGTCTTAAAAACTCAAACTGAATTTTATTAATACTCTAATAATTTTTTTTTTTTGAATTGTTGAATTATAATGACTTAATCCCTTTATATAGGCTAATAACTCTCTTAATTAAAATAGAAATTATAACTCTACTAAATAAAACTTATTAAATTATTAGAATATTAGTTTAATTAGAATTAAAAATATTAATTAATTATAAATTCTAGGAAATATAGACTTTTAGGAAATAATATTAATAGACTCTTAATTAAAATTAAGTTTTCCTAAATAATAATTCCTAAAAGCTCTTTATTTCTTAAATTAAAATAAAACTCTTAAAATATTAGGAAAACTATAATTAATAAAAGACTCACTTAACTAAATTGAATAATATAATTTAATTTAACCAAACTTCACAAGGAAACTTGATTTAAACAAAATTCTACTCAGTTGGGAATCTTTATTCCACATGTATTAGGCTTCCCACGTGTCTTCTACATCATCATGCCACGTTTCCAAATACATTACCATGTCATGTCATCATTGGCTACCACATCATATGCCATATTATCATCTTCACCTTGACTTGTTTTTTCATCATGTTCAATTTTTTCCACTTTACCACTCTCTTGTCATAGCCATTTATTAATCTTTTTTTCATTCGCTTCTTTCACTGAACCTCCTTCTTGTCTAAGATCATCCTTCGACATTTTTTCTCTCCACGTTTCAATTGTGTTTTTCTTTCATAAATCGAATGTCTTGATCCCCTATTATTCACCCCTACTTAAAAAAAGAGACTCACCCTCGAGTCGTTTTTATATAATGAACCATTTAAATATAAATTAGAATCATACCAAGGTTTGAATCTTATCTTCATTTGAGAATGAAAATTTTGTTTCTAAATATGTAGCTATTTCATAATATTACTTTTAAGTTCATTAACAACCATATAATTGTTTTTATAAGTTATCATAAAGTTACCTTGATTAACATTGTGATCATCTTCATCAATAATGGTTTTGATTTCAAAATTCTTGTGAAGGGGATGAAAGCTTTCTTGAACTGAAGGTATTTCACTAATCTCTTTGATTTTTCCATTATCATTAGGTTGCTCTTCTTTCTTTGCCTTAATTTCTTCACCTTGATTAGCAACTATACCTTTGACATCATCATCTTATTTGATTTTATATTTGTCTACATTGATGATAACACCTTTTTGACATGAAGTTTCCTCCAAATTTTCAAACTTCATTGTGAACTTCAAGTTTGAATTCATCCTTCTTTAGTGGTATGAAAATCAAAACTCTCTCATCTTGCTTAGAAATGTTTCCTTCAATTTTGTTATGTAAGATGATTTGTTTTTTTCTCTCACATGAAAGAGTAAGTATTGTCTCGACCCTTATATGTAGCATATATTGCCATGGACATCCTAAGAGTACATGACATGTATCTATCTCTACTACATTACATAAAATTTCATCTTTAAAAGTTTTACCTAAAGATAATGACAACCTACATTGTTCCGTTATTCACATACTTTGACCATTTTGAATCCAACCGATACTATACGAAACGAGATGAGGTTTGGTTTCTAGCTTGAAGTACTCCACCAATTTGGGATATTCATAGTTTTCACAACTACAATTATCAATCACAAGCTTGCATACCTAACCATTAATTGTGCACTCACTGAAAAGTTCTCTTGCTTTGTGAGGCATCAAGTCATGTAAGAGTGTAAAACAAACTCCTCTCCATATCTTTTTCATGCCCAACCATCTCAAGACAAGACTCTGATATCACCTAAATGCAAGACAAGTGTTGATGAGATTGTGATATCATTCACAATGACGCTTAGGGTTGATATCGTTCAATAAATGTAAAAGGATAACAAAAATTCAATGCAATTTGTAAAACAATTCTTAAAAACTCAAGTTGAATTCTTAAATACTCTAGCTTGAAGTACTCTACTAATTTGGGAGATTCATAGTTTTCACAACTAAAATTATTAGTCACAAGCTTGCACACCTTACCATTAATTGTGCACTCACACTGAAAAGTTCTCTTGCTTTGTGAGGCATTAGGTTATGTAAAAGTGTAAAACAACTCCTCTCCATGTCTTTTTCATGCCCAACCATCTCAAGACAAGACTCTGATACCGCCTAAATGCAAGACAAGTGTTGATGGGGTTGTGATATAATTTATAATAACACTTAGAGTTTATATCGTTCAATAAATGTAAAAAGATAACAAAATTCAATTCAATTTGTAAAGCAATTTTTAAAAACTCAAGTTGAATTTTATTAACAATCTAATAATTGATTTTTTTGAATTGTTGAATTACAATGACTTAATCCCTTTATATAGGCTAATGACCCTCTTAATTAAAATAGAAATTCTAAATATACTAAAATAAAACTTATTAAGTTATTAGAATATTAGTTTAATTAAAATTAGGAATAATAATCAATTACAAATTCTAGGAAACTTAGACTTTCAAGAAATAATACTAATAGACTCTTAATTAAAATTGAGTTTTCCTAAATAATAATTCCTAAAAACACTTTATTTCTTAAATTAAAATAGGACTCTTAAATAATAGGAAAATTAAAATTAATAAAAGGCTCAACTAACTAAATTGGAAGAGAAAAATTAATTTAACTAAACTCTGCAAAGAAACTTGATTTAAACAAAATTATATTCAATTAGGAATCTTTATTCCACATGCATTAGACTTCTCACATGTCTTCCATATTATTAGAGCTGGATTCGAGCCGAGCTGAGCTCGGGCTCGGCTCGGTTCATATATGGATGGCTCAAGTTCGGCTCGAGCTCGGTTTAGCTCTATTCGAGTCGACTCGTTTTCGGTTCGGCTCGACTTAGCTCATTTTTCATTATCAAAACGACATTGTTTTTAATATATATTGATCAAAACGACGTCGTTTTGTATAAAAATAAAAAAAAAATCTACCGAGCCAACCCAAGGTAGCTCGAGCTAGCTCAGCTCAAGCCCTAAATGAGCCAGGCTCTGCTCGGCTCGATCGAGCTCGAGCCGAGCAGAGCAGAGCCTGGCTCGTTTCGGGCTCGAGTCGAGCCGAGCTCGAGCTCGAGCTGGCTCGGCTCGAGTCCAGCCCTACACATTATCATGTACGCCTATATCATCATATCACTTTTCCCAATACACTATCATGCCATGTCATCCTTGGCTGCTACATTATGTGTCATATCATTATTTTCATTTTGGCTTATTTATTCCTAAATAACAATTAGAAATATTTTTCAAAATTACTCAAAGAAGGTAACAACTACCTAGCTCACCTCTAAGCAAAAGTAAACAAGATTCTCTAAGGAAAAAAAAGGAAATAAAAATATGTTTGCTAAAGGAAAAAATTGTATGCTCTGGTATTTAAAAGATGCTCTGTCACCCATAGCCAAATTTCAAAAGAAGAAATTGCAAAAATCCATTTTGACATATTTTTTTGCAAAGTTGCAAAATTCTAAATAATTTCTTCAAAGCTGCAAGATTCCTTTACATAGTTAATATTTTTTGCAAAATTACAAAGATTCGTCCAAACTTCAAAAATAATGATCATGATGTTTCTTCAATAGTTCAAAAAATTTTAGCATAAATCAATGTATGTTCTTAGATGAGAGACAAACCCTTACAATAGCATTCTTTTGATATCAATAAAAAATTCTTTCAAAATTTTGCTCATATGGATTTTGAAGATTTTGGATTAGTAAGTTGTAAATATTAAAATTCTCAAAGTTGAATTTTGTTTCCAATATTTCAATTATATATCGATTTTCATATATACTTCTTTTGACGATCCTTGCTTGCTGGTATATGTGTGTGTGTGTTTGTGTGTGTCATATATATATATATATATATAAACAGTGTTATATGTACATATTTTTGGTACACAAATATATATACACATGAATTTATCATCATGTGAATAGATGTTATTTTATCATTAATTCAAAATCACTCAATCACATCATAACACATCTAAGTGTATATATATTTTTATACAAAAAATGTATATACATAGTTTTATTTTGTATGCATTTATATCATGCTTATTAATTTTGTTATGGTTAAGTCATACAAACTAACCCAAATGCTTTCACAACCAGACTACACATAGCTCAGTGGCTAAAATAAAAATATACATTATTTTTAATTTTTGACTCAGAATCACTCTAGTTGGGGTCCATGTTGTTTTCGAATAGTCAGACACCCCCGAATTACTCAGCTAGTTCATTTTGCCTTCTTAGGGGCATAATAATTTCATTTCTCATATTCTATTTTCTTAGAGATAAAATAGTCATTTTACATCCATGGATAGACGTGGCTAACTCCATGCATACTCATTTTTAAATTTTCCAAATACACACAAGTGTCTTTCTCCCAAAGGGATGGTCATGTATCCTACAAGGTGTTGTGTCTTAACTACAACTAACATATGAGTGTGTATTCCTTTAATTTCGAACGCTTATCCTTTCCATGCACACAAGGACTATTCCAAATTAAGAAACAAGTGTGTGTTTGCTACCTAACACGGGCATGTTGCACTTATGTAGAATATGACCTAAAGATTTTTGCATTTTTTTGACCATCAGTCATGTAGACAAGTTCCTAGCATTCAACTCATAGATATATACATTGAAATCAATCTAAAGCTCTCAAATGATACCATTCAACTCATATCCAAACCTAAACAAGTTACTAGCATGCAATACATCGAAATCAATATTCGAATTTCCAAATCATACCACCAAGTTCACCATCTATAATCATAGCACAACAACAAATATTCTCCCAACTACATACATATATGCACGCATAAGAATTTGTTTACTATGCTACTTAGGCATGCTTAAGTACTTTATAACTTCCAAATAACAATACATGAACATTATCAATACAACAATGTAACATATATTTAATATACTTGAATAGTTTAATCTCATGCCATCAATTGCATAATCAAGACATAAAAAATTCAAATCACATATTTGATCATCTTAGATCATAGTATCAATCCATTCACTTCACAGAATAATCCTTAATACACATTAAAGTTAACTCGAACGAAAAATAGAGAGAGAAGTCACCATACTTACCTCTCTTCTGACAACAACAATGGTCTTCAAGTGGCAAAGATTGAATTCTTGACATCCTTTGGCTCTAAGACTCCTAAAAAACCCTTATCTCTCTCTCAATGCTTTGAAGATGTGATATGAATAATGAGCAAAACATACTTGCACTTCTTTTATTTTACCATATAAACATGACACATAGTCATGTGTTTCCTTACACATGGGCGTGTAAGTTGTTACTCATTAATGATAGTTTCTAAAATTGTCACAAAATTGATCCTTATCCAAAATTCAAATTCACTGGGTACACATAGACGTGTTTCTCTTCCTACACAAACATTATTTCACATAGACTTAGCCATTACCATTTTTATGCACATTATATTAAATGACCATTTTACTCTTACCAACACACACAAAGGCATGTGAACTCCCTCACATGATCGTGTACACCCTAAATCCTTAACACAATTACAAAACAATAATGAGAGTCAAAAGGCAAAAATAACCCTAGACATGCCTATGGGTATTACATAACAACTCAGTAATTCTCTAACTCAAAGAGTACAATGAATTTGAGACCTAGACAATGACTAGTGATAGGACAAGTTCAACTTTATGGATCATAAAGAAGTTTCTTTTACAATTATCAAAAGAGAGACCCATTTGAATTTTATCGCATAATACCTTCATGACAACCATCTAATAAAAAGTTAGTTTCCTCTATAAACAAGATGCCATTGATATATGCATTAACTCTTGCTTATTAAAATTGAAATGGTGGATTCAGGAAATAAATTAGAGGAGTTCCAATGTATTTTCCTTCCAACAAACTTATACATAAAAAGGGTAGGAAAAAGAAAGAGTGAAAGAGAGGACATTATATGCAATATATATATATATATATATATATATATATATATATATATATATATATATATATATATATATATATATATATATATATATATATTGATAATATCTTGTATCATTTTTATGCTTAATTCAAATTAGTGAGAACATTGTGAACATAATTATTCTATTATCACCAAGTAAAAACTCTTTTGCCTCATCAATTTCTTTTATCTTTCTTAACTATTCTTTCACACACTCGTAACACTGATCCAAGTTTAATTCAATTCTAATTGTTATCAACGTAACATATCTTGTGCAGGATTCTAAATTGCGTATATCAATTAATAATGAAAAAGCTCCTCAACAAGTGGATTTTTTAGTCTATATTTAATAGGATTTGTGGAATAATTATGTTCTCGGAAGAGGAAGAGACACGCGATGAAACCCGAGAGAGAAAGAGACAGGTGACAATTGGAAAGGGAAACGTCATGTTGAGAGTGTGTCAATCGGGAAAGAAATTGTCAGAGATAAAGGTTGGGCTGATCGGAGACAAATCATTGGAGATAGAGATCTGGAATCTAAATTGAAGAGGGGATAAAAATGAAATTTTCCATAAAGCTAGGGGACAGTTGCAAATGGGAAGAAGATGAGAGTTTGTAACCCTAGACTTTGGGGGGAGGGGGGAAACAATTTTTAAATCTAAAAAAAATGAAGTTAGGAGGTAAAAAAAAATTTAAAACTTAAGGGCAACTGTAAAATATAAAGATAAATAAAATCTCTAAATAATGATTTAATTTTTAATAATAACAATAAAATTTAACATATATATAAATATTTGAATTTTTAAAATTTAATAAATAAGAGTTTAAGAATACAATAAATCTATAGTGGAAATAAGTCTTTTGGCCAATAAATAAACTAAATAGAAAAAACTAATTGATGACTAACTGCAAGCATATAAAAAACTTAGTATTTTTTATCCTTATTTATTTGTGAAGGAGTAAATATTTAATCTGATCTTGAATTAAAAAATACTAATAAAAAATATCTTTTTCAAATCTAAGGTGATGTTTTGCAGTGTTGGGTATAGAGATGTCAATGCGCCGGGCGGGGTTGGCTCCGACTTGGCCCATCGGGTTAATATGTCGGGTCGGACCCAAGACCCAAACAGTGATGGACTTTCGGATCGGGCCGACCCATTGAAATATAAAACTCCAAGACTCGACCCATATAATAACGTACCTTAATTAGGCCGGGCCGGGCTTCAATCGAGCCAGGCCAGATTGGGCTTTAATCGGGCCGACCCGACCCATTTAATCAATATTTAAAAAAAAAATTTAATTAAAATTTTTAAACACAAATTATTTTTCAATTATTAAAACCGATGACAGTATCCTGAATATTTTATTTATAATCCCTCACTTGTGGGGGAGGAATACCGTAGTTACATGATGAAAAATATTATAAATTGATAACATAGTACAAATAAATGAATTTACATACGGTATAAATTACAAAACATAAATAAAATATATCTACTATATAATATTTATCTACTCATATTTTATATCTAAATCTCTGAATTCTTCAAAGATAAAAAATTATTGTTTGTGAATTTAGATATTTTATAATATTTTGTAATGATAAAATTAAAATTAAAATAAAATTATAAATATAAAGAATTATTATTTACGAATTCAGATATTTTTTGGAAGAGAGTTAATAAAAGAAAATGAGATTGAAAATATAATGAAATAATTGAGATTGAGAGATTAAAAAATTTGTAATTAAAAGTGAAAATGAAGGAAAATAGAATAAAATTATTTTAAAAAATAAATTAATTAAAAAAAATTAAGTAGAGGCGAATCTGCCAAGTGGCAGAAGCAGAAGTCTTCTTCTACCGCAAGACAGCAGAAGCAAATTTTCTGCTTTTGCTGCTCAAAAATTTATTTATTTATTTTTATTTTATAAACAGTGTCCAACTGGGCCATGCGAATTTATAGGTCTAATATTAAAGTTTTAAGCCTGATCTGATAGGCCCATAAGCCTGACCCTACACTTTATAGTGTCGGGTCAGACTTTATTGTGCTTGAGCTTTTTTTCATACTTCGAAACAGGCCTTTATTTGGCTCGGCTATAATATATATAATAATATGTTGTTGATTAAATTCATTATTTACTGTGATTATATTGTGACAAAGGGAAAAGTCCAAGTTTTGTTGCAATCCTGGCCCCACGCTGGATTTGCTATTCATGATTGCTTCTTTGAATATCAAATGGGATAACCCTATTAGCTCCTCCTTTATTTCTTAGTTTTTTGGACAGTTATTGATTTATAAACATTTGCTTCCTTCTGGGTATGTCTAACTTTCTTATATATTTGTACCTGTTCATGCATTTTTGAAATTTTTTTTTTATTTTTCATTCACGGGAGCAGTTTTGAAATTGGGTATCATTGAATTTGAACTTTTATTTAAGCTGTTTCTGTCGTTTTAAGTAGTTGAATTTGATGTTTCGAAAGATTGAAATTTAGATATTGAATGACAAATCTGATTGTGTGAAGTTAAGAAGAATAGAAATTGATATTGTAGAGATCCATTAGAAATTATATACCTTGGTGTCATCATTTTGGGGCTTTATTTTTTTGTCTTCTTTCAATTTCTTTGTTTTGGTTAATCAACTTAAATTGAAGAGAAGTAGCGTGGCTTGGTTTAATTTATTGAAAGACTTGCTATAATATTTATTCTCGCATTATGCTCCTGAGTGGTAAATTATCATTCACTTTTTTTTTTCATAATATTAAATCGCTTATTTTCATTTAGATCTCTTTCATCCCTTTAAAATTTGATAATTAATCAGGTTTTGAATGTTCTAAAAATTCTTGGAGATTGTTTGTTTATTCTGATTATAAATCAAATAGATAGGTTTTGCCTGGAAATGATATGACTTCATAATGACTATTGTCCTGTCTGGTTCAATTGATAATAATTGAGTTTTGTGTGTTTGTAACAAACAAGTGTTGGGCAATTTGATTTGCTTTTTGTTGGGTGGCATTATGTCGGGCACCGTGGAGCTAAAAGATCAAGAAATGGTGGATAGGAGTGCCCCTGAGGAGTCTCAGAAGTCTATGCCATTATCTGAAGAGGAGGTTTGTTGAAATCTTGTACTGCACATATTCAATTTTGTTGAATCTTTGAAAGTGGACTGGTAGAATTTTATTATGAGATGTTTGATTCTGTGTCATTTTCTTTTTTTTTTTTTGATATATATATTTTTTAAATTGTAGGAAGCAGCTGTGAAAAAGAAGTATGGAGGGATCATGCCCAAAAAACCCCCACTCATTTCTAAGGTGATTTCTGATTAAGAATGTTCTTTTTAATAGTAAAAAAAGTGATGTCGGGTTCTGTTGTTATTAATAAAAATTGAACTTGATTTTAGGACCATGAGCGTGCTTATTTTGATTCAGCTGATTGGGCTCTTGGAAAGGTACTTTACTTTTGTTTTGTACAGTTCTTCTTTAGCTTGAATTTGCTGGAGAATATGCATTAAGTTAGTTTCCTAAATTTTTTAATTCTTTTCAATGATAGCAGCAAGGTGTTTCGAAGCCAAAAGGACCGCTTGAGGCTCTTCGGCCAAAGTTGCAGGTATTAGTTAATACTTTCTTGAACTGCTATGAGGGGTTTTGACCTTATTGAATTATGTATTAAATGTATATTGGTGTGAATAGGCTGTTCGAAGTGGTTTTGTTTGTGACTTTAACAAACAATTTGGTGACTTTGCCCCCACCATGCTACAATTTTATGTCGTTAAGGAGCGAAGCTTGCTACTGTGAATCCAGTGCTGATAAATGGCTGTAATAATACTAAAAATATTACTACTAATCTCAGTCTCAGAGTGTAAAATCAAAGTTAAGTAACTATTGTATTGAGGGCTTTAGATTTAATGAGATGCTAAAGGTGAGACTGATGGTTTGATGGAGTGTAGATTCTGTATTTGAATCCTTATGTCATTTAACACCATCGAACAAACAAACAAGGACATTCAATTATTTTCTTAACATAGCAAGCGAAATGGAAAAAATCATTAAAACATACACTGAAAATAACCAGCGAATAGAAGGAATACTTTTTGAATTGAAAATGCACACTATTTTTACCGGTACAGAAAGAATACTTGTTTAATTGAAAATGCACATTATTTTTGCTGGGGCAAAGGGGAGATTACATTAACAGGTGGTTTTGTGAGAGTTGGATGTGATGAATGGACTTCCATTTGAATATTTATTGGAGAAATTTAGAAAATTTCTCTGCTAGAAGAAACAATTGGTGACAAGGAAAATGTGCTAACTTGAAAGATATATGCTGTAGGTGCAAAAGTAGTTATACAGGGGTGGTTGTCTGAGATTTTAATGTGGTGATAGAAACTTCTTTTGAAAGTTCTAAGATGATTGAATGCCAATTGATTTTGTGGAGATTGACTTTTACTGACTTTACTTGGGTGTTAGTATTGAGCCTTTGAGGGTAGAGAGTGAAAGTTCTTGTGGTCAAATTTAGCTTTTGAAGCAGGCTCTGGCCTTCTGTTTATCTTCTTCTCAGAATTGTTAACTTTTTGGAATTCCACAAGTTCTCAAATTGAGATCTTTGCTTTTTGATGTGCTTTCTATTGTAGACATTGTGTTCATGAAGTTGCTCCAGTGTCTTCTAATATTTCTTATACTAATGAAGGGCCTAAAAGATTTAAAAAAAAGTCCATTCTCTACTGAAATGCTTCAAAAGGAAAGGAATAATCGTGCTTTTGAACACATTTCAGTTATAGGAGGAGAAATTATGGACAAGCTCTGTTGGTTTATCTGGAATTTGAGTTTTTAAAGCATGCAAGTCACATTGAGCTTATCCTCTAAGCTGTTGGAAAGCCAACATTAGGGGCAGTCAACTTGAGATCTTTACAAGAAATTGAGTAGTTTCTGTATAACTAGTGTTTGTGTATGTAGAAATAGATTTAAATTTTCAACTAAAAATCGTTTTGGGTGAAAGAAAAAGCTCATTCAATTGAAATCAGTTTACGTTCTTCTAATAGATTATATCAATTTTCATGTTTAGAATGTTCCCTATCTCCTTTGAATTTGGGGTTTTTGTTGACAATACTTGAAGGTCATAATAAATGTGGGATGTACACTATTGTAACTTTTTTATAAAAGTACTATAACATTGGGTAATTGTTATACTATTTTCTTATTTTGTATAGGACTTCTTTTTTTTCATGTATGAAACAAGTCATTGTTTACATGGTTGCTTATGAAGCTTTATATTTGTCATGTTCAGCCCACACAACAGCAAACACGATATAGAAAATCTCCTTATGCTCCTTCTGATGGTGAAGGTATATGTATGATTATTTGGTTTGCATTTTTCCGCTTGCAAGCTATTAATTCAAATGTCAAAAACTGTTCATTCAACAGTTTCTTTTGTAAAAGTGAAAATGGAGTCAGTAAATTGTTTTACTCTGCCTTTTGTCCCAGATGCAGGTAGTGCTCCATCTGAGGAAGCAAGTGGAAATGAATGAGAGATTGTTGTTGACCTTTTCACTCATGTGAGTACCATTGATAGTTATTCTAGTATCTTCTTAGGTTATGTGTAACTTTCGGACAATAAAGTTGGTGCAAATTTTATTAGCTAAAAAGGAACTAACCACAATATATTCTTACTTATTTAATACCTTGTATGATCTAACTTCTTGTTCCAATGTTTTTTCTTGATGTAGGATATGATTGCTAGTTCTATGAGTGAGTAGCTTTACAAATATTAACAAGGTTTTTTTATACACACACACGGTGTGTCTGTGTTAGCCCTGGGTTTATTAATATAGGATATTTATCCAACTAGAAACATATTATCAATTAGAAATATTAGTTTATTAGGAATTAGTGTCTAAGTTATATAATGTTATCGATTTGGATTACTGTTAGATTTGTAATTATATGAATGGTAGAGTTGTGGGAAGGATCAGAGGGGTTTTTCAAGAATTAAATTTAACTTAGCTTTGTATTCTTTGAGGTGGAGCACCACTGGAGTGTCCAGGTGAAGTGCCAAAAGATTTTATCCTTGTAATAGTGGTTTATTCAGTACTAAAATTTAAAATAGTTAATTAATACAAGGATGGAAAATAGGCTGGAAGTCGTGGAAAAGGAAATCGAAGGTGGAGAAATTCTTGGAATTTCAAATCTGAAAGTTGAAAGAAATGTTGAGTGCAATGGGACAATGGGAGACAAGCTACACTTCCTTCAAAATCACCACCCTATGCTAACTAATAGTTGATGCATAATCCAATACAATCGAACAACCCAAAACCTGGCTTGACAACAGCCCCAAGTCAATTTCACAATCAATTCCACCAACAAGCCTATGATTAAACTTTCAACCCACGCTACAATCTTCTCCATAATCAAACAGTAACATCTGCACAAAATTGGCCTTTGCCGAATTATCAAAAATTACCAGGTAGCCTGCAGCGGGAGACTTATTAAATGAGCCGCACTAGTGACTAGTCCAACAAACAATCCCACCACATTGACCATACTTTCCACAATCGACACCACACCCCATAACACAATCAGCTGCAAATTTCGCTATATATCAAAATCTTCCATCAAACTGGGCCAATTTCAACACCACCTCATCATCCACCCACCAGAAAACACACGTCAACACCTAAATTTTATTCCCATGAGCCTCTATTCAATAAATTACCCACACAGCCACCCATATCTACCGCAATTTTATTCTAATGATTTTCAATTTAACAGCAATCCATTTCCACGTGTCAATTTCACCCCACAATTAGATGCTGAATTTGTCACGGTCCACCATGCCAAGACCCACTGCAGGTCGTGTCGACTCCCAATTTTTGAGGGCTCAGGACACAACCTATAACATTGTGAATTATACCTCGATAGGCCTTTTGATGAGGTGATTGTCATGAGGGTATTTTTTCAACACGCCAATGACACTAAAACAACATATGTGATGCAACCAAACCCTCCCAAACTTGGTTCAACAATACTCTAACTCCGCTTAATGTTTTGCACTCAAGTGTGAGGAAGAAGCTACAATGATTTTAGTGCAATTGTGTGTCTGACATACATCAATTAAATAAAGAGACCAATAATATTTATTGGTTTATTGATCAACTCACAATCTTACATAGGAGTTACAAGCCACTCATTTGTATAAATTCTCATAGTTTGCTCTCACTCCCTTGCCTTAGCTCACTTTTCTTTTGTATCTCACATATATTTCTCTTATGTCTCTCATATCTAATTACATGAATAAAGCTCCCTATTTATACACAAGGCTCAATAATTGGATAAGCTAAAATTTCAAATTCAAAACCCACAATTAGCTCCTTGATTAGCTCCAAAAATCACTCCAGCCTAACTTTAGCTCAGTCCCACTAATGTTAGCAATCAAACCTACAAATCACTCTAACTTGATTGTTGACTAATCCTTCAATTTGCTCAACTTGATTAAGTCAATTCTATCTCCATTTATTGCAAATCCATTTAAGTGTCAGCTTCAAATTATTAATTGCTCCCATGCAAGCCATGTAGCCAGGTTAATGTCGCCCAATCTGCCCAGTTCTCGCTCATCAGTTGTATTTCTCGTGTTAGTCTTCTTTCCATGCCAACTTGCCTTGTTTTGGGTGCGTAAGATTTCAAACTATCACCTTGACATGCTCCATTTCAAAGCGTTCACTTAGGTAGGAAACCCCACTCAATTATCACAGATAGCCCCGCACAGTGTCTCTTCCATGCGCCCGCACCAATGTTGGCTAAGTTTGTTACAACCTTAGCCACTTGTATCTGCATCAAGTCTTCGCATGCTCCCGGATTTGATTAACTCATGAAAAAAGCATTCCCACTTGAATGCCCGCTCATTGGTTATGCACCTTTCCCATGCATTTGTCCTTGCACACTTGTGCTCTTGTCCTTGCACTCTTGTCTCTCTGCTAGACACGTCAATTGGGCCGGGCTAAATGGAGGCCCGGCCCGAAGCACAAAAAAAGGCCCGGGCACGATAAAGCTCGACCCGACATTGTAGAGTGTCGGGCCGGGCCTAAGGCTTTAATATTAGGCCCATGGGCCGGCTCGGCTGGACCCGATACTGTTTATATATATATATGTATATATTTTTTCCTGGGCAGCATAAGCAAAAGGCAACAGAAGCAAACGGCAGCAGACCAAGGCATAAGCAAAAATCTGCTTCTGCCTTGGTCTGCTTCTGCCTTGGCAGAAGCCTTTGCAAAATTTAAAAAAAAAAATTTTTTTAAATAAATCTATTTTATTTCTTTTTATTTTCACTTTTATTTATAAATCTTTTAATCACTCAATTTCAATTATTGCATTATATTTTCAATTTCATTAACTCTCTTTCGAAAAATATCTAAATTCGTAAATAATAATTATTTATTTTTGAAGAATTCAGAGATTTAAATATAAAAGATGAGTAGATAAATATTATATAGTAGATATATTTTATTTATGTTTTGTAATTTATACCGTATGTAAATTAATTTATTTATACTATGTTATTAATTTATAATATTTTTCATCATATAACTACGGTATTCCTCCGTCACAAGTGAGGGGTTATAAATAAAATATTCGGGATACTGTTATCGGTTTTAATAATTGAAAAAAATTTATGTTAAAAAATGTTAATTAAATTTTTTTTTTAAAAATTGATTAAATGGGCCGGGCCGGCCCGATTAAAGCCCAACCCGACCCGTTATTATATGGGCCGGGCCTTGGGCCTTTATATTTTAATGGGCTGGGCCTTGGGCCTTTATATTTTAATGGGCCGACCCAACCCGAAGGCCCGTTACTGTTTGGGCCTTAGGCCCGGCACGACCCATTAGCCCGATGGGTCGAGCTGGGGCCAGCCCGGCCTGGCCCGGCCCATTGACATCTCTACTCTTTGCACTTATGCGTGTGCCCACCCGCACACTTACGTGAAAATCAACAACCCGTATTGTCTTTGGCATACGTCTTAGCCAACTACTTATAGCAACATTCTTGTGAGCTCCTAAGACCTCTTGGATCATCAGTCTTCTCATACTGCCTCACTTGCACACTATTGTGTCATGCTCAACCATGCCGCTTCAAGGTCTGTCAGTGAGCCCAACGTGTCGACTCAACACACCTTAACACCTTTGGATTTTAGGGGGTGTGAATCCACATGCTTTGTGTGTTGGCTTGGCAATAATTTTTTTTATTATTAATTTTCATAATTTTTTTAAATAAACGAGAGCAATACCTTCAAAATTTTATCTAAAAGCTCTCACCAAACAAAGAAAAATTGTAGTTACATGATAAAGACAATTAAACTAATAAAATAAAGAAATCATACATGAAAAAATAAAACATATGTATTACAGTTTACAAGTATCATAAATTTTCACTTTTTTATATATTTGAATTCTTAAAATCTTAAAATCTTAAAATATATAATCAGCAACATGATTTTACAACTTGAAATCTATTGTCACCTAATCTTTCACCTGCATAACACATTCAATAACTCTTGGGTGTAAACTTGTATCTAACATCAACACACATTCACCTACATTAAAAGTTGATTTTGATACTACGGTAGACATTGCAAGTGTCAATAAATCAGGTGTCATGACAAAAATTACACGATATGTTTTATATGTGATTTCTACCATGCAAGAATATCAAATTGATCATTTTCAATCATGATTTCAAACAAATGAATATTCATATAATTTTTAAATCACTGAAAGAAGAGTTTTAACTTATTGGTTGTTTATCTTTCGTGAAGATAGACCCTAACATTATTTACTTTATATGAACCTGAACTTAAATATGACTGTGATGTGTTTGTATTATTTCCATCAAAGTATAATTGAAGAACACAAGTTTGCCAAGCATAGGATATCAAAGCATTAATTTGAGGATGCTAAGTCAAGCTCACGCATGTTTGGATTGTTTCGCAAGGGCATTGTACCAATGAAGAACACAAATAGTCCATGTATGTCACAAATATTTCCTTTAGGATATCAAGTTTTAATTAGGAATGTTATTAGTCATATATTACCAATTAGGAATATCAATTTATTAAGAATTAGTATCTAAGTTAAATAATCTTACCAATTAGGGTTAGAAGTCAATTATTGTTATGCATGACTTGACTCCTCACGAGCAAACTTGGTTGTGACATACTATACAAGTGTGCATACTAGAGTGCACTGGCGTACACCCTTCTCTTGTTGTGCACAGGTTAAACCCTCATGAGCATCCTTGGGTGTGACTTGGTGCGCAGGCGTGCATAGTCGAATGCACAGGCATTTATCCCTTCCCATGAACAACCTACATTTCCTTTACGATAGTACATGTTCCCTAGGGGTAATTTCATCATTCTACTATATGAGCAGTCGTACACCTCTTTTATATGGGTACTCACTGCAACCTAGTATATATATCACAAACGATCATGCATGTACTCCACATGAGTGTTCGACAATAGTAAAAAACTTCATAAGTATCAAATGTATAGGTGTGTATGTCTTCATGCATGACTATACATGACATTGTTTTTGTAGAAACATAAGCATGCCTTGAACATGCCTGTCCTTGGGACAATTGTGCATATATATCTGGAAACCTAATTTCAAGTTATTTCTACCTAGTTTCCACACAGATCAATAAAGTCTCTAACTCAAATAAGATGCAAAATAGTCTTTAACAAACACTAAAATGGTACAAACATGGTCCCATCAAAGAGACATATAAAACCACATTATTCTTTGATCATGACAATCACTAAGTCATCCTAACATTTTTCTAACAAATTCATCACACAAAATCATGCCTTTTATCATGGAAGAATATGACTACAACCCTATCGAAATATCTAACATTCATCATATCAAGATCATGCATATTTCAAGTGTTTATGGCAATATGTTTCAATAAAAGATTTTTGGTAATCCTTCCTTAATATAGAAAATCAAACATCCAAATTATCAATTGTTCACACATAATATCATAACTTAAAATTATAGTCCCTGACTTACTTGGATGCCAAAACAAGATGATTCAGAACTAGTTCTTTTCTTTCCTTCTTCTTCCTTCTCATTGTTGTAAATAGCCTCAGGTCGTCGGAAAGCCTTATTGAAAGTCTTGCATATCAAGTCTCTCTTTCTCAAATACTTAAAGCAACATAAGAGCAAAATAAAACTTATGGGATAACAATCGCAAGATCTCTAATAAGTATCTTATATATATTCTCATGCAATAATCAATTGCACACCATTGTGGGTCACTTTAAATATTCCATTGTGGCATAATATCCAACTGGCTAACATGACATCAAATGAACAGGTGTGCACACTTCATGCGCACCCCATTCATTAGCTTAAAATTCACTAAAACAAGTATGAACCAAGAATTAACCTATGCCACATTCAAATATAAACACAAATATATATAATAAGAATTTTTCCCTAAAGACCTACTAATGATTATTACTTCAAATAACTTTTTTTTAAATTTTTACATGTATAATTGAATACCCTTGAGCTTTGATATCACTATAAAGATTTTTCATGTATTCTAATAATAAAATGCAAAATATGTAGTGAGTAAATTTAAAAATTTCTTGAAAAACCCGTTCCCTCAGATCAAGGGGTAATTAAACATGTAAAGGGAAATGTTAGAAACCTTCATACCTATGTTTGATGGCTCATTTTTTTTTAATTAGCCGTAATGTGTTTTGTATTAAAACACTTCCTTTGTTATTCCAAAAAAGCCCTACTCACCACATAGGGGTTTTATAATAACCGAGGACAATATCTTGAACATTTTATTGATAATGCCTCATTTGTGGCATAGTAATGTCATGTTTATATGATAAAAAATATTATAACATAGTACAAATAAATTAATTTATATACTGTACAATTACAATTATAAATAAAAAATAGGGAGAAGGACTATTTCCCATCCAACTTTAGATGCTTTTTCAAAATGCCACCCACGGCAGATGAAAATCCACTTTTCCCACCCATGGCTAAACTGCCATCCAATTTTTCAGTTAGGGACAGGGGCAAAATCGTCATTTACTATTTAAAATCTTAAAACTTTAAAACTTTACCGTTTCCCCCCTCCAGGTTTCAAAAACTAATAACTAACCCATCCTCAAAGTTTGAAAAGTTTAGATTTCACCCCTAGGGTTTGCTTCCTTCACTGGCCACCATCGACAGTCGACGCAATCGATCGATCTCCCATCTCCGACTACAAAAGACGACGAAGGACGACCTTTCATCGCCCAGATCTAGACGACGAAGCATCATCCAGATCTAGAAGAACAGACGAAGGATGACGCTTCGTCGTAGCCTCTGGACCACGCAACGAGCGACGAAAGACGGCGAAGAGTCGTCCTTCGTCATCTGGGTGGAGCAACGAAGAGAGACTCTTCGTCGCACGGTGGTGCGATGAAGAGATCTCCGTCTCTTCGTCGCACCATGCGACAAGGAGATGAATATCTTTTCATCGCACCATCGTCGTAGCACCAGGAGAAGAAGGAGGCCGGTGATGACATCGGAGACTACGTCAGGAGATGAAGTTGAAGAATAGGGGTGAAACTGCTAGTTTTGAAAGTTATGGGGGGCGGCTGCATTTTGAAAAATATGGAAACCTTAGGTTTGGAGGTGAAAATGTTAGTTTTCAAAGTTTAAAAACTTTAGATAAGGTGAAATGTTAGTTTCTAAAACCTAAGGGGGGTGAATGGTAAAACCCTTACATCAATTTTGGGATGAATTTTGCAGACTAAATTGAGGGGTATTTTTGTCATTTCATCTAACAAGGGTAAAATGGACATTTTATCCTTATGCAAACAGAAATCATCCATATTAACAGCTCATGGGTGGGAAAAGTGGATTTTCATCTGCCGTGGGTGGTATTTTGAAAAAGCATCTAAAGTTAGGTGGGAAATAGTCCTTCTCCCTAAAAAATAAATATTATATCATTTATCTACTCGTCCTTAATGTCTAGATTTCTGAATTCTTCAAAAATATCTTCTACCACTAAATTTTATAATTTGAAATCAGTTTTAACCCAATCATTCATAGACATGATCACTTAGACCATATTTAGGTGTAAATTTGATTGCCTATTATCCAACACGATCCATCTATACTAAAGTGGATTTTGATGCTAAAGTTAACATCAGAGGTGTTAGTAGATCTCAGGTCATGACTACAAGCACAAGAAAAGTTTTACCTTGTCTTTCCACTATGCCAAAACATCTAGTTTTTTAGCATTATATCATTGAACAATTTTTGGATAATGGTCAATGTTGATATAATTATAAAACTGACTATAATTTGTACTTTGACTCGTAGGTTGCATACCTGTGTGCAAGAGCGATTATATGTGTGACTTTTTTTTGCTTGAACTACCAGAACTTACCTTTGGTTCTGAACTTTGTCCAGTCCTTTGTATTTTTGTTTAAAAATACTATATATTTTAAGTAAAAAATCTTGAATCTATTCAATAGAATTACCATTGCTATTAATTGACAAATTTTCATTAATAATATCAAATAAATTTTAAAGTCCATTAGTTTTTCCCCTAGGATCTAAGACAGTAACTATAAAATAAAGTAAAGAAATTTCACTCTAATATTTTTAAATTTTTTGTTTCATTTGTCTAGATATATTCTGAAAAGTATGATGAGACCCATGTTTTTTAAAAAATCATTTATTTCTATCATACTATATATTATTGAATAAGTAGTTGGATCATATATATTTGAGCAATGGTATATAGTTGCCTTCAATGACTCTAACATATTCATTAGAGCCATAACTATCTTTCAATCTTGATCTGTAAAAAAAAAAAAAAAAAGATTTGTTGAATCTTTTAGTTGAGTATTGAAGTACGGTGTTATAGGAACTTTATACCAACTGCATGCTTTCAACATGAGGTATATTGGATTCCACATAGTTTTAATATCTACTTTTAATTTTTTTCATTTTAACTTTATTAATTTACATAATTGATGATATATTTGTACCCGTGATAGGGATGATGAAATATATGTAATGACATGTCTAATTATTTGTATATATTTTTTAGCTAGACTCATGCCTTATTGAGCTATTAAATTAATAACATGATATACACACTTAATATGAAATAATTTTTTATTAAATGTAGGAGATAAATTATTATACATGTATTCAATAAATTTATCATTATTTTTGACATTATTAAAAGTAATTGAAAAAAATATAATTATTAATTTTATATTTCTAAAAAATATTTGCTAATACACGATAAATTGTAAGAGCATAATGCAGTTATTCTAAATTTCTAAAAGTAATAATTTTTTTGCATAACTTTTAATCATAATTAATATAATGGACAGTTGTACTATATACCCTATATCTTGATTTATAGTTGTCCATAAATCAGAAGATGTTGAAATAATATTATTAAAATTACTTAATTCTTCAATAATTTTTAATTTCATTTATTCATAATTTTTTAGGATATTTGACCTATGAGTTGACTTAGGAATTCTTCTAAATGTAGGTTGAATATTATTTTGCTTCATTTATTCTAAAATTTCATTTTCTGTATAACTAAAAGGTTGATCAGAAGCAACTCATACCTAGCCATGTAGTCTCGCATTTTTATTTGATTGTACGTGAAAGTTAACATTTGTCCCGTGTGCTTGGAACTGTTTAGACCTTTTACTGAATTGGCGACATGACTAACGAATTGTGATCGAGTGAATGCAATTTGTTTTTGCCTTCTGATTTTGTGTAAATTTTTTTTACAATAATCAGTAATGTGTTGACAAAGATACCTTGTGCCACTCGTACTTACATATGTTAAACAAGAACCATAATGTTTACATACTACTTGACGAATTAATTTTCCTTTCATTGTTTCCTGTATTTAATTGAAGTGCTTCAACATTATTGACGTTTATTTTTTTTTTTCTCTCTATTGAATGCGAACCTGTGCTTGTACCACTTTCATCTGTTTGTGTTCCACCTGTTCCACCTTGTACATCATCAATAATATTTTTAGCACCAACATAATAATATTCAAATGGATTAATTCATTTGACGATCCATTTGTAATATTTTGTAATGATAAAACTGAAATGAAAATAAAATTATAAACATAAAAAATTATTATTTATAAATTCAGACAATTTTTGAAAGAGAGTTAATGAGAGAAAATGAGATTGAGAATATAATGAAAGAATTGAGATTAAGAGATTTGTAGATAAAATTAGAAAATGAAGAAAATTTGAGTTGTTTATATAAGAGGAAAAAATAAAAAAAAATTAAATTAAAACAACGAGTCAGTAGTTGTTGAATGGCTTTTGTTATTATAATTTTTTTTAATTTTTTTAATATTTCAACAATATCGGGTTAGAAGGCCCATGGGCCTAATGCTTAGGCCCACATTCTAACCTGAAAGACTTATAAGCTAGGCTTGACACGCTATAGTGTCAGATCGGGCCTCCATTTGATCTGATTCAATTGATGCTTCTAATGAGCACCCAATATTGGGAATTAATATTACTTGATGTAAAATTTCAATAATTCTACCAACCTTTTGATCAAACATCCTAAGGACACCATTTTGATCTCTCATCACGGTTCTACCAACCTAAAGATATTTATTCAAATATAGGTATAAACACATATATTTATAGAGAAAAATTATCACTTGAATGTTTAAATATGACTCTTTATAGATTCATATCATCATGAAGATTGACTTTAGATCACCTACTCCAATAGTTATAATTTGTTGGATGATGAACTGCATGACAAAGTAAGGGATGGTGTGAAGAATAGGTTTGGGAAAATCATGAAGGTAAAACCAATCATGAGATCCAAAATATTTTTATAGTAAGGGAGAAGATTGATATTATGGAGAAAACTGGTTTGTTGTTCCTGCCATACAAGGAACAGAAGACGTTTAGAAGAATTCATCCTAGGATTGGAACAAACTTCAATAAGATTAACTTGGCGAAATTCTCCTTAACGAAAAATTCTTTCCAACTATTCGCCTTTTATAATGTCTCATCTTTCTTATTTCTCCTGTTAGACCAAATTAAACTTCCAGGTAAATTTCTCCTGTTTGACATTCTAAAAAGTTGACCCATAAAGTGGTAGAGGACAGACTTCCATGTCTGGTTCTTGTTACCATTATTGAGGTATTATTTTGGTTGCAATAGTATCATGACATGGGTTAAGTTTGGTTGTGAACTCTGACAATAGTTTTTTAATAGCACAAATATTTGATTGAAATTCAATGACTTTCTTGCTTTCCATCATCTTTCACCTTAAAGCCCTTTGATCTAACAAAATCAAAAATTAATTTAGACGGGATGGACCAAAGTAATTACAAAGCCAATGTTTTTATCTTCTTCTATTTTAGTATTTATTAAACTTTGTAACATGTTTCTTGAATAAGCATGTTCTCAAGATTTCAATACCCATGAATCTTTACAATTTTTTTTTGGTCCGGTATAGGCCCAAAATTGTGACCAAAGCCCAAAATATTTAAATGAATTGCCTTTGAATAGTACAAAGAAAGCCTAAAAGAGTTTGCTTGAACCTAAAAAATTTTTTTAACTTTCCTTAATTTATCTTGAACTTAAATTCCTAATTGGGTCTACAATCCATCATTTTCTCTTTATTTAGTATTTACTGTACTTTCGAAATTCCTAAATTGAAAAATTATCTTTTTGTTGCAGCAAAACTAAGCATTAATCATTCTGCTGAGTGCCAACTAAAATGGATAAACATTGCAACAAAGGTAAGTTAAATTATCTTTTTGTTTCATATACTTGCCAAATGTCAACAATAATCACATAAGGAAACAAAATTTTTCATGATATATGTCGACAATCACATGAGCAAAATATGTTTGTTTTTGTCATATTCATCATTGTTTTATTAAAAGATGCAAACTTCATATGCAACTTGAAAGAAATGAGATTTTTGGGTGAAGTGGTGGCCCTCTAGGTGTAAAGTTACAATAAGAAAATGAATAATTTTGTAATCCTTTCACTTAAAAAAAAAAAAATTGGCATTAGCAAGAGAAAAATAATGAGCATATAAATATTCGGTCGTTATAACTACTATTTTCATAATTTTAGTGACAAATTATTTATACACTCATTAAAACTAAATAAATTTATGATTTTAATAAGAAAAAATGATTATTAAAACTTTATTTCTCATAATTAAAAAGTTTTAATGACAAGAAAAATCACATCGTCATTTGTCAATATAGTTTTCTCTGTTAAAAGTATTAATGATGAAAATAATTTTAAAGGGAAAAACTATAATAACTAGTGACGACGAATTTTTTTTTCATCATTAATATTTTTTAATGACAAGAAATAAACTTTTTATAATTATTTTTCTTTTATTAAAGTCATAAATTTATTTATTTTTAATAAGAGTATAAATAATTACAGACTAAAATAATGAAAATAACACTTATAATGATTAAATATTTATTTGCTTTTTATTTTTCTTGTGCTAATACCAATTTTTTTTTTGTAGTGTTTGGAGTAGCTACTGAGGCTAGTACCTTCAATATAAATAAACATATTTATTAGTTTTTTAATTTCTAATTTTTTTTTGAAATGAATGTTATATCTAACAACTTTATTATGGTTATTTATGTTATGTAGAATTTAGTAGTGAAAATCCATTGGAATCTTTTAAAACGATATAAATTATGTGTTTTACTTTATTATATTTATATTTTTTATACTTGACTATTTATGCTTTTGTTTCTTCATTTGGCTTGTTACAACTTGTTTTAGTCAATTAAATTAAGATTTAGATTTGAATAATTAGACTAAAACATGAGAAATAATAAAGGAAAAGTACATAATTTTATATGGGAGCATTGTAAATAAGTGAATGTGGTAGAGAATAGATTGCATCTTTTATGCTATGTAACTATTATGGTATATCATATTGGGATGATATAACAAGAATGAAAAATCATCTTGTTAGAACTTATGATCAAGTTAAGCGATGTAGTCAAGTTTCCGAATATGTTGGATGAAATTTCGAGAGATGCTATAAGCAACAAAAAAAAATAGTAATGATGATGATGATATATTTAAAGAGTAAGATATTAATCCAATTAAAGGTAAAATTAATAGTTTTCTCACTAAGAGAAAAAAAAAGAGTTTGTAAGCCAAAAAACTTTAAATATAGTTGTAAAAGATAGGGAAAGTGTAATTCAAGATATATGTAGATGTATTTATGACAATGTATTACTATTTAATTTAGTGAGAAATCCTCTTTTCTTATCATGTTAAAGTTAGTAGGTGATTATAATGGGATTGAAACCTCCTACTTATCATGAAACATGAATTTTTTGTTTGAAGAAAGAGGTTGATCTTATGGGAAATAAACAACAAAAATATAAAAATGAGTGGGAAAAAAAAGGTTGCACATTAATGTCGGATGGGTGAATGGATGGAAAGCATAAATCACTCACTAATTTTCTTGTTAATAGTTCAAGTGGGATAGTTTTTTTTTTTTTTAAAATCCATTAATACTTTAAAATTTGTAAAAAATGTACAAAATATATTTGAGTTAATAGTATAGTGGAGGAGATATGATAAAAACATGTTCTACAAGTGATAACCAATGAGACATCCAATTATGTAGCTATCGGTAGAATGTTAAAAGGGAAAAGCAAAAAGTTATTTTGGTCTTCTTGTTCGGCTCATTGTCTTGACTTTATCTTTACGATATTGAAAAAATTCCAGTATTCTATGATAACATTGCAAAAGTTAAACAAGTCACAAATTTCATTTATAGACATATGTGGGTGTTTAATTTATATGAAAAATTTGTAAAACATAAAGAGCTAGCAAGATTGACAATAACAAGATTTGCAACATTTTTCTTACATTGAGTTGCATCATGGATAGAAAAATAGCTCTTAAATTTATGTTTGCATCAGATGTATGGGCAAAAAGTACATATACTACTACAGTTAAGGGAAAAGTGGTTAATATTATTTTAACTGATGGAAGATTTTGGAAATTTATCCAATTTAGCTTGAAATGTGTGAATCCACTAGTAGATTTTTTAGGCTTGTAGATGGTGATGTGAAATTAGCAATGAGATAAATATATGAAGCTATGAGTAGAGTAAAGAATCAAATTGCAAACAATTTCAACCATGTTGAGCATCGATATGCACATGTATGGAAGATCAATGACATTTGTTGGAATTTTCAACTCTATAAGCCACTTCATGTAGCGACAGTAAGTGTTGATTCTTTTACTTTAATCCATAAAAAAATTGCTTAAAATTTTGAATTTAAATTTTCAATTACGTTTTGTTATATATTAGGTACTATTATGATTCAAACTTCAATCTGGATAAAAAAGTTAAAATTGGATTGTACAGGTCATTGAAAAGATATATCTAGATGAGGAAACAAAAATTGAAGTTGATGCTCAATTTGACAAGTTTAAACGAGTTACTGATATTCGTCTTGCAAGTGAGTTGGAGGATACTGTAACAACCTTAGGTATGTTCAGGGGTAGGTTGGTCTTTTGGCTTGATCAAGGTTTTCATGGAGGTTTAATAGTGTTGAATTTTCAAAGTCAATGTAAAAGTCAAAGCTGTAGGACACTCGTCCCTATGACTTGACAATTTCAAATCACGCTTGCATAATTTTTGTGATGCATGTCTTGAGGGATCTTTATCCCATTTTAGGGGATGACCGTCTTAGGGGTGTTTCCAGCAGTTATAAAACTCCTCCATGCATTTTGTTTAGGGTTATGCATTATTAGCCCTACTTTTTTGTATCAGAGAGCGCAAAGAGGATTTAAGAATCTTGGAGAGTCACTAGAGCAGAGGATCGCTGTCAGATTCTTACCACTCAAAGACTAAGCACTGTCATAGGAGAGGTAGGCGAACTCCTTCCTTTCTTTTTTTTTGGGTAATGGCATGCTATAACAATATTGTATATGTAATTTGCACTAGAATAGTTGCATTTGTGGTGATTGCAAGATGTGTGTGTGTGTGTGTGTGTGTGTGTGTATGCATGAATGAATGATTGATCTGCATGAGTATGATTACGATGATGATAGAATGCTAAGAATATGCATGAATTAGATTATGTTCGTTTCAGATTGTGTTGATTGTTGGGTTTATGGGTGTTTTGAAAAGGTTTTGGTGAATTGAATAGGTTTAGAGCAGTCCTAATTTAATTCTAGATTGTCAGATTATCGAACTGTCATTAGAAATAGTGAGGTGCTAGAAGTTCCAAAGGCAAGGGACGCCCGTCCTATTATGAGGAAGGCGACGATAATAGTGGTCTTGCATAAGGGTAGATTGGTAATTTAACCGTTAATAATATTTGACACGTGAGAGTGAGGTCAGAAGGGAAGAATCGTCCTTACTCATTTTGCGACAATTGTCCTTCATAAAGTAGAGTATGACCATTCTTTAGGGAGGAACAATTGTCCCTCACATTAATGGAAAAAGAATGTTATACCAAGGGTTAGGAAAAAAATACGTTCTACCCTCTGTACGATGATTAGGGGATGTAAGAGATGTTTGGGACATCCATTCTGATCAGATTCAAATAAGAGGTATTTAGGACATCCGTCATGATAGTATGTGAGTTGTAAGAGGCATCTAGGACGCTTGTCTCATTAGTATATGAGTTGTAAGAGGCGTTCGGGATGTTTGTCTCATTAGTATACAAGTTATAAGAGGCATTCGAGATGTCCATTTTATTAGTATATAAGTTGTAAGAGGCATTTAAGAAGTTCGTCTCATCAGTATACGAGTTGTAAGAGGCATCTGAGACGTTTGTCTCATTGATACATAGGTTATAAGAGGCGTCTGAGACGTCCACCCAATTTTCAATAAGGTATAAGAGGCATTTGATACGTCCACTTGATATACGTTTGGGACGTTAGATGAAATGGATAAATAGACAACTAGGTTGTCTGAGGATATTCTAGTAATGCTCAATGATTGTGTGTGCCTATTAGGTGAATTATCATTTATGTGCTTTGCTTTGACTTACAGATAGACGTGAGGGCGGGGCAGACAACGACGCTAGTGGATTAGCTCAATGACAACACAACCACTATTGAAGACTTTTTATTTTAAATCTTGGAAGTAAACCATTTTGGAAATATCATTTATCATTATTATTACTATGATTTTAGTAAGTAGTGAATCTGGTATTTTTTTTAAATTAATAAAATCATTGAGGTATTTCATGAAATTATTTTGTAATGCATTTATATGAGAATTGTTAATGTATATGTGGCATATCATCCCAGTAAATTACTCTTAGGGGGATGATCTTGAGCTGGGGTGTTACACATACACTTTTATAGCAAACCTTAGTGCATGCACCCTTGGATTTTAAGTCATTGACTAAGACTGTGATAATAAGGGTGATAATGCACCTACATTGGAAAAGAATTTTCTAAAAACAAATGAATTCTTTAAATATAATTAGCAGCACTTTATTGCATTCAAGTGGTAGTAGAAAATTATCTTTTAATATAGTCATATTATCCTTTTTTTTTTATCATATGATTTTAGTTGAAATCCAAAGTTGCATGCATTAGGGTTTACCATATGGGCGTGTGCATCCCCTTACTAACTTTCTAGAACAATATAAGTAATTGATATTATATTCTTATAACATTCAATCACATTGTTCAAAAGAGGGGTGAACACTCTTATTGTTATTTTGTCATCCATCTCATACTAATCACTTGAGATTATTTCCATTCAATGAAAATTTATATTCAGTTGTTATATCATAGAGAGATTACAATATATTCAATTGTTATATCACAATGAGATTATGTTGCACTTAAGTGTTAAATCAATTTTTTTTTTTGTTAGTAAAGGGTTATGTTCTTGTAATGCATTGCAACTCAAAAGCTTGACCCAGTCATAAGACTAATAACATAAACTTTGATAATACACACTTCATGATAACAAACTTAATACTGCAAACTTTATTTATATAAGGGATGTGTGACTATAATCATGACGACTTTTGACACTTATAATAAAGGGTCTTGTGAATCTTGAAAAGATTTGTCTTGAGACATTATTGATTGAGGTTAGTTGTGTTATTTATTGGATAAACTATCATGATTCTTTTAGATTTCTCTAATGATATTGTTGGTTCGGTAGTAACTTCTTTGGATAAGGTTGAATGTCCTTTATTTGGTAGGCTACTCTTAATTAGCTAATCTACATGAGGAAACTGCATATTCCTATGCATCTATAATGAAATTGAGCTTGTTTTAGTGGCCAATGAAGCTCAGGCGTCCAAACACAAAGATGGAGTGGTGGTTTTGTCTTTGTTGTCTTATAATGAGATTTTTGAAGCTTTTGTAATGGAATTGTGTTTGCCACCATGATATGGGTTGAAAACACTCCATCAATATTTTGAAACACCCAATGAATGTGCTAAAGGTTGCATGATGATGCATGTGTGAATTGTGAAAACCATAAGACTATTTCAATGTTTATTTCTCATATATCATAGGAACCAAATAACTTTGCGTCTAAAATCCCTTTTTGTATCTCTAACATGAAAAATGTTAAGATAATGATAGTCGAGATGGATATCAATGTTTCCAATAGAGGAAGTTTCTCTTTGAGGCAAAACTTTGGTTTCATAAATAAACATATATTACTTAACTTTGTTGTGGCTCTGTTTGGATGAGACTAGAGAAGAAGAGATTTATGAAGATAAAAACTTTGGATTGGTTGTCGTTAGAGGATGAAGGATTAGTATAACAACAAAGGCGCCTATGTTTAGTTTTTTATCAATCATGCAATAATAGTGTATAATTATAAGAACATTTAACAATAAGAGAATTAAATTAGGAAGCTTAGCAGAAAAATATGCTAATACCAAAAAAAAAAGTAGCCAATTGGGGATTAACATGATTCATTGTTGTCCAAATGAATTAGATGACTCGTCTTTTAGATGACAAATGATTTATCGTTCAAAGTTGGTTGACAAAAAATAGAAAGAAAATTTTGAAGTCCTAAGAGGGGAAAATAAATTTTTAAAATTTAATCATTAGAGAAAATTGTTAGTTTTTCAAACTAATGAAAAAGAATAATATAAATTTTTAGGGTTTAATAGTAAAATAACTATTTTACCCCTTATAACTAACAGTTTTGGTTTAGTTTAATAGTTTATGGGTACATATTTAAGTTTTTAAATCCCATGGGTATGTAATGGTGTAGGATAAACCTTGGGATGGAACAAGTCCTTTGGCCCTATATGGGAAAGCAAGGGGCTGCACGGCAAGCTGGTAATTCAATTCGCAGAAAACTAATATTAGATTTGTCGAGAAGATTGTAGAATAGAAGGTCGGCATCACTCGTTGGGATACGCGTTTGCTTGGGCTCTATAGTTAATCATATTCGGAGGCAGGAGGTAATCTATTTGGATTTCGATTTGGATCCATGGCTCTCAATCCTCAATTGTTTAACAATGGGATGCCGGTGCCCTTCGTCAACGAGTTTTTCGTCCTCAATAGAGATGGCGTTGAGTTTAATGTCGATAAGATTCCCGGGTATGTTTTTCTTTTGATTTTCTAATCATAATTTGTACCTATATTCATCTCTATTTCTTTTCTTGGTAAGTTTTTCATGGATCAAAGGAAATTAGGTTAATTGAAGATTATTATTACTGCCTCACCCTCACAGGAAAATTATAAACATAACTTACTGTGGAAATAATCACTTCTAAGAGAGCTCATAATGGTCTTAAATTTTATTTCTTGTTGTGCTTTTCAAAATCTGTACATGTGCCTTTGGTTTACTTGATTTTATATTTCTTGTGAATATGATTATTGAATATTGATGTATTGGGCATTGAAAGCTATTGTGTTCTTGGAAATGAAGCATTGTTTGGGCTTGTTAGAAGAAGGAAATATAATGGGGAAAGAAGAATAGGATATATTCTGTAAATTTAGTACATGTATCTTAGAAGTCTAATTAAGTTAATAACTAGCTTAGTGATTTTGAACTAGTTGAGTGATAGTAGGTATTGAGAAGCTTTTATGATGTAGATGCATTGCCTTTGTAATTTACCTAACTCTAGTCTTGTTTTTTCAGAGCTCATGGAGGCAATGTAAAGGCGAAGGGGATAATTTACTTGTCAAATGTTCGCATGGTCTTTGTTGCCACTAAACCTGTTGGAAACTTTGTTGCTTTTGATATGCCCCTGGTTTGTGACTGACCCTGAATACTGTTTTCTTGTTTAAATCTTTCTCCTTGATTCTTCTGAAATTCATATAAGAAATTGATAGCAGATTTTAATGTTATAGCCAGCTTCTCTCTCTTTTTCCTTTCCTTGAGTCAGGTGCTGGTTAATGTCATTCATGTGCTTCTTAACAGTTTCTAGTGCTTCTAAATCACTAAAATTTCTTATCTGATATTAGCACATTCCACAAATTATTATACAATACTCTCCTCATGTGTTAGGTTTATAATCTAGTCATAATCAATAAATGGTGACTGGGATTTATCATGTGGTATTGGTGTATATGTGGTTGTGTAAATGCTTAAGGAATGAACAGCCATCTCTATGCCTTGAATCATAAGTACACCAGATGGATTGCCCTGATAAATAAGTGAAAGTCAGATTAGACAAGGAGTTATGCAGAATACTGGCTCTCTGGGGAATTTTCTATGCAAATTCTGGAAGAAGTGCATTAACTAGCTGATGCAAGCCTCTAGGGATATTATATGCCCACAAGTTTCCTTATATGTAATTTGTATTTGTGTCATTTTGGGTCCGCCTCAAGACCCTGTGCAGCCTTGTGAGTCTACATTCTTTCGGTATAATTCTTGTGGGTCACAGGTTTACTGCTAAACTTTTAATAGCTTTATAATCATCTTCAAAATTTTTGTTCTGGTTATTGTGTTTCAATTCTTTACCAAGGGAAAGAGCGGTAGAAGAGAAGGGTTTTGGGGACGGGGGGCTGGTCAATGAGTAGGTTTGTGATTTGATCTAATGCTTTTATGACCAAGTTACTAATTTTAAGCTGGTCTATTGACAGCTCTACGTCCATGGTGAGAAATTTAACCAGCCAATATTTTACTGCAACAATATTTCTGGTCTCGTGGAGCCTGTAAGAATACCATCAAGAGCCCTCTTGTTCTTACTATCTTTAATTTAGTAGAGACTAATTATTGCATGCCCTAAATCACAGGTGGTCCCTGAAAATGAGCATAGGGCTCTGTACTCCACCCACTCTTTCAAAATTTTGTTTAAGGAAGGGGGTTGTGGTACCTTTGTTCCCCTTTTTTTCAACTTGATTTCATCAGTTAGACAGTATAATCAACAAATAAATATGGCAGCAGAACCTCGTGTAGATCCTTTACAAGCTGCACAAACTCCTGTTGAGGAAATGATGAGACATGCGTAAGTTGCATATTTAGCTTTATCATTTTGTGGTGAAGATAATTTTATCAAGGGTTTGTTGGTTAAAACCTCATTAACGTTCTCGCAGATATGTTGATCCAAATGATCCAACAAGAATCTTTTTGCAGCAGCCCACCC
The DNA here is from genome assembly GCF_011075055.1 of Mangifera indica. Classification (NCBI taxonomy): domain Eukaryota; kingdom Viridiplantae; phylum Streptophyta; class Magnoliopsida; order Sapindales; family Anacardiaceae; genus Mangifera; species Mangifera indica. Next base: position 9,427,925 of record NC_058146.1, read on the forward strand.
CGGATTCTCAACTTAGACGCCGCACCTACCAGTCTCGCCCAGCTGAAAACTCAATCTGATTTTTATCTTACAATTGCAGAATGTGATACTGCTTTCCAGTGAATTAAGTCATGTAACTACGTTGTGTCATTCCAGTACATAATAAACATATATGGGTGTTGTATTGCAATAAATATCTGCTTTCTAAGTAAGCTTGTATTTTTGTATCTTAATTCTCCATACATTCAAGTCGACATGCTTGGAACAAACAAAGTAGGCATGCTCGTTTATCTTGTAATCCTGAACCCTAGTTTAGGCTTCATCTTTGTCCTTTCTCTTCCTCCCTCCCACTTCAAGTTTTGATAACACATGCATTGGTGGGTAGAAAAGAGACATCCCATCTCATCAAAATTTATGAAACATTGAGATTGAGAAAACCACTAGATTCAGCGTACAAATACTGCACCTATGAGTCAGAAGATTTACAAAGGTTTTAACTTATAGTTCTGTGAATGTTCTTTGGTAGGCAGCATTCTGATGTGTTATCAACGTACTGCTTGTGGAAAATGGTAGAGACGTAAAATAACACCAAATTCTGTGATTTTGGCTATTGCACTGCTTCACGAACTGCAATCTGTGCAGTTCATATTCATCCATGCCCTTGTTAATTAGATGTATCTTCTCTGCCATAACTGATAAGCATTCCATGATTTAGTAAGATAAACGGTGAATGTTCCTTCTCTGCCATAACTGATAAGCAGTCATATGGAAGGAATCATAACCTCTTGGTGTTTTATGCCACACAAAGTGCCTCCTGACTTGGCAAAGATTATGGTACATGCTCAGGTACATTTTTGTTGATATGGACAACAGCTTCTCCTTCAAAAATGAAATTTCTCCATGATTGATTACAACAGAAAATTTGCTCCAGTCCAAGACATTTCCAAATGGGAGGTCATAATAATTGGAGAGTATAACAGGAATACACCCGTATTGTATGGCATCGCTGACCCTCGCTGTGTTCACTTCATAACCTTTAACATGGAGACAGTATTTGCTCCTCTTAAACCCTTCCTCATAAGGAAAAGGACTCTTAGGGAATATGTCCATAGAAGTATCATTTCCCCATAAAGCTATTAGTTCTTGGCGAACAAGAGAGTTTTGTATTCGTCCAGCGAAGTAAACAAGTCTATGCCTGCAGTAGATAGACAAATGATCCGTAAGCTTGCAAAAGATAGATAACACATAAATGTCTCAATTTCAAGAGAATGTTTATCAGTGCTAAGTTCAGTTAAAGAGAATAATTTGTTAGAGTAAACGGAAAGCTAATTTTGTACTATAGAATAGACAAATTGTCAGTTCATAATTAACATTAAACTTCTAAATAATAACATCACGAATGATCACTAAAAATGTAAAATATAAAATTCGTTAGCGGTAATATGTTATAGTATCACTACAAACCTTGAAAAAAAAAAAAAAAGATATTCAGCCAAAAAAAAGAAGATGAAGCCACTAGATTGTAATTGCACAAATACTTTAATTATTACCATTTTTGAACATGGCCTTTCAAGATTGTGTAATTGACACCTAGGATGAAGCTTGTTTGATCGAATGAAATAGGAACAGTATGCAAAAGAAAATGGAAAAAAACATAAAATTGGATTCTAATATCTGGTTGCAACAAAGGTCTCAAATCTCAAATATTATATAAATCATTATGCCAAAAACAGACGAGCATGATGCTTCAACTACTGTCTTAGACTTTGTATTAAAATAGATTGAAACAGAGCAAGTAAAGGGGATAATCATTTGGGAATTTGTTAAAAACATGAGTTGCAACCAGTTTGGTAGATAAAGCTTCAATAGTATTTAAGCTTTACACACATCCCTTTGCCTGCACAGCACACTCAGTGTGAGGGACATTACAAAGTTCATCTCCCTTCACTCTTTTTTTTGGGATAGTAACAAGGACAGCTATTGCATATATTTTGATATTGAAAATCCAACTTATGAGATTGACAATGATCATTCTTTTTCTAACTGAAATAGAAGGTTCAATTTATAGATCAATCTGCTATAATACTATGCTAAGTAACCTTGATACAAAGTCAAGTAACTATATGATTGTTGATGCTATGTTTAGCAACCATTACTCAGTGTCAATTTAAGCAACAGTTTGGGCGAACGTAAGTAACTATTTTGACCCAAAAGCTTAATTAATAAGATGGATCATTTACCTGGCATGAGGAGGATTCAGTGACACAGGATCGGAGCGAGGCCAGATTTGAGGAAGAGCCACATCTTTGTGAGATACATAAAACTTTTGGAAGTAACTAGAAGAGCAAGTGACCTGAACCGCATTGTTATGCAATTCAGCATTTCTGGAAGCAGCCGCTCGTCCCACAGAATGACAATACACATAAAAATGGTCAGCACCTCCCGAGGCATTCCAAAATGGAAACTCTTTGATTATGGTTCTAGAGTATTGGGCCACAAATTCAGCAATGGAAGCCTCCGAACGGACTCGAGGGTCATTTCTCAAGTTGTTGATGGAGAAAGGCAAGAAGAAGAAATGGGCATGTTGAGGGTTGGTTGTGATTAGAGAACTACGAAGGAGGGCTACCTTAAACATGTGTTCACTCAAGTAATTTCCTAGTTTTGGATTCGAAGGGTTTGTGTGGGGAACAAAAATTCTAGCAAATGGGTCCATGGTGATATTGTTGTTGTAGACATGAGGGTATACATAGATCTTGAAATTGCTCATCATTTCCTGAAACTCAGCAACAAATAGTTTCCAATTGTGATAAGGGCCCGATTGAACTTCCCCTGTGATATTTGCTATAGCATTTATACTTGGTCTGGGTGCTTTTGGAGGAGTAGAAGAAGAAAAATTATGGTAATATGGTTGGAGTGATATAAGCGAAGGATGTAATTGAAGGGGTTTTGGGGGATTGTAGGCTACGTTCATGAGGAATAGCACCATAACCAGCACCGCCAGTAACCCCCATAGATAAAGAATATGAAGAGGTGGGTTTATCTTTCTCTTATTCTCCATGGGAGTTAAAAAGGGAATGGAAGCTTTTCTAAGAGAATTATGCAACTTAGAAAAGTGGACTCAAATAAAGAAAGTAGAAGGTTAGGGGTCCACTGTAATAACAAGAAATAAATAACAACGACAAAAGTGAGATGTCGTTTAGATTAGATGAAGAATGGCAACTTGTCTCTGCACTCATCCGCATCTTCTTCTTCGTCAGCTTCTCTGGTTCTTCTCATCTTCATCATCCCCATGAAATTTATTAACCGGCTGCCTAATTCTGCTTGAATTCAACTTTACCGTGATATTTAGAGGTTCTTTTATCATTTCATTTCAATATCTCATCCTTTGCAATAAACATGTTTATATGTTATCAAAGTAATTATTTTTTGGGTCGTTTCATACTGAATTTCTCTTTGCCAAGCTTTATAGCTTTTTTTTGTAATACATAATTCATTCAAGACGTTCTCGTTGTTAGTTACTATAACTTCATAACATGACACACCTGCTTTATTCTACTTTCAGATTACTTACAGAGATGTTGCAGCAATCACAAGATGCTTTGGGTGGTTCAAGAGACTGGACTGAAGTTGAGGTGTTGTTTCATTGCCCATGGGTTTTTGGTTTCCTGTTACTTTTAATAATTCTTGTTTATAAATTTTCCCTTTTACATCGTCCGCTTGTTAATTTTTGTGCCAAGTTTAATTAGCTTTATATCATTTTATTTTCTTATTAGAAAATTTTCTTCTGCAATGACTTATACGAGTTTTATTGAAGGCTGCACCCATCCTGATAGCTGAAACATTTAATTTGTATCTAACCACCACTACTTGTAACCAGAGAATAGAAGTAAGGAGTGACTGTGGACTATGATATATAGGAACTCCACGGTTCAGCTTCTTTTAGACCGACTTGAGGACAGAAGCCTAGGCCTTGATGGGCCACTCCCCTCACATGGTTATCTCTCTATAGGCTGTTTAAAAATAACATCGATAAGAGCTCTTAGGAAATTGCCCAAGAATACCAACAAAAGATTAAGCTTTTATAAGAGATGCAGGAACTCTTTTGACAATATAAAAACAGAAATGCTGATATATAAATCACTATTTTATTCTTGCATAAACTTTTTCATTCTCAAAACCCATAAAACTATTGCATCAGGGAGATAACAAAAAAAGAAAGATGTGATGCAGAAATTAATGGCTAATCTGAACAGTTTCTGACAAATAGCTAAAATTAGACATCCATTGCCAAAACAGACAATCACAAGATTTATTAAGTGATATATTTTGATTTCATATCAAAAGTATGGCTTTCCAAACAAATTTTTAGAATGGAGATGCACACGGAATGTAGTATTTCAAGGTCATAAAAAAATTTCGGAGTGGTTCAAAATCTGAGATGAACACAGCAATACATGTCTCAGAGCAATGACATGTAATGAGTGACTCTTTATTTATTTTTTATCAAAAGTACTTTGTTTTACATGGATGTTACCTATAACATAATTTAACAAGTACACCATTATAACATTAAGGGAGCACGGTTTCTCAAACCCAGCAGCACTAAACCCTGGTCAGTGGTCCATTTCATTGGAGGTATATTTGTTGGAGCTGCCTCTTAGCTTTCTTATCACTGGTTTCTTGAGTGCCTTTCAGAAAAGTCAGTTGCTATTACCTACAAAGGCTGTCCATCTGTGTTGCAGACCTTTAGAATAACAAATTCAGACTTGTAGAGCAGAAGAGTCAGACCTGTAGACAGAGAATTCCAGAAGAAAGCCTCCAGATTACTCAAGATTGTGGATCTCTCACAAGAAAAAATATTCAAGTAAAATTCACAGCCTTCAGAATGTAAACTCAGCAACAAATTGTAATTCAATACTGAATGAAAAGAGAAATAACAGATTCAATTTCAGTAGTAATCGCAGCATCTAATTATAGAAATTAACATAACCAATGCAATAACAATCTAATTAATCAAAGCAATAGAACACAGCAATTAAAATGACACAGAAACAACTTTAAAGCAATTTAGTAACAAATCAATTTTGCAAAGTCCTCTGCTGTCTCTTCTCGTATTTATAGGCAGTCTTTCTCTTCCACTTTCCTCATGGCTGCTTAATTTCTTGCTTAATCTTCTGCCCACGTTGGCCTCTTTCCCACTAATCCATTTCCTTCCAAATGATCAGGGCCACTTCCAGTTACTTGCTGCACTTTCTCCACTTCCAGCTGGATCATCTTGTGGGCTGCCCTTTTGGATTTTAGTTTTAGGCCTGCGAAAATAAACTCTGGAAATGAGGCTTCCATCAATACCCCCCCCCCCCCCCCCCCCTCTATGGACTTTCACCTTGTCCTCAAGGTGAAAAGATGGGAATTGCTCATTTAATTCTACAAATTCCTCCCAAGAATTTTCGCAATCAGGTAAGTTATGCCATTTAATAAGAACTTCTAAGTGGCTATTTTTAGAATAACGAGTATCCAGCAATGACTCTGGTTGTAGTTGTAATTCTAGCTCATCAGATAGGCATAAAGGCAAAGGCTGTGACTGAACTGAGGCACCTATAACCCTTTTAAGCTGGGAAACGTGAAACACCGGGTGGATTTTAACTCCATGAGGTAATGCCAAGCGATAAGCAACTGAGCCAATTTTTTCTGTAATTTCGTAAGGTCCATAGAACCGTGGACTCAGTTTTTCATTGGGTCTTTTAACCAAATTCTTGAAACGGTAAAGTTGTAATTTAAGAAATACTTTATCTCCTACTTCAAAGTGCACTTCTCGCCTTTTTAAATCAGCTTGCCTTTTCATGCGCTCCCATGCGATATTCAATTTTTCCTTCAATTCAGTTAGAATAACATCACGCTGCTGAAGGTAGTTATTCACATTATCAATTTTTGAAGTAGCAGAGTCCCATCGGAGCAAAGTAGGAGGGTCACGTCCATAAACAGTCTTAAATGGGGTCATACCAATAGAGCTATGAAATGTGGTGTTGTATTAGTATTCTGCCCACGACAGCCACTTAATCCACCCACGAGGCTGTTGAACACAGAAACAACGAAGATAAGTCTCGAGGGTTCTATTCACAATCTCAGTTTGACCATCGGTCTGTGGATGGTAAGCACTGCTGGATTTTAAAGTGGTACCCACAGAACAAAATAGCTCAGCCCAAAATTGACTCATAAATAAACTATCTCGATCGGACACAATTGAACGAGGGTAGCCATAGAGACGAACAATTTCTTTAGTGAATATGATAGCTACTTCTTTTGCTGTGTAAGGGTGAGAGAGGGCCAAGAAGTGACTGTACTTCGTCAGTCGATCTACCACCACTAAAATAGTATCGCCTTTATTAGATCGAGGTAGGCCGCCAATGAAATCCATTGAAATGTCTTTCTAAATTCTATCCGACATTGGCAAAGGATGCAATAATCGTGCAAGACTTATAGCCTCGTATTTGTTGCGTTGGCACATTTCACAACTTACGACAAAGTCTTTAATAATTTTTTTCATTCCGAGCCAATAAAACACTGCAGCAATCCTTTTATAAGTTTGAAAAAATCCCGAATGGCCTCCGAATGGGGAAGAGTGGAACTCATTCAGGATTATTGGAAGAATATTAGACTGAGGAGTGATAACCAATCTCTTTTTGTAGAACAAAGTGCCGTGCTTCAACTCAAAATTGGCGTGACTTGTTGGATCCTTTAATAAATCCTGTATTATACCTTTGTAATGAGCATCATTGTGAACCTCTTCATCTATAATGGCACCGTCTATCCAATGGCTTGCAGAGAGAGAGTTCAGTGACATTGATTCTAAGGGTAGCCTAGATAGAGCATCTGCAGCTTTGTTTTCTACCCCAGGGCGGTATTGTATTTCAAAATCATATCCCAATAGCTTCATAACCCATCTCTATTGATTGCCGCTGATAATTGTCTGTTCCATAAGGTGTTTGAGGCTCTTTTGATCGATGCGGACAATAAAGTGCCTTCCCAATAAATAATGATGCCATTTTTGAAGGGCTATGACAATGGCCATTAACTCTTTTTCGTAAATTGATTTTGCCTTATTTCATTGTGATAGTGCATGACTCATGAAGGATATTGGTCGATTCCCTTGCATAAGAACAACTCCAATTCCGTTAGCTAAGGCATCTGTTTCAACAATAAAGGTTTGAGTGAAATCTGGCATGGCAAGTACAGGGACAGTGATCATGGCTCTCTTGAGGGCTTCGAATGCGGTCGTTGCTTCATCATTCAACTGAAAAGAGTTCTTCTTTAATAATTGAGTGAGTGGGGCTGCAATTCCTCCATAATCTTGCATAAAACGTCTATAATAACCGGTGAGACCCAACAATCCACGAAGTTCACTGATATTTCTCGGACGTGGCCAGTCAACCATACATTGAATCTTTCTAGGGTCAGCGGCAACTCTCTCGGCTGAAATGATATGGCCTAAGTATTCAAGACGAGATGCCTTAAATAAGCACTTCTTTCGATTCAACACCAATTGATGCTTGGAAAGAAGGCGCAAGGCTGTATCTAAGTGCTTCAGGTGGTCTGCCAATGTCTTGCTATAGATTAAGATATCATCAAAAAAGACAAGGATAAAATGTCTTAATTAGTCTAAAAAAATTTCATTCACCAAGGCTTGAAAAGTAACTGGAGCATTAGATAACCCAAACGACATTACTAAGAATTCATAATGACCATTATGGGTTCGAAATGTAGTTTTTTCTACATCAGCTTCCACGATATGTATTTGATGATATCCAAACTTTAAATCTAGCTTACTAAAAATAGTTGCACCAGATAATTCATCTAAAAGTTCATCAATAGCAGGTATAGAGAACTTACTTGGGATGGTGAGTTTGTTTAATGCCCTGTAGTCCATGCAAAAACACCAGCCTCTTTTTTTTTGGACGAATAACACCAAATTGGAATAGGGGTTGACACTAGAGCGAATGATACTGGCTTGTAGCATTTCATGAACTTGCCTTTCAACTTCATTCTTTTGGTCGTGGGGATATCGATAAGGTCGGATATTTAGTGGTGTGGCTCTTTCAATCAAGCGTATGACATGGTCATGAGGACACCGTGGGGGAAGACTTTTTGGTTCGTCAAATAATTGGTGATAATTCTGTAGTAGGGAAGAAACTTCCAGTGTCGATTGCTCTTCTAAAAGGAAATTAATGTCTGCTATAGCCAACTCAATTAAGTATCCCATCTTGCTTTTTTTTAATGTCTTCTAGATAGATTTGTGAGAGGTTTCTCGAGTGTCTAAGGAAGGATCTCCTTGAAGTGTGACTTGTTGCCCTTTCCATTCGAACCACATTGTTAACGAATTCCAGTCATTGCGCACTATGCCAAGGGTGGCTAGCCAATCCATTCCGAGAATGACGTCGATATTGCCCAATTGAAATACTAAATAGTTTTGCACAAACTCAAGTTCTCCCATCGTCAGCTTAACGTTATTACAAATACCGTCTCCTGTGATTTGTTTCCCTGTTTCAACTGTCACTGTAAATCGTTTCTATTGAACAGGCAACGCTAAAGCGGACACCAATTGTTGAGAGAGAAAACTGTTGGTCGCTCCACAGTTAATTAAAACGATTACTGGTTCTCCCATTATAACGCCCTGTAGTTTCATTGTTTTGGGGGAGTTTACCCCTGCCACTGAATGACGAGATAGTTTAATGGTTGGTGGCTTCATTGGTTGCATTTCATCGTCGTCCACTGGAGAATCTACTTCTTCCATTATATCACTCTCACAAAGCATCAGTCGAAATTGCTTATATGGACAGTCATGGGTGGGGCTGTATTTGTCACCGCAGTTGTAACAAAGTTTTTGTTCATTTTGAAACTTGAGTTCTTGTTGGGAGAGGTGTCGAGACTGCTGTGGTGGTGGTGTTTCTTGCTGGGAGAGACGTCGTGGTTGTTGTGGTAGTGGCGATCGTCTATTGAGAGAGACTGTAGTGGAGGTTGGTGTTTCTGTCGGTTGGGTAGAGCATTCGTCAGTACGGTGGAATGAAGTTTATGGTATGGATACGGATAACATAGTTATTGGGTGAGTTTCGATGACGCTTGAAGGTAGGTGCGGCGGGTTGAGGAGTGGACGTGGAATGGCTGGGTAGGGTGATGGGTTTTGGGCTGGGTTTGGATATATAGATGGGTAGATTGACTGGGTTTGGGTTGAATAGGTATGTGGGTAGAGATATTGGTCTTGGGGAGATGTAACGGGGTGGGCTTGTAGTTTGTGAAAAGTGTTTGTGTGTGGGCTTTGAGTTTGAGTTGGTGTGAGGTTTAGATTAGTGGTTTGGGCCAAAGAAAATTTGGTCATGTGGGGTTGCATAATAGTTGGATTGGTGAAATTAGAAATTGCTTGAGTGGATTGTTAGTGAGTGGGGCATTGATTTGGGTGTGAGCTTGTCATTTTGTTGGAAGGGTAAACTAAATAATGAGTGGGTGTACTCAGCAACAAGTTGGCCTGACCCGGAACCTGATAGGCTGCTCCAATTCGACCCAACCCGTGCAAAGCCCAATCTCTCTGCTTTATCTTAGCCACCATCTGCATTAGTGTTCTTAGATTTGCCGGTGCCAATAGATGCAACTCTGCCTAGATAGGATGTTTAAGGCCAGCCAAGAAGGCTCCGCGCACACATTCAATAGATACAGTCGGCAACATGGCGACTAACTATTCGAACCGTGCTCGGTATTTGGCCACTGTCCCTGTTTGTCGGTGAAGGATGATCTATTCATACGACGACCGATGTTACGACGATCTAAAACGAAGAAACAACTCATTTTTAAGCTCTCTCCACTCTCTGAATGGTTGCCACAACTCATGAAATTAAAACCATGATAGTGCTTCGCCTTCAAAACAAAGGATGACTGCTAGAAGCTGTTCTCGATCATCCATTCCATTCATCTGGAAGTATCGTTCAACCTTTGCAACCTAACCCCAAGGATTTTCTCCATTGAACACTGGTAGTTCCATCTTTCGGTGAAGGTGATCTCGTCGACACCCCTGTTCTATCAGAGGGTAACGGGGTATGAATTGTTGTCTTGAAGTTTCGCCATAAGTGGTTCTTAGACCATGAGAATGTGGTGGTGGAAAGGGACGTCCAAAGTTGTCTCCTACATTTATGGAATAATGAGTTTGTGAAGGAAGCATAGGGGAGGGATATGTCGGTTGTCCATGCAATGAGGTTGTGGTCATATGTGGTGTAATAGGAAAATGTGTTGACGGTTGGTCATTAGCTGGGGTTGAGGTAAGTGGTGGTAACTGCTGGCCATAAGGTGGCGTGGTGGTTGTAGGTGGTACAATTTCTGTTTCTTTGCCCTTAACATCCCGAAGAAGCAATTAACGAATTTCATGGAAATTGTTATCAATTTTGTCAAAATGGTTCGTCGATTGGCTTTCAGATTGCATGAATTTCTCGTCCATGAAGGCCACCTTGTCAGCCAAACTTTTTAGATCCTTTTCCAAATCTTCAACTTTTCTACCCATTCGAGTTTTCACCATAAACTAGATTCATCGGCTTTGATACCAAATTTGTTATAGACTTATAGAATAACAAATTCAGACTTGTAGAGTAGAAGAGTCAGACCTATAGACAAAGAATTCCAGAAGAAAGCCTCCAGATTACTCAAGATTGTGGATCTCTCACAAGAAAAAATATTCAAGTAAAATTCATAGCCTTCAGAATGTAAACTTAGCAACAAATTGTAATTCAATATTGAATGAAAAGAGAAATAAAAGGTTCAATTTCAATAGTAATTGCAACATCTAATTACAGAAATTAACATAACCAATGCAATAACAATCTAATTAATCAAAGCAATAGAACACAACAATTAAAATGACACAACAACAACTTTAAAGCAATTTAGTAACAAATCAATTCTGCAAAGTCCTCTGCCTTCTCTTCTCGTATTTATAGGCAGTCTTTCTCTTCCACTTTCCTCATGGCTGCTTAATTTCTTGCTTAATCTTCTGCCCACGTTGGTTTCTTTCCCACTAATCCATTTCCTTCTAAATGATTAGGGCCACTTCCAGTTACTTGCTGCACTTTCTCTATTTCCAGCATTTCCTCCGAATTTTCCAGAATATCCTCATCAGCCCTGCATCTCATGACACTTCCAGTTGGATCATCTTGTGGGCTGCCCTTTTGGATTTTAGTTTTAGGCCTGCGAAAATAACTCTGGAAATAAGGCTTCCATCAATCTGCAATTTCACGCTCATCACATAATTTATTTAGCAAGTATAAGTGCTTTGGTTGTGTATATTTGTTACTTGTTGAAGTATATATGATGTCTATCAATTCAAGATCTTTTGCCTACTTGTAGTATATAGTATATACTTCAGCATCCCTTGCATGAGAAAATGTTTTACTAGTAAATAGAAATATTTCACTATATTATATATTGATGCGTACCTGACTTCACCCTCTGTTTTCCCAGGCTGAATTTCCAGAAAATCACTCCACAGCAGACTTGCAGCTTCCTTCTTCCGCACCAGCCACACCAACATACAGATATCCAACCCTCAACAATTTCAACATCAACCAAGGTTCAATATTGTAAATGAATAAGCAATGAAACAGTGCATGTGTCAAACCACAATCAATGAAACAGTGTATTCATTAATCCTAGTTCTGTATACATTTAGTTTAATTACAAAATACATTCTCTTTTGATTGCAGAATCTAAATTCAGGTTACAAAATATTGGAGAACAAGTTCCACAAAATAGTAACAAAACATTTCACATGGCATTCGAGAGGCCTGCACCCTCCCTTACTTCTTTTCTGAATTTTTCCTCTGTCCTGCCTCTTCCCTACTCTCCTCCTATTCATCCCTTCCTTCCACTCTCACCAACTCTTTGCCACATATCATTTCCTCTTTTGGAGCTTCCTGGTCAAGGTTCACTGCCACCTGGGCCAATTGTTTTTCGCCAAGCTGGCTATGTCTTTTCCTACGTGTAACATATATGTTAGTTCTAACATATATGCACAGTATATATAATATAATGAAGCTTATCTTTTTTGCATCAGCTTGAAAGCATTTTTTTTTGGTTTATCTTTACAATTATTGGTGGACTTCAACATAATCATCTATAGCCTAGAACTAGGAAAATGAGGATTTAATTCAATTTTTGTGTGGTAGATGTGTTTTGGTGATTGCAACACCAAATCCTACTGGATTTGATCACTTCTACATTGCTGATGAAATTCAGCTCATAGTTGACAGGTGCATATGGTTTGTACAAGAAGCGGTGCATTTGACTTATAATCTACAAGAGTAGCATTCTTATTGTTTAAAGCTTCGCCATACAAAGACACACATTCCCACCTCCATATAGTAAGATTCTTAGAACTCAAAGATGCTTCATATACAGGTAAAAGATCTTTCTACTTTCGGCTTTGGCCTTTCTCTAGGGTCTGTCATCCATCTCCTAGTTGATAGGTTAAGATCATCATGTTTTGTAATACTTAAAGGAGGCAGGTAGTTTGCTTGCAACAGTTCATGAGAAATTTGACTTAACTGTGATCAGGGTAAAGATATGCTGTGCAAAGAAGTGGGAATATATTAATGGTCTCAACAGGTTATGGTAATTCTTCACCATACATTAGTTAACTTCATGAGGGGATCAATAAAAAGAAATTCATTCCATGCGCCCAACAAAATAAAAAAATTGCCTTGGCAATCTCAGATTTTTAATTAAACTAACGATAAAACACTTAAAAAGAATCCATTAGTGAATATGGGGTGGGGCAATCCTTTTTTATTTGCATAAACAAATGGGCATAAACAAGGAAAACTATTATCCTTCTGTTCTATTAGGTAGCAGATATATTAAACTTAATTTTGGCTTTCTTCTGATTTTTATCATCCGAATAATTTTTTTTTCTATCAGTAAACTATCATCGTAAGTTTAGATTATCTAAACTCTCTGTAACTGATTTGATTCTGAAACAAAATTCACTTATAATTACACAGGAGGCAAGCTTAGTTGTCCCCTTTTTCTCTTCTGTTATTGTCTCAATGGCCCAAGACACTGGACCCCTTTTATCACAAATTGCAGAATCACCGACAATCCTGCTTGGAGTGAGGATCTAACTTACTAATTCAATTTAGTTTGAATAATCTTGAAGTATGCTATTAGAGCTTACCATTTTTTTTAATTGCTGTCACTGCTTTTGTTATCATCTCATTTTTCCATTTGTAGCATTTGTTGGTTCTTTATGATATTTATATGACAACTCCTTTATTAATCTGCAATGAAGATATTCATAAAGAACCTGTATATGTACTTTTCATGATACTTGATTTTCGAGGACCATCAGTAGGAGGCTCATTTAACTCTCTTTAGAATTCTTTTGCTGAATATTATTCATAGAGTTACTTGCAATTAAACCGTGCTTATCTCTCATGCTTTAAGGTTCTTATACTTATGAATCTACAGTTCTTCCTTTGGTTGGTTTTTTGTCTCTCTGGTCTAATATTTCTCCAAATATGGTTAAGATACAGGTGCTTTGACCTCAAGTTGACTTTTGTATTCTCTAATTGATGATATATTCTTCCTTGTCATCATCTATTTAAATTACTCCATGGTATGAGTGCCATGAAGAATTACCATGATGTGAAGTAGCTCTTTATACTACCTACTGTAAAAATTGTGGTTGCTGCATACTCTTACTTTCTTCTCAATGGCTTCTTTTATCTTTGCCATGGAATACTTATAGGAAGAAATGTGATAAGTACTTGGAGAATGCTCTTGCTGGATTGACTAACCGACCCTGTTCCTAAAAGTAGAAATTTGCAGAAGCTTGTAAACTATTGTAGGGATAAGTTTTAATGGTTGAATTCTGTAAATGTAACAGTATGATTTTGCAATAAGAATGAGACAATAAACTTCAGTTGTATTGATTATGCTAAAAAAATATAGCCATGAGGTTTGTATATATACACTGCCCTTTCAATATTCATAACAAAAGAAAGATTAAACCAAAGCATGTTCAACAATTGCTCTAGATATTCTGTTCAACGGTCTCTCCTTCCAGTTCTAAGAGCTTTTTCAAGAGCTCCAGTCAAGCAAAAGGGCATAAGATGAATAGAGTTTGTATATTGCAATTATATTCAATGACATATAATTAAGGAGAATCTTTGTATTAAACTTCTTTGATTAATAATACCATCAATAATTATGTAATTTTGTTACATAAGCTTTCAATTGACACAAAAAAAAAGGGAAAATACAATATTTCCAATAAAAGGCTTAAATACAAGGTTCCTTGCAATGGACATAACATTAAATTCCCAACTAAGCTTAATTACAAGATTCCCGACAAAACATCAAAATATAACTCTCCCATAACATCTTAGTTGAAGGGACCCATTTCCAGTATTCGAGAGTTGGATCTCTCCTTCCTTGTTATATTATCTGATTTCTTCCTTGATGTCCTCCTTTCCTAGCAACCATAGTGGCTCCACCTTACACGAGTAGCTTTTCTAATTTCACAAGTCTTTGTGGACCCTACATGTTGTTGTTTGCTCTCTGCTTCATCCTTTGGTGGTAGGTTGCTGCTTATGTGTTTATTTCCTATCGGTTGTTGAACACCTATGGCTTCCAATAGATTAACGCTTGTACCTTTAGCCTTTCCTAGTTTCTTTTTCCTTACGTAAACTGTGTACCTAACATTTCCCCACCCATCGCGAGACACCTTGTCCCCAAGGTGTAGTTGTGAAAAAGCTGAGATATGTTCATGTAGGATTCCCACGAACACTCATGCTCGGACAACCCTTGCCATTTAATTAACAACTCTAACTCCCTTTGTGTAAAGTATCTATGGTTCAACACTCCCTCTGGTTGAACTTCCAGCTTAAGTCTTTCATTTAAACCTTTAGGTAATGCTTGACTGATAACATATTGCCCCAACTATTTTTTTAACTGGGAGACATGAAACACTAGATGTATTTTTAACGAAATCCGGTAGCCTTAGTTTGTAAGCAACTTGTCCAATCTTCTTTATCACCTCATAAAGGCCACAATAACAAGGACTCAATTTTTCATTCATGTGTGACACTAAAGAGCGAAAACGGTAAGGCTACAATTTTAAAAACATATAGTCTCCAACAGCGAACTCTATTTCTCTTGGGAGCAACCTAGGTTGCTTTTTAGCTTATCTAAAATTAATTTTTTTTGGCCAAAGGACTATTTCCTACCGAAGGATTGTTATATTTTCAAGTATCCTCCCTTTAACTTTGAAAATCCCAAAATACCCATTCATGAGTAGTTAAATTTAATGAAACTCTAACCCCTTAAAATTTTATCTCTTTTTTCCCCCCTAAACTTTAAAAACTAAAAGTTTTTCCTAAACCTGAGTTTTAAAAAATGATAGTTTCCCCCTAAGGTTTGGTTTTCAGATCTTCGACATCAAATTCGGAGCAGTTACAGGTTGTTTATCCCTCTCGAAGCTTTCTCTCCCTTCGACGGTCTCTCTCTACCCATTTGGACGTTTAATCGATGTCGAATGAGGCTTGAAAGACGACGAGAGATGAAGAGCTTCGTCAGGGAAGACGAAACTCTTCGTCTTTCAGAAGAAGATTGACGTTGAGCAGACGTCTAAATAGGTGGAGAGAGATTGTCAAAGGAAGAGGAAGCTTTGAAAGGGATAGACGATCTGTAATGTTACCGGATTTAACGTCGGAGATCTAGAAACCAAACCCTAGGGGGAAACTATCATTTTTTAAAACTTCGGTTAGACGAAAACTTTTAGTTTTTAAAGTTTAGGGGAGAAAAAAGAGATTATATTTTAGTTTATTTTTAATATTATAAATAAAATAACGATTTTACCCTTACTATCATTAAATTTAACTGCTCATGGATAGGTATTTGAGATTTTCAAAGTTAAAAAGATGATACTTGGGAAAATAGCAATCCTTGGGTGGGAAATAGTCCTTTGGCCATTTTTTTTCTTGAATCATGATATTTACCTCCTTTATTTTGGACTCTTCCTCCACCCATCTCAAAAGTAGCAAAAGATCCCTCCCATATACTATTTTGAAGGGTGTCATACCTGTCGAGTTGTGGAAAGTTGTGTTATACCAATATTCTGCCCATGCTACCCATTTAACCTAACTTTGTGGCTGCCCCATACAGAAACACCAAAGATAAGTTTCTTAAGCTTCGGTTTTCTTATTTATTTGGGGATGATAGGATGAACTAAATTTTAGAAAAGTCCTTACTGCCTTAAAGAGCTCATTTCAGAATCTGCTCATAAAGACACAATCTCGATCTATAACAATCGTGCAAGGGAACCTATGCAACCATGCAACTTCGCAAATAAAAATTCTAACAATATCTTTTGTTGTGAAGGGGTGTTTTACTAAGAGAAAGTGGGCATATTTAGATAAGTTGTCTACTACCACTAGAATGGTGTCAACGCCATTGATTTTTGGGAGACCCATTATAAAATCCATCGATAAGTCTTCCCATATTTGTGAAGGTATCAATAACAGTTGTAATAAACCCATTGGTGTTATGGCTGTGTACATCATCCTTTGGCTTACTTCATATTCCATCACATACTTTTTGATATCCATCTTTATGCCTTCTCGAAAGAA
Source organism: Mangifera indica (assembly GCF_011075055.1). Taxonomy (NCBI): domain Eukaryota; kingdom Viridiplantae; phylum Streptophyta; class Magnoliopsida; order Sapindales; family Anacardiaceae; genus Mangifera; species Mangifera indica. The sequence goes on from NC_058146.1 coordinate 9,444,562, forward strand.
AATCGAAGCAACTTTTTTATATGTTCTAAAATATCCTGAATGACCTACACAAAGAGACAATTGAAATTCAGTAAGAAATTGAGAGATGAATTGTAAAGTCCTCAATAGCACCACTCTTCCCTTATAAAACAAGATGTCATTTCTAAAAACATAAATCTGATGAGTTATGGGGTCTTGTAGGAGTTATTGGATGATACTCTGCAGCTTCTTGTGTTCCCTAACTTCTTTTTGTATATCTTCTATTCTTATAAGTTGAGTAGACGAGATGACACGTAATTCTTTCATAAAACGGGGTTTCCTAGATAAGGCCTCAACGACTTTGTTTTCGCACCTCAACTTATAAACAATCTCAAAATCAAACGCAAGCATTTTGACTAATCATTTCTATTGATCTTGTCCCATAACCTTTTGATTTGTTAGATATCGAAGACTCTTTTAGTCATTTTGTAACTTGAAATGCCTTCCAAGTAGGTAGTATCTCCATTTTTGAAGGGTCATAACAATAGCCATCAATTCCTTTTTGTAAACCAACTTGTCTTGGTTTTTAAGAGACAAGGCTTTGCTCAAATAATATATTGGTTTCCTCTCTTGTATTAATACTGTTCTTAATCCTATTCCAGAAGCGTCGATCTCCACCACAAATTCTTTTGAAAAATCTGGTATGGTTAGCATCGAAACTGTCACCATGGCTGTCTTTAAGGATTCAAATACTTGCTACGTTTCGTCTCCCCACTTGAAAGCATTTTTCTTAAGTAGATTGGTTAGTGGGGCCATGATTTTGTCATATTCTTTGACAAACTATCGGTAATAACCCGTTAATCTTAGAAATCCTTGAAAGTCTTGGAGGTCTAGTGGTATTGATCATAAAACCATATCTTGAATTTTCTTTAAGTTGGCTTTGACTCCCTTCTTCGATATTACGTGCCTGAGGTACTCAATTCAATCCTACCCAAAAGAGCACTTTTTCTTATTCAACACTAGTTAATGATCCTACAAAAGATTTAATACAATCCTCAAATGTAATAAATGGTTTTCAAATGGCCAAACGACTATTTCCCACTCAAGGTATGCTGCAATCTTAAGTTTCTATCCTTTAACTTTGATAATATCAAACACCCACCTATGGCCGGTTAAATGTAACAGAACCCTAACCCCTGAAAATTTAATCTCATTTTCCCCCCTAAAAGTTCAAAAACTAACATTTTTTCCCTAAGCTAAGTTTGAAAAGATTGCATTTTCCCCCCCTAGAATTAAGTTTCCAATCCCCTTCACTTTCTCCGACGCCATCGCCAGCCGTCTCTCCCTTCTGACGGTTTCTCTTTCACCGACAACCCCGCTTAACGCCACCCCAATCCATCTGACACCGAGAGACGTCGTCTGGGAAGAGAAATCATCTTCCCAGATGAAAACAACTCATCTTCCCAGAGGATGACGAGTTGTCTCTTCTTTGTCTGGGAAGACGAAACTTAGTCTTCCACGGCTTCTCCGACACCAATTGGGTGTTCAAATGGGAGGAAAGAGATCGTCGAAAGGAGAGGGTGCTTTGGGAGGGAGAGGCCGTCGGTAATGGAGCCGGAGATGTCACTAGAGATTTCAAAAGGAAACCCTAGGGTGAAACTGTCATTTTTTAAAACTTAGGCTGGGGGAAAAAATAGTTTTTAAAGTTTAGAGGGGCAAAAAGGGATTCTATTTTAGTTTATTTTTAATATTATAGAGAAAAATGATGATTTTACCCTTACCACCATTAATTTTAACTGCTCATAGGTGGGTTTTTTGTATTTCCATAGTTAAAGGATGGAAACTTGAGATTGCAACATACCTTGGGTGGGAAATAGTCATTTGGCCTTTTCAAATTCCTAACTATAAATTAAGATATCATCAAAGAACACCAAAACGAATTTGCATAGATACAACTAAAATATATCATTCATTAAATGTTGGAAGGTGGTTGGTGCATTGGTTAATCTAAAAGGCATAACCTTGAACTCGTAATGGTCTTCATGTGTTTGAAAGGCTATTTTTTTGATATCCTCTACTCTTAAATTTGGTGGTATCTCGACTTAAGGTCTAATTTCCTAAATATTTTGGCTCCTACCAACTTGTCCAGAAGCTCATTAATTGTCAGAATAAAAAATGTATCCGAAATGGTGATGTTGTTTAATGTTTGATATTCGACGGAAAATCTCTAACTTTCACATTTTTTCTCACCAATATTCCGAGGCTTGAGGATGAACTAACGCTAGGTTGTATGATTCTTGTCGAGAATATTTCTTGCACTATCTTTTCAATCTCATTCTTCTGAAAATAAGGGTATCGATATGGTCTCAGGTTAAGTGGTTGTGAGGTTCCCAAAATAATGTTTCAAACTCTACTAACAAGCTTGTGATTTTTGGTATATTTTCTCCATTTTTTGCTTTTTTTGTTTTCTCTTGTGGCTTAATCCAAAACCCCTTTTCACCCTCAACAACCGATTCCGCTAACACTTTAAAAGAAGCCTTCAACCTAGTGAATCTCATATCTCTTTTAATTTCAACTAGTTTTCCACTCCACTTGAAATATATCGTTTGATTTTGCCAATTTACCTTCAGTTACCTAAGACAACTCAACTAGTCAATTCCTAATATTACGTCAACCTCCTAAACGAAATGAAAAAAAATCTCGAATGATGGTAATACCTTGGAATGATAGAGCTAAGTTTTTGCATTTCCCGACTCTTCTGATCTTTCTGTCATCCTTGAATGTCACAGCAAAATGAGTAGAGCTCATCAGAAGTGTTAGAATCTATACCAATTTTTTTGAAATAAAGTTGTGCATCGCTCTGCTATCTAATAAGATTGCTACCTTTCTTTCATGCAACTAACCTACGAGTTTCATGTTTTTTTGTGAGCTACATCCTACCACTGTGATAGAGTTCAGACAAGCTTTCATCTTTTTATCTTTCGTTAGCATTTCCTCTTCCATCAAGGTGTCATCGTCCTTTGTTCCTTCCTCATCACAGATCATAACTCGCATTTACCTGAAACAATACTTATGACCAAGAACGAACTTCTCCTTACACCGAAAATATAATCTTTTTTCAACATTGGAACTATACTTTACGTTAGACAATCATCAAAAACTACTGTTTCTTCTAAGTAGTGATTATGAGACATTGGTTGTTGTTAAAGCCCTAAAAAAGTTTAAGGTTGTCGGGGTGTTAGTATAGGTTATTGGTCAAGTGAAAGAAGGTGGATGGATTTAAGTTTGAGACAGATACGAGTTGGGTGCATTAACGGATCATGGGTTGGAGGATCCACGAGGTTGTGGGTTTGGGCTATAGAAGGAAGTGTTAATGGTTTTGGGCTAGAAAGTATGAGTTGTTGAGTTGGCTTGTGAGAAATTGGTGAAATAGGTTGGGTTCTTTAGGTGGGCTTTCTCAAGTCGAGGCTCTAGTTTGCTATCAATAATGAGGTTCTTCTTCTCCACCTGCCTGGTGTGTGACATCACTTCTTCTAACATCCAAGAAAAAAACATTTTAACCTTTATCCAAATCTTCTCCAATAGACTATTCATGAATACCACCGTCAGGGTTTCTTTTGTTAGTCTTTTGAAGGTTGCTGATAGGAGTTTGAATTGACTCTTAAATGCCTACACTACGGTAGTTTGTTAGAAGGCCAACAATTCCTCATAAGGCATCCAATAATCGTCTAGTTTAAATCGTATAAAGATTTCACTTTTGAACTCATCCCAGCTTGTAAATTGTTGCCTTTTTTCTCTTCATTACAGCTAATGCAAAACTTCTCCATCCATACATATCCCTGCCATGATTAACTTCTCTCTTTCCGTTAAAAGGTTGATTTGAAAATAACGTTCCACCTTCGATACCTAATCTAAAACTTTCTCTCAATTAAACAATGACAGTTCTTATCAGTAGTATTAGAGGTCCCATTTATTTCCTTCAAATGTATCCTCCTCTCTTAGTGCTCTTAGGTTTATTCTTCCCCCCTGTTACCTTTGACTTTCTTTGAAGGTGGTAACAACGGTTCCCACTAGTGGTGAATATGAAGGGAAGGGTTCTGAATGCATCAGAGCCTTACCCTTGTCATTTCCTTCTTTTACTAGGGTTGCTTTTCTTAGGTCACGTAAATACTCAATGGCTTCCATGTTCACCCTTATGTTGCTTACTTTGGAATTCATTTCCCCCACTTGTTGTTTCATCTCATCCATTCCCTTTTTTACTACTAACATTTCTGCCTCCAACGACTCTACTCGAGCTTTTATCTTTGTTATGGCTTTGATACTAGGAGATACAGACCTGGGTGTATTGCTTTAGATGTTTTGTTAAATGGTCTCTCCTCTCAGTTCTAAGATCTTCTTCAAGAGCTCCAGTCAAGCAAAAAGGCATCAGATGAATATAGTCCAAATATTGCAATTGTATTTAGTGACACATATAATTAAAAAAAATCTTTATATTAAATTTCTTTGATTAATAATACCATAAGTAATTCTATAATTATGTTACATAAGCTTTCAATTGACCAAAAAAAAAGGAAAAATATAATATTTTCAGCAAAAGACTTAAATACAAGGTTTCCTGCAATGGACATAATACTAAATTCTCAACTAGGCCTAATTACAAGATTCCCAGTAAAACATCAACAAAACATAACTCCCTTATAACATCTCAACTGAAATGACTCATTTTCAGTATCAAGAGTTGGACTTATCCTTTCCTTGTTATTCTTCTGATTTCTTCTTGCCTATCTTTTTCCTTCTCTTCCTTGGTATCCTCTTTTCTTGGCAACCATAGTGGTTCCACCTTACACGAGCAGCTTCTCTAATTTCATAAGTTTTTGTGGACCCCACCTTACATGTTGTTGTTTGCTCTCTGCTTTATCCTTTGGTGGTAGGTTACTGCTTATATGTTTCTTTCCTATTAGTTACTGAACACCTATAGCTTCTAGCAGATTGGCTCTGTACCTTTGAACCTTTCCTCTTTTCTTTTTCCTTACGTAAACGTTGTACCTAACAAAATCTCTAAGAACAGTGACATGAATCATAAATAGAAGCAAAATACAAAAGGTGAACTAAACCTAGTTGCCATTCTCAAAATCCATTCTAGCTTTTGAGAAGTTGGCTTTCTCCTCAGTTTCCTTCTTTTACAATTTTCTTCTTTACCTTTTCTAGGTCCTTTTTTCATTACTTATTATTGTTGCTCTCCCAATTTTGTTGCACTAACTCAGCATACAATATCTTCATGGTTCCTTAGATTTTCTACATGTCTCTATTTTCTTCTTGTTGATCTACTGCTTGTGTAATTTCTAGAGTGTTGCCATCTGTTACTTTCATAACTTGTCCACCTATATTATTATTAATGGTGTCACTTATCATCTTCACATCTTGTTCACTTGAGTTTGTATTTCTTCTTTTTCATGTATATCTAAACTCTAACATTACCCTTCCTATCCAAGGGCATTTTGTCCTTAAGGTGCAAGTGTGGAAAAGTCTAAATTAAGTTCTTGTATAGCTCCCAAGAGTTTTCACAATTTTTAGGCCATGTCACTTAACAAGAAATTCTAGATCTCCTTACTGTAAATACTAAAAATTTGACACCTTTTTAGGTTGTGCTTCTAACTCTCTTTATTCAAACAACATGGAAAAGGTAAGCTAGTCACTGAAGGTCTTATGCATTTCTTCAGTTGTGAAACATGAAAACCGGAGTGAATCTTTGTTGTTTTAGGAAACTTCAATCTGTATACAACCTATTCTATCTTTTCATCTATTTCGAATGGTTCATAAAAGCAAGGGTTTAGTTTTTCGTTTGGCCTTCAATCAAGAACCGAAATCTATAAGGTTGCAACTTCAAAAAGTCTTAATCCCCCACCATTAAATCCATTTCTCTTATATTTTTTTTTTTGCCATTCTCTTCATCCTTTCCTAGGTAGCACGGAGATTTCCTTTTAATCTATCCAAGACGTTATTTTGTTATTTGATCATCACATCTATCTCATCTGTTTTTATTGACTCTTCCACCAACCTTAAAAATGGCAGGGGGTCCCGCTCATATACCACTTTGGATAGTGACATACCCGCTAAGCCATTAAATATGGTGTTGTACTAATATTCTACCCATGGTAACCAATTTGGCTAAGTTTTTTGCTATTCAAAGCAAAAACATCTAAGGTAGGTCTGTAAGCTTTGGTTTGTCTATTGGTTTGAGGGTGATAAGCTAAGCTAAATTTGAGTGTTATCCTTGAGGCTTTAAATAATTCAAACCAAAAGCTGCTCATGAAGATATAGTCTCAATTCGAGACTATGGTGTAGGGAAAATTATAGAGCCTTACTATCTTTCTAATAAAGATACATGCAACATCCCTTGTTGTATAAGTGTGACAAACAACAATAAGATACCCATCTCTAAGCAGGTCTTGCATAATCTATCGTAACATATCATCTCTCGTCACTTCTTCCTATATTTCATTAATGCCAATTAGGGCAATAGTTGGCATAGCCTTTAATTTATTTTCATCACTCGGTGATCCTAATAACTCATCAACTGCCTTATTTTCACACTTGAGTCGATAGACACTGTTGAAGTCAAATCCTTACATTTTTACCAATAATTTTTGCTACTCAAGTCTCATTATTTTTGTTCAATCAAAAACTTAAGGCTTCGTTGTCCGTTCTCACTTGGAAGTGGCGACCCAACAAATAGTGACACTATTTTAAAAGTTCCATAACGATCATCATTAGTTCATGTTCGTAAATTGATTTCTCCTTGTTCCAAGGTGATAATATCTTACTTAGATACGCCATATGTCTCCTAACTTGCATGAGGATAGCCCCCAACCTCGATTTGGATGCATTAGTCTTGATTATAAATTCCTTTGAGAAGTTAGACATCACTAGAAATGATATAGTTACCATGACCCCTTTAAGAGCTTTGAACACCCCTTATGCTTTGCTGCTCCACCAGAAAGAATTTTTCTTTAACAAATTAGTCAAAGGTTTTGCAATTTTTTCATGCCCACACACAAACCTTCGATAATATTTTATGAGACCCAAGAAACCCCTCAAGTCTCGCAGGTCTTGTAGAGTTGGCTAACTTTGCATATCATTGATTTTTTGGGGATCAGCTTTGACTCCCTTTTTCAACACAATGCAACCTAAGTAATTAATTCTATCTAGATCAAACTGACATTTTTTCTTATAAACCACAAGATGGTGAGTTTGCAATAGTTCCAACACCTTCTATAAATGTCATAGGTGGTTACTAAACCTTTTACTATATACCAATATGTCATTTAAAAAAAAAAAATAGCTAACACAAACTTCCTTGAGAATAAGTCGAATATATTGTTCATCAAACTTTGAAAGGTTGTTAGTTAGTTTGATAAGCCAAATAGCATCACTAAAAATTCACAGTGATTATTGTGCATTCAAAAAGTTGTCTTTTCACATTAGTTTTCTTAATTCGAATTTGATGATATCTCGATCATAGATCCAATTTATTGAAAATTTTGATGCCTACCAACTTATTGAGGAGCTCATTTATCATCGAAATAAAAAATTTATCAGGTATAATGAGACAGTTCAATGTCCTGTAGTCAACACAAAACCTCTAACTTTCATCCTTCTTTCTTATCAACAATACTAGGCTTGAATATGGACTCATGTTAGATCATTTTATTCTCGCCATCAACATCTCTTTCATGATTATTTTTATCACATTCTTTTGAAAATGTGAGCAACAATAGAGTCTTAAGTTGGGTGGTTGTGCTCATTCCACTAACCAGATGACATAGTCTTACTTTATTTTTAGAGGTAAGTCGTGGGGCTCCTTAAATATGTCTTCAAATTCATTCAATAAAGGCATTAAATCAAATGGAATCTCTTCAACTTCGATCTTAAATGTCTCTTTTTCATCCCTTGATTTTAAGAAAAACCATCGCCCCTATGTGTGACAAGCTTTAGTAAAATCCTTATTGATGACTCCAACTTAAACAACAGAACACCCTTCTTTATCTTTACTTTTTGTCCTTCCCACTCAAACCTTATTTTCTGTTTTTCCTAATTCGATGTCACCTCTCCTAATTGACTTAACCACTCAATGTTGAGTATTACATCCACTCACTCAATCTAAAAGGAAAAATTTTTTCAACTATCTGGACCCCCTAGACAATCAACCACTCTTTAATTTCTCTCTACTTATTTCACCTTTCTGTGATCCCTCAACACCATAACAAAGTTAGTGGGCCTAATAGGAATTTGTAGCTTGGTCATCATTTGTCTGAGATGAAATTGTGCATCGTTTTGATGTCTAGTAGTACTAACATTTTTTTCCTTTACTATTCTGATGAACTTCATTGTCTTTAGAGAGTCAATTCCCACTACTGAGCTGGAGTTTAAACTCACTTCCAACTTTTTACCTTTGATCACTTCTTCCACTACCCCCTCTTCTTCATCTTCCCATGTCTCATCTTCGCAGGCAATCCTCACTTAGAGCTATCAAAATTGGCACCAATATCCCTAAAGTGTATTTCTTATCATATTTGAAACATAACCCTTTCTCATTCTCGGAACAATATTCTTTGTCAAATAATCATCAAGAATTACTGTCTTTTTATTGGTTAGAGGATGACATGATGAAATGTTTGGAACCCTAATTGAAGACACAACATTCGTGTAAGGGAGCACATTGTTTGCTCTATTTTGGCTAAAGAGGCAATGGTTTAAGGGAAGGTGATCTAGGCAATGTGTTTGGGTCGTTGGTGGGTTAGTTATTGGGTGGTTTGGTTGATTAGTTGAGTTGTTTGTTCGATTGAAATTGTATTGAGTATTGGGTATTGGGCCAAGTATTTAGATGTTGTAATAGGCTCTTAAACACAACAATTAGGTTTGTGTTTAGGGAAGAAGGATGTTGGGCCACGGTGTATAAGGCCTTGGGGAAAGATTTCTCAGATCGAACCTTTGATTCATTCTCTATCAACGTATTTTTTGTTTCGATTTCCTGCACTCTCTCTATCGTCTCCTCTAGTGATGTTGACTGAAACAACCTCACCTTCTCCCTAAGTTCATCAGTAACCCATTCATAAATATCACCGTTAGTATATTATCCAATAACTCTTCAACTTTTGTCAATTATAGCTCAAACTGGCATCTATGCTCATGAACCAAATTGATTAGGCAAATGGAGAACAACTCTTCCTAAGTTATCTGTTCGTCTAGTCTAAAGCATTTGAGGGTTAAATTTTGGAATTCTTCCCAACCGAAGAATGGTTACCTTCTCTTATTCTATCAAAACCAATGAAATGTCACTCCTCCCATACACAACCCCTACTGTTGTAAGTCTTTCCAACTTCGATATTCTATTGATATCAAAATATCATTCAGCTTTCTCCAACCATTCTAAAATATGTTCCCTATCAAAAAACGACAAGTCTAATTGGCAGAACTGAACATCCTTGCAAACTCATCTCCAGTAATAACCTAACCTTCTTTTGTTCTTAATCGTTTCCTCATCTTCTACTATTTCCTATATCCTTATTGGCAGAGATGATGGGTTAGAGTTGGTTCCCTTTCAACAAGTGTTGTATTATTCTAACCCAAGGTCTGAAATGAGGATAGTCCAAGGTTCATCAATGTTTTCCTTTTGTCACCACCATCTTTTGCGACCTTAACCCTTTTAAGATCCTGGAGTTACCTCTTTATAACCTCCATAATGCTCTCTAGACATTCCAACCTAGCTTGGGTATCACTTATCTTCTCTTTTACTTCTTTGTTCATATCTTCTAGTCGACTACCCATATTTGTTATTTTATTGTGAACCACTGACATTTCCTTCTAAAGCTCTTCCACTCGGTTCTTCATCCTTATCATGCTATGATATCAATTGATAAGTACCTAGAGAATGCTCTTGTTAGATTAACCAACTGACCTTGTTCCTAGAAGTAGAAATCTGCAAAAGCTTGTAAACTATTGTAAGGATAAGTTTCAATGGTTGAATTATGTCAATGTAACAATATGATTTTGTAATAACACTAAGACAATAAACTTCAATTGTATTGATTATGCTACGGAAATATAGCCATGAGGTTTATACATATACATTGCCTTCTTAATATTCATAACAAAAGAAAGATTAAACCAAAGCATATTCAACAACTTGAATCTCTAGGGACAATGGTACAAAAGGTGAACTAAACCTAGTTGCCACTCTTAAAGTCCACTCCAGCTTTCAAGAGGTTGGCTCTCTCCTCAATTTCCTTCTTTCACAATTTTCTTCTTTGCCTTCTCCATACTCTCCAGGTCCTTTTTTCTTTGCCTATTGATGCTGCTCTCCTAATCTTGTTGCACCAACTTAGGATACAATATCTTCATGGTTCCCTCATTTTCCTGCATGTCCCTATTTTCTTGTTGTTCGTTTGCTGCTAGTGTAATTTTTGAAGTGTTGCCATATGCTACTTTCACAACATATCCACCTATGTTAGTATTAATGGTGTCATTTGTCATCTTCACATCCTATTAACTTGAGTTTGCATTTCTTTTTCCTCTCTTGTTCTTCACATACACTCGAGCTCTAACAAAATGATTGTAAAACATATGCAAAACCTTAGCCTTCCCATCATGAAGCAAGTTTTTCCTTTTGTTGAGCAGCTCCCTCCTTTGTACATGTACTTAGTAAAAGGAAGAGAAGATTTCACTCCTGAACTAGAAGAAACTAGCCGACTTGTATGCTTAATCTCTACCTATTTATTACCTCAATTTTTTTTTAGTTATTTATGTGATGAACATTTGCTTGTTTCTACTAAGATTTCCTTGTTTTCCATTCGTGTTTGAATTTTGTTATTTTATAAAATTTGACATCTTGATCTTGTAATGTTCTTTTTCAAATTATTTTTTTTAACTTCTCTCTCTGTAATGTGTTTTCAGTTATTTAAAAGTGGTGTTATCAAATGGTAGTATGATACTTTTTGTTAAGCTTGAATATTACATGTTTGCACTAGGTTTCCCAAATGGGATGCTTATTGAATGGATAAAATAGTACTACAATAAACTGCACTACCCTCTGAATTGTAGTTTTTTTTATGATTAAGTGATTTTGAATTAAAGATAAAATAACCCCTGATTACATAGTGATAAATTATTATTGGTGTACAAATTTGTGTAAATTGTTTGTGAACATAATGCTACTCCACAAGTGTACAGGGCTGTCTAGGTCATTCCAGGTGATTGCAGTTTCCCCACAGACCCACTGAGTCTTTCAACAATTTGTGTGGTGAGAAATTCAGCTCCACTTCCACACAACAATAAAAAGACGGCTCTGACTATCATAAAAGCACCAAAAAAAGGCTTATTTTTCTAAAAACCAAACTTGATAAGTTGTAAATACTTACATAGATACATCAGCTGGAAAATGTTTACATTGATTATGGCTCTGAGTTCTCAACAACACAAATTTCTCATCCAAGTAAACAAGGAACAAGTCTCAAGGATAAATTTCTAATCTAAGTACACAAGCAACTACATATAGTTCGTGGAGACATTTCTCAAAGTAAAACAACTAGATATATTCTGAGGAAGTCAACCTCCTCATTGTCTATAGTATCTATTCTTCATGATAAAGATACAAGCCGAGACCAAACCGAGCACAAGCTCTGCAGAAAGCAACTTCCTCCGCTGAAGCGACTGGGTCTACAATGTCACTGTCACTTGAAGATACTGTGCCAGTTGACTCACGGTGTGCCTGTAACAGCATACGCCGTCAAAATATAAAGATGAATCAATCACGCGTTTAGTTTACACCACACAAGGAAGTCTTGAACATCAAATAAGCTAAATCTGAAAGAATACAAGTTGAATTTTTTGTAATTTCACGAAAAGCCTATTCCTTTGATTAGTCCTGATAACAAGGGAAAAAGTCACTCAAATAGATGCATAACCAAAGGGTAACCAAAGACCTGAACTCTCAGGCAAGATTCACAAATCAAGGGAATTACACTCTCCATGGGACATGGTTATACAAATCACCATAATAGGTACTGTGATGAAATATACTTATATAGAGCAGCAGTAATCTTAGTATAACAACATGAACTACTAGCTAAGACATGCTTCATTTGAAAAATACACAAATCAATATCACAACCTCTACATATTGTACTTTCAATGAAGAAAAAAATAGATTAATTCACTTGAAATGATTATCTCACAAATTCTGGTAAAGTGCCTAACGTCGATGTATTGTAGTCAAAATTCTAATTCTGTACTCAAATAAATTGTTCGTTATTGTTAGCACAATTATATTAGACATCGCACAATGCTATACTTGGAAAGTAACATACCTAAGTTTACATGGCAAATGATTTAACAACTCATCTGATACAGTTGTGTCATTTATCACATCCAATTATTTATATAGCTTAGTCAATTCAATTATTGCAGCATTTGGGATACTTTTTTTGGGCATATGATTATTGTGCACACATTTAATAGGCCAGATTGTCATAAAATCTTTATATTAGTCCTATGCCTTGAGATAAATTAGTAGAATGAAACATTCAATTTCTGTCTTAACTGGGCAGAGATAAAATGTCTAATTTATCAAAATTAAAATTTCCAAATTGCCTAAATAGAGAACAAATAAGAAAAAGGAGGACTTGTAGATTTTTCAGGGAACAATGAATTGCTTTGATTTTTATAGTTTTAAGCTCCCCTTATAAATATTAAGTGACTTGGGGTAAAAAAAAAAAAAGGATTAAGTACATGAGAGTATCTAGATATCAAGCAAAGAGGTGCAAACAATTAACAGGTCAGATTAACATTAAAAATATATGAACTATTAGTGCTTTGTAGCTGGTTGATTTGAGTGGTGATATTGATTCATTAATTCTTGCAAAAATTCTGAAAATCTCACAGCAGCTAACAAGACATCAAATCTATGAATGACTATTAAACTTTCTCATCTATGATAATGCAGTAGAGTTACATGGCATTAAATGAATGATTCAGAGTAAGAAGAAGACCTCTCCATCGGATCCTCTGACAGTGAGTCGGTACACAACAGTGACATTACCATTGTCAGAGAAGATCACATCTCGCACTTCTCCACACCATCCTGAGCCACAAAGCTATAGCTGTTAATAACCAATCCTAGAAACAAATTCACTTCCATAGAAAGGACTGATTTCAGTGTATCCTTCTACATAATTATTTTGAATGTTATTGGTTGATCTTGAACAGTAATATAATGTTGAGAGAAAGAAGCACAAACCAGGGGCATAGAAACTCAACATCCTATTAGCATGATACCTGCAAATCAAAACCAAAAATAAATAAATAAATAGATAAATCAAATTAGGTTGGATCAGACAAAAACATGAATCAAGACATCATTAAAGATAACATTTCTACCAAGGAATGGACTTATGAAGAGGACTGATGACGTTATCGGGGATCCTCTTATTAAGATCTCGTAGAATTTCTGCTAGAGGACGAGTGATAGAGGAAGAATTGTTGAGCGGCACCACATAGTTGGAATTTGGGACTCCTTTCTTGCTAGTCTGACTATTTTCACTTCCATTGGCGTTGGCGCTTCCACTGCAGTAAGCAAATCCTGACCATCTGATTCTCCTGCTCTGATTCACTCTTACGAGGTTCTTAGTGATCCGGCAGGATGATGAAGATCTCGGGAGCAGGGAAACGGTGGCGTTTTGGGAGTTTGTTTGCAAACGCAATTGCAATGCCATTTCTGAAATTGCCAATGCAATAGGAATTGGAAACAGGAGGATTCAACCAATAGGAATTGGTTGCTGTTGGTCTATCTTCAACCAAAACGCAACTGCAATTACAATTGAATTCTTAAAAAATTGGCGACTTGGTTCCGAGTGGAAAAGCCACCTTATTGGGTATTTATATTGGCATTAACAATTAAAAAAGTTATTTGGACAAATAAAACCATAATTCTAAATCAATTAATTTAATTAAATATAATTTGTGTTGACGTGAAAAACCTAAAATCACCCGCTCCGTACTATTTTGTTGAATGAACTAGACTATTGAATATGTTGGTGTCCCACATCAAGAAGGAGGCCTGGATATGATCTGAATAGATTAAGTGAAGAAAGTTAGTTTAGTTTAAATCAGATTGATTTGAATTCGTTTAATTCAAATTTATTTAATTTAAATTTAAACGATTGAGGTTAGAAGATTTCACTTATTTTTTAAATTAAACTGAATTCGAGCTATGAGATGTTCAATTTGAATTCATAGTTTAAATTTATATCTCGATTCAGTTTGAATCAATTTAAACTCATAGTTCGAATTGATGGTTCAAATTTATAGCTTAAATCAATAACTTTGAATATTATTTAGATAAAATAATATCGTTTTATCAATAAACTATAAATTCGAGTCACGAATTTTAATCATGAATTCGAACCAAATCGAACCATAAATTTCAATTATTAATTCAAGCTATAAAATTAAATTGAACTCAAACTGAACTGAGTTAAACTATTTTTCTTTCAAATTGAATTCAAATCGGTTTTAATTTTGATTTGATAAACTTGAATCAAATTTAATTTGAATCATTTTTTATTTAAATCAAATTTGAATTAAAAGTATTCAAGATGGATCCAATTCGTATCCACTCCTTTTAAGAAGGACCCTAACATATCTGTGCGAAAGACAAGGAACAGTTCAACATATTCATTCTTTTATCCCTCTAAAACCTCAAATCTGTTATAAATTTAAGTTCACTGAGAAGATGAATGAAAAATTAAATAGAGAATCGCAAGCGGAGTTCAAAAGGAATGAAGAGAGATGGAAGAGTAAAAGTAATGGTTGTGCAGAATTTTATCAAACAAAGAAGTGAAGCATCAAGAGCTGTGCGATCGCGTGGAGGTGGTAGGGCGGGGCGTGGGCTTTATATAAGAAAAGCTTACTAGCCCCCACCTTGCACATGTAATGTTTATGCCACTTCTTTCTCATGCTTGTCTATCTCACATTTAATGCTTTCACACAAGGTTTTCAAACTTGTATACATGGTAGAAAGCCCACCGTATATAACACTCCTTATATTTCCATCATTTACAAATAATTATATTAATATTATTAAAAAAATCTAATAGAATAAAAACAAAAACAAAAACAAAACAATTATTTAATACTTTGTAAAGTAGAATTAGACATATTTAAATTATCTCATTAAAAATTTTACTAAAAAAACCGAACGGAACAACCTAATGAAGGGAAAAAAAGTATAGTACATATTTTGTCTAATATATGATACACTTAAACAATTAACTCCCCTTGATAAGTGTTCTTACTAATGAATACTCCATTTGATTATAATGAAATTAATTTGATTGTCAATTGTCGTTTATCGATATTATGCACTAATTTTTCAAGTATTGATGTCGGTAATGTTTTAGTGAACAAATCTATAAGGTTGTCAGTAGATTGTATTTGTTTAACATCAATCTTTTGACTCTACTAGTGCTCATGAGTATAAAAGAACTTCAATAAGCTATGTTTGGTTTTGTTTTCTTTGATGTATCCACATTTAATTTGGTTAATACATGATGCATTGTCTTCCTACAATATAGAAAAAGTGTCTATTGTGGAAAGAAGACTCTATATATATTCTAGATATGATGGATGACATACTATAACTATGTACATTCTCGGTTGACTTCATAGAAAGTTAAAATCTCTAAATGATTTGAAGATGTTGCAATCAAAGTCTATTTAGTGGAGTGTCGTGATATTTTTGTGTCATTATAAGTAAAAACATATCTTGTTCGTAAACAAGTTTTATATGGGTTAGAAAGATAATTAATATCTGTATATCCAACCAAACGAAAATTTTTAAGGGATTTGACAAAATAAAATAATCTCAAATCTCTAGTTTCACATAGGTAACAAAGTATATATTTGATTTTGTCCCAATAGAGACGGGTTGGTTGTAATACCCTTAAGTACGCTCTAGGGGTATTTATGTCTTATGTCTTTTGTCTTTGCTTTGAGATATTTTTAGTTTTAAATATATATATTCAAATGTATATGTGTTTATATATATCTATATATATACACAAAACAATTACAAAAGAAAAACAAAGATATATATATATATATATTAAAAAGTACCCGGCGGTAATCAAAATCTACAGAATGATTGATGATATGGCGTTGGACTTCATTGCAAACGTTCTTGGCATCTTCATTTTTGTACCGGTTATAGCGTATCATTATGTGATGGCTAACCCTAAATATGAAGGCAACTGAGGATATTTAGTATTTTGATGCCATTTGCAGTAGAGATGCCATGTTAGTTTCATAGACTAGGTGGCTGTGAGAGATGGTAATGGCGGCACTCGGCCAACTCAATGTGGACGAGCCTCTGCCGGCGTGGGGTTCTCGTAGTGTTGATTGCTTCGAGAGATTGGAGCAGATTGGTAAAGGAACTTATGGACAAGTTTTCATGGCCAAGGAAATCAAGACTAGGGAGATTGTTGCTTTGAAAAAGATACATATGGATAATGAGAAAGAAAGGTTCCCTATCAGTGCCATACGTGAAATTAAGATTCTAAAGAAGCTTTACCATGAAAATGTTATTAACCTGAAAGAGATTGTTACTTCTCTAGGTCCAGAGAGGGATGAGCAAGGGAGGCCAGATGGTAACAAGTACAAAGGTAGCACTTATATGGTTTTTGAGTACATGGACCATGACTTGACAGGCCTTGCTGATCGTCATATATATATATATATATATATATAAAGAGAGAAAAGTAAAAAAAAAAAGGAAACTTATACCTTTTTCCCTCATCTCCTCCGTCTTTTCCAGAAAAAGCAGCCTTTTTCATGCTTTTTCTTTGTTTTTAGAAACAAAGTAGATGATTTGAAAGGTTTTGAAAGAAAAGTAAGAAAAGAAAAAAAGAGGAAACACTTTTGGAGCCTTGGTAACCAAAAGATTTCTTTCTTTTTCCCTTTTCCTATGTTTATATATATTGGATGCATGTTATATATAGATGTTAGTGTGTTTTGGTGTTGATTTAAGGTGGTTTTTATGATCAAAGAAGGAAGACAAAAAAGAGGGAGCCAATTTAGTAAATGTTGGCTTGAATAAGGTAAGGGGTATTATCCTTGGTATGTTTCATGTTTTATGCTTTTGGTTCCCTTGCTCTATGTTATAAATGATGATTTTGAAGTTGAGAAATATTGTTTTGCCATTTAGGGGTATCTATATGTATTAGTTTGTTCATGACAGAAAGTTAGATAATATTTACCATTTTGTCACTGAGTTCGTCCTATGTTTTGGTTGTCTTATCTAATGAATCGTGAGTGCTATTATAACTTGTTGGAAAGATCTTTGAATCCTTTTTTCAATGATATATAGCTTGTATAAATTAGAGACTGTTGGACTGTTAAATTGTATGAACAAAAAGACTGTCTTACCAAATAAATAGTGAATATAGTTTTTTGCAACTAACTTCATCCCACATTTTGGTTGTCTTATCTGATTAATCATGAGTGCTAATGATATATAGCTTGTATGAATTAGAGACTGTATGGATTGTTAAATTGTATGAACAAAAAGACTATCTTACATAATAAACAGTCAATACAATTTTTTGTCATTGATTTCATCCTACGTTTTGATTATTTTATTTGATGAATCATGAGTGTTGTTATAGCTTGTTGGAAAGCTCTTTGAATCCTCTTTTCAATGATATATAGCGTATATGAATTAGAGATCATTTGGACTATTAAATTGTATGACGAAAAAGACTACTTTATTAAGTGAACAATCATGTGAACAGTGATTTACAATTTTGGAAAGAAAGAAAGAAAGAAAAGGAGGAGAAAAAGAAAAGGGAGAAAGGAAAGGAAAGAAAGAAGAGAAAAAGAAAAGAAAGAAAAGCAAGAAAAGGAATTTGGGGCTCAAGATTCAGGGGTCATTCTAAGAGTATGGTTTGGTGGGTTGTAGATAGTTTTAGATGGAAGCAAGATAAGTAAGATATAACGGACGTATGCATGCTATGAACTATAAGAGGGCACTTTACACTACACCACCCCTACTAGGGCACATCCGTAGTATAACATAGATCTACAATAGGATCCGCTCATAGTAAAGCATGCTTGTAGTATAACTCAATTCAGATTTAGAAATGGTATAGTGAGAGAAAGGAAGAGAGCTCAAACTTAGAAAAGTGTCAAATCCTTATAGTCAGCTTCTAGAAAGTATCAAATGGACATCAGATGGGACAAAGTATGACCCAAATAGTAAAAAATGAACTAGATTATCCCTTTGATTTCTTATGGAGGTTATAATATGAGATTAAGTCCTGAAAGTGAGTTAAAATAGGAAAGAAGATAGTTTACTTTATTCTTTTCGCTTACTGAGTGTTCTTATCTCTCACTTCCTTTTCTTTTATGATTGTAGGTACAAGTGATTATGATAGTTACGAGACAAGGTCAAGTTAGCGAAGTAGATTCAGTTGGAGCAGGTTATCTCCGGTTTATGTTACATGCATACAATCGCATGTCTTGTTGACTTTTGACCTTCTAGAGATAGTTGTATAGTTGTATATGATTACTCTATGTCTTCAGATGTTTTTAGATGAGTTTTCATATGAGATATATGCATATTT
Organism: Mangifera indica; assembly: GCF_011075055.1. Classification (NCBI taxonomy): domain Eukaryota; kingdom Viridiplantae; phylum Streptophyta; class Magnoliopsida; order Sapindales; family Anacardiaceae; genus Mangifera; species Mangifera indica. Next base: position 9,463,194 of record NC_058146.1, read on the forward strand.
TGTTTGCTTCCAGATTTTCAGTTTTCTTAGAATAATTTCTAAACATTTTAATAATGAATTTAGTTTAAAGTAGTTTAAAAAAAAATAGATACTCTGGATATTAATTCGTAACATTTCTCCTTCGAAGGGTAATAATTCTAGGGAAGGATGTTATATTGATGTAAAGCTAAATTGAGCCAATAAATTTACTACGAAGAATATATCCAATCTAATGTATTGAGCCAAATATAATAAGGCTCCAATGACATTAAGATACGATATTTTAGGATTGAGTATCTTTTCATCTTTTTCTTTATGATGAAATAGGTCCTCTTTCTGATTGAGAGACCGAATAACCTTTGGGGTACTCAAAGAAAAAGTTTTATCCATATTAAAGTATTTTAATAATTTTTCAATATACATTGATTGATAGATAAACATTCTATTTGAATTGTGTTCAATCTGCACGATAAGACAATATTTTGTTTTTGCAAAATCTTCCATCTCAATTTTTTTTAGATATTCAGTAATTTTTTAGAACTCTTTAGAAATCCTAATTAAATTCATATTATCAACATAAACTGCTACAATAGCAAATCCCAATTTTGACCTTTTGATAAAGATATATAAACATATAAAGTCATTCACAAAACTCTTTTTTTTCAAATATTCACCAAGGTGGTTGTATCATATTCTTCTGGATTATTTTAATCTGTACAATGATTTGTGTAATTTAATTGAGTACATACCTTTTGAATTAACCTTTTTTGTTTTAGACAATTTAAATTCTTCAAAGAGTTTCATATAAATTTCAATATCCAAATTTTTATATAAATCAAGGATTTTAAAACCGGACCGAGCCGATCAGTCAGACCGTGAATTGGTACTATAGTTGATTACTATTTAACATAAAATCGTTATAATGTTAAATTCGAATTGGACAGCGGTTGAACCATCGGTTCGCGTCTGAACTGCTATCCAACCGGTCAAGGCAGTTCCCAGTACATAAGCTACATATAAAAGTAACAGTTTTATTTCTTTCCTTCTGTACCCTATTCCTTGCACTGCACGTAGACGCAAAAGGATTTGTTGTAGCCGATGAATATCTCCTACTTCACAAGTTGAAACTACCGTTTATTCATCTTTTGTCGATGACTGTTTAAAGATGTTTGCCGACGATGACGATGCTACTAAGGGGTGGTGGTTTGCAGGCCACAAGATAGCAATTTCACGACAATATTGTAACCTTTCACGGTGACTTCTTAGGCTCAAACGATGGTTGACGACGATAAGGTTTCGTTGCTGTTGTGACCGCTGACTTCTCAGGACACGACAGGAAGTTAGTGTGTATCTAAGGCTTTGAAAACTGTTTGAAAAAGCATTGTTTTCGTTTGTTTGAATTTACTATGTTTAAACAGTATATTATCACAAAGCATTGTAAACTGTTTGAAAAAACAATGTTTTTGTTTGTTTGAATTTACTATGTTTAAACAATATATTATCACTTGAATTTGTAAATTATTTGAAAAAACAATGCTTTGGTTTGTTTGAATTTAAAGTATTGAAACAGTGTATTATCACTTGAATTTGAAACAGTATATATTGAAACTTCAAAGTTCAAACAAATTAGAAAATTTATAAATAATAGGTCAATTTATATAAACAAATAATAATTCTCAATTTGAAAATATATAAATTATTAAATATTAATTGATTTATTATTAATTTGTAATTTTATATTATGAATTTGTAATTTTATATTATGAATTTGTAATTTTATTATGTATCTGTATTGAATGTTTGGATTGAATGTATTTCATTCATAACGTGGTTAGTTTCTAAGAATTTGAAAGTTGAATATCAGTCTTTTGTGATTTCGTATTTACATATAATAACCCAATATATGATAATTTATAACAAATATTGAAATTCAGATTACGAATGTATGAAGTTATGTATTGTGACCAAATTACGAATATTGTTAGTTATAATGAATGTATAGAGTTATAAAATTAAATAATAAATTTGATTATGAGTTTTTGAGTCTTTACTTTCACAAAACAAATATTGATGATATTAAATTTTAAAATTAAAAGTTATATTTTAAAAACCTAATTATAAAAGTTTTTATTTTTAATGCTCAGCATATACATACATATATATATATATATATATATATATATATATATATATATATATATATATATATATATTAGTATTTTGATTTTATTGTTATTCTTATATGCAATAGATAAATAAAATAGAAGTATGTCTTCATCTGGAGCTAGGGTTTCTTTAACACCATATCGAGTGAAAGATGATATTACTTGGACACATGTTTCTAAAAGTGTAGATGAGAATGAAAGGAAGATGTTGAAGTGTTTATATTGTGGTAAAACAATTAGAAGAGGTGGTATATATAGAATGAAGCAACATTTGGCTGGAAAAAAATGGGATGTTGGTCCATGCACTAAAGTTTCTCATGATGTTAGGTATCAAATGGTGAATACATTAAATGAGATTGCAACAAAAAATAAAGAAAGACAAGAATTTCGTAGGCATGCAACTCTCTTTGGTGCTACTATACCTCCATTTGAGGGTGATATTGCAATTGAAGAATTTGAAGGTTGTCTCCCCTTATGAACATGACTGAAGGCAATACTGGTATTGGATCTTCTAGAAAACAAATTAGACTTACAAATGATTTAAAAAGAAAAAGAACGATTCGGGTTGGGAATTTTTTTGCTTGAAGGACTACTAATGGGGCTTAACTTTCAATAAAAAGTGTTTTGGTTGGAAAAGAAGCCAAATGGAGAGTCGACATGGCTGTTGTGAGGTTCTTATATGATGCTTGCATCCTTCTTAATGCATTAAATTCTATTTATTTCCAACCTATGTTAGATGTCATTACTATAATTGGGTTTGGATATAAGCAGTTGACATATTATGAAGCACGAGTGAATTTGTTGAACGATTCAAAGAATGAAGTGTAATTAATTATTGATAGTTACAGAAAAAATTGGGAAGAAGTTGGTTGTACACTTATGGCTGATGGTTGGACAGACATTTCTAGTAGGTCGCTGACAAATTTTTTTAGTATATTGTCCAAAAGAGATTTGTTTTATCAAATCAGTTGATGCATCTAGTGTTGTAAAAGGGGTGGATAGATTATTTGGGTTGTTTAAGGAAATAGTATTATGGGTTGGGTCTAAGAGCATTGCCTATTTTGTGACTGATAATGGAGCTAATTATAAGGCAGCTGGAGGATTATTGTCGGTAAAATATAAAAATATTACTTGTGTAGCACACTGTATCAATTTGATTTTGAAAGATATTGGTGAAATGGATCACATTATTAGAATTTTCAAATGTGTATCTCTTGTGACAAAGTTCATTTATAATTATACATTATTGATTGCTTGGTTGAGGAAGAGAGAAGGATGGAGAGAAATTATACGGCCTGGTGTAACCCAATTTGTTACAACTTTTATCGCATTGCAAAGTCTTTTTAAGCATAAGCATGAGTTACAAGCGATGATCACTGACAAGTTTTTTATTGATTCTAGATATACAAAAAGTAATCAAGGTAAAGAAGTTGTGACCATAATTCTGAATAATGATTTTTGGAATGAAATAGATATAATTGTAAAAGTTGTGGGACTATTGATATGTTTACTTCGTATTGTAGACTCACATGAAAGACTTTTATTGGGATATGTCTATAATGGAATGTATATAACTAGATTAGGGATAAAAAAGTTGTTTAAAAATAAAAAGAAATTCTACAAGCCTTATACTCCAATAATCAAGTTGAGGTGGGATAGGACATTGTGTTGAGGTGTTCATGTAGCTACGTATTACTTGAATCCTACATCTCAATATGACCGTGAATCTTTCTGCGTAAAACCAAAGGTATTACAAGGTTTTCTGGATGTTGTTGAGAGTAAAACATTTATATTTAATGTTAGTAAGGCGAAGTTAGTAAAAGAGAGCATAATGTTTTATGATTGTGAGGGGAGTTTCTCACGTCAGCTTGCTATTAAAACATGCAAAACCACACAACCTAGTATGAATTTAATTTATATGTTTCTTATGTCTCGATTCTTTTTTCCAATTTATAAAATTATATATAATTATTTACATGTTATTTTGTATTAGATGAATGATGGAGAACATATCGGTACAATACTCCCAATTTATAAAAGTTTGTAATTAAAATTCTTAGTCAAACTTCAATATCTTCAGGTTGTGAGCGTAATTAGAGCGTTTTTGAATGCATACATACTAAAAAGAGAAATAGATTGGACATCAACGTGTAAATGATCTTGTTTTTATTCATTTTAACTTACGGTTGCAAAATAGGTAAACACAATTATCAATTATGCATTACATTTATAAATATTTTTATTTAAACTATTTTATCATGTTTAATGATTATTTACAACTTTACATGTACCCTACTTAATGCTCTTTAATGATTAAAGTTTAATCTTTTAATTATTTCCTTTTTATCATTTTGACAATTTAAGTTATGTTACAAGAAATCAAATTTTGATCCAATTAATTATGAAAGTATTGATAAAACAGACTTCTGGATAGTAGACGAGAAAAAAGAGTTCGATAAACTTAATGCAGATAAATTGGATCAAATGCTTTTTAGAGAGGGATTTATTCCGATCAATAATGATTCAACAAATTATGATTTGTCACATAATTTCTCAGGTAAAAATATTTTTTTAGTACTTACATAAATAGTTACACACTTATAGAAATTATTGATTTTTTAGGCTGAAAGAAAATAAAATGTTCAATTATAAATTTTATAGATAATACTATTGAAAAAGATGGTGTAGAAGATGAACAATTGATAGAGGGTGCAACAGAAGAGATGACTAGAGCTTTTATCATTAATGATAATGAAGAATGACTAATTATTCATTTATTAAACTTTATATTAAACAAATTATATTTTTGATATGTTTTGTTAAATGTTGAATTGAATATTATTTGTTTAATAATGGTTATGTTGGTTGGTTCATTTTATATTTTATTTAACGTATATATTAGATTTCTGATTTGTTTGAGTGTTCAATAATTAATAGTGCATGTGTTTGTAGAATTGAATTTGTTTTATGCATATGTTTTGTTTTGATGTAAAGTTAATTGTTATTACTTATTAGATTTATGTTCAATAATGCATATATATTTGTTAATTATGAAAACTGAAAAGTATGCACAATATAAAATTTATTGTGTAAAACATATGTAATTACTAATTAAACATAATTTTTTTAGGTTTTTACATAAAACTGTAATTCCAATCCAACCGACCGGTCCAAACGGTCCAACCGGTCTGATCGAAACTAACACTTAAAATGGTTTTTATCCCGATCCGGTTTTGAAAACCTTAATATAAATAAGCAGTAACTACATCCACTAGATGCATATCCAATCTTTCTACGATTGTTAAACTAATCAAACATCTAAATATGAGTATATCCATCACAAATGAATATGTTTCATCAAAGTCTATACTTGGCTTTTGGGAAAAGTCTTGGGTTACAAGCTTTGTTTTATATTTAATAATTTCTTTTTTCTTACTTCTTTTTCTCACAAATACTGATTTATATCTAATAAGTTGTATGCCCTTAGATATTAGAACTACAACCTCAAATATTTGACATTTTGTTAAAGAAGCTAATTCTGCTAAAATTGCTTCTTCCTATTCAGGTCAGTCAAATCTTTGTCTGCACTTTTCTACAGTGTATGGTTCAAAGTCATTATTATTCATAATTTCAATAGCTACTGTAAATGAGAATAAATCATCAATGTTAACCATTTCACAGTTCCACATCTCTCATGTGTAAGCATAATTTAAAGATATTTTAGTATTCTCATTTTTCTGTTCTTTAAGGGACTATAATCTTTTCTGGAGAAATATTAATTTTTCAATTATTTTAGAATCATCATAATTGATATCTGCTTGATTATTTGTTTTTATTTTTTGAGGGACAACACCCTTTGATCCAACAAGTCTATTATGCTTCTAGCGCACAATAGATTGATCAGTTATGACTTGAATAGACTATTTAGCAGTTACATTAATTCTTGTTAGTGTATTGACAATTGGTATATGTGATCTTATCACTTTTGTCGTATTTACAAATGCGTCAGACATTTGGTTAGTAATAATTTGTAAACACATAATCCTCTATACTTCAGTTTCACTTCGAGATGTATGATAATTTAGATGACATATGACAAATATGTGCTAAGTAAGTTCATGTCTAACTTAAAGAGATATTTTCTTTCGCCCCAAAAGTAGAAATGTTGTCTCATCAAAATGACAATCTATAAATCGTGTAATAAAAAGATCATTTGTTAATGATTCCATATACCTAATAATGGATGTTAAATTATATCCAATATAAATTTTCAAACAATGTTAGGGTTTCATTTTTGTGAGTTAAGGAGAAACAATAGGAATATATACAACACAACTAAATATCCTTAAATGAGATATATCAGATTTGTAATCAAGAACCAATTGTAAGTGAGAATACTAATAATAAGAGGAAGGTTGCAAGCAAATTAACACTGCAACATATGATATAGTATATCCCCACATAGAAGTTGGTAATTGAATTCGTAATAATAAAGTACGTGCAATTACTTAGAATTGTTTGATAAGAGATTCAATTAATCCATTTTGAGTGTGAACATGCATGACAAATGTTCAACATTAATCCCCATAGACATATAATAATCATCAAATGTCTTATATGTAAATTCATCAATATTATCTAGTCATATTAATTTGATAATTTGAGTAAACAGTTTAACAAAAACAACATTTTGAGTTGGCAAACAACAAACATGAGATTACCTTACAAATGCATCAATGAAGACTATAAAATAACAAAATGATCGACTTGGTGGATGAATAGATTCACATATGTCTCTTTGAATCCTTTATAGAAATGATGAAGATTCAACTCCAACTTTGAAGAGAGACGATCTGATTATTAATTTATCTTGTGAATAGGCGATATAGAATTATTCACTAGGGAATAAAATCTTATGATTCTTTAATGTATATCCATATAAATTTTCAATAATCCTACGCATCATTTTAAATCTAGGGTAACATAAACAGTCATATCAAAGTATAAATACTTTTGTATCAGAGAACTTCCAGTTCGTGACTGCGTAAGTTTCAATTGCCTTTATGATTGTATAATACAATCTAGATGATAAAACAAATAATTTTTTTAATAAAAACCGTCTTTCAGAGGCATTACTAGTTATACATATGAATTCTATATTATTTTCATTCATTGTTTCAATATGAAAACTATTATTTTTTATATCTTTAAAACTAAGTAGATTCCTTTTAGATCTAATTGAATATAATGCATTATTGATGCATAATTTGATCTCATTTTTTAACAAAATTATGACTTTTTCGAAGCTTTCAATCAGATTTATTGATCTTGATATAATATTTATTTTAGCTTCAATCGTTGCTAAAGTTGAAAAAAAAATATTTTCCTTAAGAATTGTGTGTATTATTACACTATCAATTAAACACGTCTCTATCATTAGCGTTTGAAGTCACTGCTTCAATTTTAGAATCCATATCATTTCATTTAAAAATTAAGAGTCATAACATACACAAAATAATTTAAAAAAATATAATAATAAAACACAAAATAATATTCCTACTATATTTTTTTATTTTTAATAGCATAACTTTAACCATATATGCTCCAATTTAAAAAATAGAATTTTATAGATGTTTGCTCAATAGTGGTTATTTGCCATCAACTTCGGTTTTATGCTCGGTCAACACCGATCAACATTAATCAATTGTTAGTCAAAACCGATAACTGTGGTTAACACTGATAACCTATTCAACAAATATCAACTTTTATATATATATATTTTGATCCAAAATTATACTGAAATAAAAATTTTAAAAGAAAAAATAAGATCAAAATATAATTTTAATAAATTGTATACCCGAAAACACAGAATTGGTTAGAAATTTTCATGAAATCCCTCAACCGTTTTTTTATACTATACAAATTTTATTTATTTATAACGATTAAACTCTCACATCTAATAAATACAATATAAAAGAATAATATATAAATATGAAAAATTAAACTTCTAATAAATACAATATAAAAGAGTAAGATATAAATGTAAGAGATTAAACCTAAACACAAATAAATTGATTTTGTATAATATAAGTTTCAATCTCTACACTTATAAACTCAATATATATTCAATATTATTGAATTCCAATAAGTAATTGCTTTCCAACTTTGCAGTGTATGGTGGAATACCAGTATGAAATGTAAGGGAAGAGAGCAATAGATACCCTAATTATCAGGTAACAGAAGATATGTTTACAAATCATCAGCTTTATCATCTATGAATCAAACAACAAAACAACACTAATATCCTAGCTCCTTTTATCTATCAACATTTTCACTTGCTAAAATGAAATTTCCTCAAATTTTACGTGAAGACAAGCCTGGGAATCAAATAAAACCCTGTTATCGGTCTTTCTCCATGGCAAAGTAACCTGACAAAAAAGAGTGAGATTTACAGATCCGTGATCACCAGTGAGACATGATCAAATAACAACCACCATAATACAGTTACACGGTGTAGTTGGCAAGAGAATGCAATCATCAAATCAAGTTGGAATCTTTGTCCCCTGCCAGAAAAGAAACAACAGTCATATGAAGCCTTTCCTAATAACAATCTAAATCCAGCAAAGAATAATTCCTACCATACCCAGCCTTCTGTGAAAGGCCAGCTCCACTTCTTTCCGGAGGGCTTCCAAATCCGTAGCATAATCTCTCTTATATTCCTCTACGCTTAAATCCTGCAGCTGCTGCTTTAACCTCTCCAAGGCAGTATCCAAACCACAGAAGTCTTTTAAAACCTGGATTTCTATTGTTCGGAATTGCAGTAGATTCTTAATCGCAACAAGGGCCTGTAAAAAAGTGCATCAGCACCATAATGATATTAGAACAAATACATGCCATCAAAATACAGTTGTAATCTTAACTCTTTTTGGAGCAAAGTTTTTGCAAAGGTCATGCGCATACTTATATATCACTTATACTAATATGGTGCTTCAGTTCTTATTAAAAATATTCACATTCCAAGTTAAAAATTATCAATTCAGCAATCAGGCAGCAGTGCTAACAAAGCATGGACATGTGTGAAACACTAAACCGCAAGAGAGAAGTTTAAGAGACACCTTCTCCTGTAGATCAAGATCAGCTGATGCTGTTAGATCAACCACAGACTTCAAGAACAAGCAATTGCTGAAAAATGGCGGTTCCACCTTGTGTACATTTTCTAATTGACATTCAGCCAGGTCAGCAACAAGAAACACAGCTTTTCTGCGAAGTCTGATATCAATGCTTGTGTTGCTCAGTATGTCCTGATAAAATATTGATCATAAATAGCAATAGTTAGGGAAATAAATTACTTTATATATACAAAAATTTTTCAAGCTCCCTTCTCTAGTCACCTGAAGCATCAGATCTCCAGCTTCGGCATAGAATAATTCCTGGCCAGCTACATTATTTCGAATCAAGGCTGAAACAGCATATAGTGCTTTTACAGCTTCTTCTATGAAACTAGATTTTACCATCTTCATTAGCTTTGACAGCGCTCCAAGTCTGAGGACCTAAGACACTTAAAATTATTGTTAATCAATTTTAATTTCACATATCTCATTCAAACTAAAAGTCAAATCCTCAAACACATATGATCATATTCACCATGACAATTATAATAAAACATAAAACCATATGATGGCGCAAGTAAGGTTTCCTTGTAACCAAAAAAGACAAAAAAAAAATGAACTACCTGCTTCTGAATAAATGGGCTATTTTGACTGGCTTTCCCAAGAATCCATGCAGAAATTTTCCTTATATCTGTGTTTGGGTGATTCATCTCTCGTATAAGCACATCAAAGCCCCCAAGTTTGCTCAGATCTGTGAGGCATAAGATTAGCTATGAAAATCACTAATTTGAGTAAAAAGAGAAAATAACATGAGAACCCAATAATTTAGAGACCCCAGAACTCAGAAAATGATTTGTTCAGAAACCACCAATTTGAGTAAAAAGAGAATAACATGAGGACACCCCAATAATTGGGAGACCCCAGAATTCAAAAAACAATTTGTTATATAATGTACTTCACTGTAATAATGCCCTGATAGCATTTATCATCAGCTTTTGTGAAGATACGTACACTAATTTCCCATCGCCTACAATGAGAAGAAAAATGGCATTCTTCAGCACTACACATACACTCCACAGTATAATACTTAGGTGCATACTTCTAATTCAAGAAAGAAATTTTCTGTGCAGAGGCCCATCATTGAGCTGTGTTTGAGCTCTCTTATTGAAAAATGTCAGCACAAGAAAAATTATTGGAACATATTTTGACATTTCTTCAAGTTTTTAAGCTTTCATGGAAACATGGGTTTATAAGGAAATAAAATAGATTAACGAGTGTTTTTGTTAATCAAAGAAGAGCCATGCCTAAAAATTAGCTAGAGCAAGTGAGAATAACTTGTGAATGATTTCAACTGTTTAAAATCGTTACCTAAGGTTCTAACATCGATCTCAGGAGTCTAATGCTCATCCCACAATAATTGCAAGAAATCTAGAATGGACCACTTAAATTGATAGGGTGGCCAAATAAAAACCATCAGATGCTCAAGTAATTAAGGAAGTTCCCACTATTAAGCCTAATACACTTGTAGAATAAGTTTGTAAAATTACTTGAGTACATATGAGTGTCCCTAATTTACAGCAGTAATAAGTTGTCATGGAATGAACCCATGGTATAATTGTAATTGATTTATCTCCTATAGTAATATCCCACTATGCTAATTCATCCATAAAAGAGAACTAAAGAATTTTCAATTTGAAAAAAAATACTACAGTAGATGTTGTTGAATTGCCATAACTTTCTAATTCTATCCCAAAAAATTCATTATCCACTATTTTCACATTTTTTATTTCAAATATCTTCAATATTCAAGAGATGAAATTTTGTTCAAAGGAGACAAATATTCACAGTCCAAGCATTCTATGCAGAAACTTTTTCAGATGAGTTAAAGATACTATCCAATATGACAAATGATCATATTATTTTGCATTCATACTAATATATATCTAATTCACTAAATAAGAGGTAGTTTTGAGCCCTCAAGAAGTATTTCATCATTCTATGCATATTTATGCTTAACAACTTGGGGGAACATAAGAAAGCAATGAAAATCTTTATTCCTGATATTGCTTATGATAATTAATATAAAAAGAGTGGATAATGAACTTTTAGAAATATAAATGGAAAGAAATGACACTATCACATCAGTAGTTATTGTTTTTGATGTGATCCATAGAAGTCTAAGAATGTTTGATCCAATAATGGAGGACACAAGCCAAAGTCATTGAAAATGTTTAAGACACAAGCTAAAGGCAAGAGGAATGACACGGCAGCCAAGGATAATGTGGCATATGACTTGGAAGCCAAAGATTATGTGGAAAATGATGTGGCACATGCTTGGTGACACGTTTACTTGACAAAACATGATGAGGTAAATTGATTAGGTGGAAATTCATGTGGAGAAAGCAAGAGAATTCATTTGGAGTCAGTTTCCTAGTTGTTATGGAATTTTTGAGTTTTTAAAGAGTCCTAAGGTATTTAGAAGTATTTAATGTTTAGGAAAGTTAATTTTAATTGAAGGGCTATGTCTTGGAGTACTAGTTCTATTAAGAGTTGTTTCTTAAAAGGATAATTTCCTAGCATTTTTTGTCTTCGTCAAATTAGAGTTTTCTGTTCTAATAGAGTTAGGCTTCTATTTCAATTACAAGAGTTATTAACCTATATAAAGGGTTGTAAGAAACAAATTAAGAATATGATTTGAAGAATAATTACATATAGTTTTATTTGTCTTTATTCCAATTCTTATCTAAGCAATTAATTCTTATTGATTCTTATTACATTCAAACTTTGATTTTTGGGCACATCAGTTTTTTTACCCAAACTGAAAAACCATCAATCTAATATGCATGAATAGAAAACTCTTCAATTTAATTCAAATAAATGGGAAGAGTGAAATATAATTAAGAGAAAAAATATTAGAAAAAAGTTAGGGCTTCATTCCTAACAACAGGGTATTCAGATAAATTAAAGGTATTGTTAGATCATATTTTTCAAACACTACTACTTCAAGGTTAGATACCAGAAACTACATATATTTTTGAGAACACTACAGAAAGGAGATAGAAGAGTACTGGCACAGGTTCATTTTGTGCCTCCTCATCCTAAAGAATTTGAACTTCAAAGTGCACACAAACACTGCAAAGTAATATTTATGCCTAGGCCCAATAATAAAGAACTTTTTAACTATTTAGACTGTTAAAGGGGCTTCATTTGCCACTCTGACATTACTAATTACTTGATGGGAGACCAAGGCATTTCAACTGTGGAGGAAAAATAAGACCACATTATGAAAGGAAATGAGGTCGACAGAAAATATGAGGAAAGAGAGGGGTTGGGTGGAAAAGGCGAATGAGGACATTGAAGAAACGAACCAGAGGCAAAAGAGAGGATGAGTGAATGATGTAGCAGTTAAGAATGACATGACAACATGTTTGGCATGACATGGCAAAGCAATGTGGCATGAGTTGGCATGTTTCTTAGTTGTGGGGAATTTAATTTAATTAGCTTTCCTAATGTTATTGAGTCTCTAATTTAAAGTCAATTTTCTTTTATTTTGGGTTAATTATTAAGTCTTAAAGGAATACTATTTTGATTTAGGAAATAAAAAGCTTTTTAGGCTTATTTAATTAGGAAAACTCAATTTTAATTAGAAGTCTATTAATATTACTTCCTAGAATTATAGTTCTCTAGAATTTGAAATTAATTAATTTTCCTAATTCCAGTTAAACTATTGTTCTATTTTAATAATTTTTCTATTTTAATAGAATTAGCATTTTTATTTTAATTAGGAAAGTCACTAGCCTATATAAAGGGTTTAAGTCTTTTAGTCAATCAATTATCATATTATTAATAAAATTCAGTTTGAGTTTTTTAATAATTGTTTTGCAATTTGCATTGAATTCTTGTTTATCTCTTTGCATCTGTTGAACAATATCAACCCTAAACGTTCTTGTGAACGACATCCCCATCAGTGTTTATCATGTGTCATTGCTACATCCCAAAAGAAGCATAAAAACACTCGAGGTGGCAATTCAAAGAACTAAAATGTTTTACAAAGATCTTCTCACTTCCTTTGACCAATTTTTAATTTTGAAACCATTTTTTGTTGACAACAGAAATTAAAAATGTGAAAGATCATTATCAAAAATATTAAAACGAATGCAGTAAATTATATTTTCACTGGAGTGTATATGTGCATTAAGATAAAATAGGAGAACCATACATACCATTTGCGTTATCTATGGACTCCGCAAGAATCAAAAGCTCCTGCAGGGCACGGTAGTGATCTTCCACGGACAGAGAAGAATTGTTCAAATCACCTAACGCAATTTGCATCAACTGTGAATCTGATGGCATTTTCAACTTCTCCATAAGTTCCTGTGTCAGCACTGAAACAAAAATAAAAATCCGAAACATGTGCTAAACATAGTAGAAACAGGGCATACCAAACATGTAAAATCCACTTGGAATAGCTGAAATAATTGGTGACAAACATAAATCAATAATGTTTTAGTACAAGATTAATTCTCCTTCAAATAGTCCAAAATGAATCAGCTTTAAAGAGAAAATGTTTGACCTTTATTTCCATTTGGCGCTTCTTGAGCTCAGAAGGAGATAAACGCTGGACATCCTGCGCAGTTTCCTTCAACTTGGCTGAATCAGAATGACCTGACAACAATTTGAAATTTAATTTAATTAGAATTAGAATTATGTTATTGGGAAAAAAAATGGAAGTAACGATTAGTTAAGTAACCGTACCTATGGCCCACTGTAACATCCCATCAAGTGAAGAAAAACCACCGTCAAGTTGATCAGGATCTCTGACAACAGAAGCCGCCGAAGTATCATCGTTGGGTTCGGTTTTTCGCAGCAGATCCTCCCCTTCTTTGGCAGTAGACCAAAACAGACTTGACGAAAATGAGTTATTTTCACGCTCCGCCGTCGCCGCCGCTGTCAGTAAGAATATTAGACACAGAGAAAGAGAGTAACGTGAGGCTACACTCTGTCGTCCTGCCATGGATATAATCCAGATACTATCACCGCTACACCACGCAGCTTCCCTTTATTTGGTGAATTATGTTGCTCTTGCTTTTGGGAATTTATGAACTGTCTCTTTGATTTTTCCTTAACACGTCACATCTTTCAATTACTACCGTTGGTTTTCCATCTGACGGTCCTGGATACTTGTAGCGATTATAACACTTTGATATGATAGAGTTCTAAAGTATAAAAAATAAAAGGAAACTTGCAAAATTAAAAAAAAAAAAGGTACATCCGTTGCAAATTGCACCACTCATATTTGGATTTATTTATAATTATAATTATATTTGTTGTATTTTATAATCTTAAAATTAATAAAAAAAGAAAAATTAAATTAATTAGCATAAATATTAAGGGTTTAAACAAAATTACTTCAAAAATTAAAAATTAAGTAAAAATGTCCTATTTATCTAAAATAATTAAAATGCTCTTGTATTTAAGCATAAAATTTTTCATATCCCTATCCATTTTCCCTTGAATTCACTATTAAAATTCAGTAGAAAACCTGAGACTTCTACTGGCTCAGTGGTTGTTCAACTTCTTCGGAAATTTTTTTACATTTTTCTTGTTTTCGAGGATGAAAATGACAAAAAATGTTAGTATATCATCTCTACTCTTATGTAAATCATTTTATTGTTAGGATTATTTGAATCAATATATTTGAATAATGCATAAAATGTAATTATTCAAATCTACTCTTATTTGAATCATTTTATTGTTAGGATTATTTTGATTTGATGAAAATTTCAAGATTTGAATGTTTAGAGTTTTGGTTTTGAATAATGCATAAAATGTATTGATTCTTATTAGTTTTGATTTATTTTTTTTAGAGCTATTGTGTTATAGAATGTGTAGATTCGATTTTTATTGAAATTAAAGACTGAAATGATTTTTTGATCTAAAAATGGCTTAGTTTGACCAAAGATCCACCTTGGGGAAATCTTGGGATTCCCTAGGGTGAATAAAATCTCTTCCAGATTGAAACGATGCCATGTGAGAGGGAGGGAATGCAATTTTTGAAACAGTAAGGACTCGGGGGACGACGGGGGAAACCTTGAGGAGGAAAGTAAGGGGTGCTCTTGGGGACCTTGGAGAATTCGGGTGGTGGAGGAAAAATTAATATTTTGAAACTATATGACCTGTAGGAGAATAGAAAATATATAAGGGGGAAATATGATTTTTTTAATATTTCATTGTACTCCCTAATATATTATATACTATCAAAATAAACCCTATATTTTCATAACATATACAAACTTGATATTCTTAGAATATCAAAATACCTTCTCTTTGTTTGTGTATTTTATTTAACACCTTCATATTTTATCTAATTTTAAAATACCCTTATATTTATCTAACATTTATTTAACATCTTCAAATATTGTATTGTATCAAAATGTCCTTAGATTTTATCAAAATATCTTTATATATTTCTAACATTTTGTTTAAAACTTTCTCACATTTTTTAATTTCAAAATCTCTCATATTTTTCTAACATTTTTATATAGCCCTTTATATTTATCTAATATTTTATTTAACACCCTTATATGTTGTCTTGGATCAAAATGTCCCCATATTCCTAACATTTCATTTAAAACCTTCATCCATTGTTTATCATCAAAATGCCCCCATATTTTTCTAACATTTCATTTAACTTCCTATATTTATCTAACATTTCATGTAACATTCTCATATGTTATTTTATATTGACATGCCCCTATATTTTTCTAACATTTTATTTAAAACCTTCATACATTGTTCAATATCAAAATGCCCCTATAATATACGAACTTGATTTAATAAATAAAATTAAGTTTTGAGTTAAGATTTGTATAAATACGTTTTTCTCATGAATTGATTTGTTTCAACTCAAATTTAATAATACAAATTTTTTTCTTTCGAACAAACTCATAGTATCAAATATTGAGTAAAAATGAAAGAGAGAGTGAAAGTTTAAATGATGTGAGAAATGTATGAGAGTGAAAGTTTATAGAGAAGTGGTAAATAGTAGTTTTGGTATTTTAAAAAAATTTTAGGGCATTTTTACTTGAGACTTTGATTAGGGCATTTTACTTAAATACATTTGGGTATAATTATTATAAAATATTTTTTATTTTATTTGTTATATTAATTGAAAATAATATTATTTTTGTTCTCAAAAAATTAATAAATAAAGATATAATTATAATAAAATTAAGATTATTATTTAATACATAAGGTAGATGTGGTAATCAGATTATCGAAATATTTTATTATTTATAAACCTAACAAAGTAATATAAGTAATAAAAGATAAATTATTCAAGTAATATTTAATTTTCCTCAACCAAACGACCCTTTTTATCTAAAATGATTCCGCAAAATTTCAACCATAATTTATAATATTACAACTATCACAATATTGATTGCATATTTAGGAATTATGTAATGTATTATTCAAAATATGTACACAGTTAGAGTTACGACAAAGGCTAGTTATCCTCGTTAGCCCCCACTAGAGCTTTGATTTTAACTTAATTGAATTGAATATAGTAAAAAAAATGAGCTATATAAATTTTAGTGTAAAGGTGATCTTCATCATAAATTAATAAGTAGTTATCCCTTTCCCTAACTTCGCCCAAGAACCATATACAAAATGGGAACCAACAACAACACTAAGCATACAACTAAGTAATGATTTAAAAATGTGAAATTAATTAAAATGATCAAATTCAAGGGGATTTAGAAGAAATTGATTGACTTTTTAGGGTTATACAAATAAAACAAAAATGTCTAACGTAATACCGTCACTCCTTTTATAAATCCTAATGTTTTATACAAAACATCATAAACAAACCTTATAAACTTTGAGAAGAAGGAAATTCATTAAATTCATGTATTTATACTAATATTAACTCTAAATTTTATTTATTTGATGATTGTTTATTATTTTTGGTGTGTTGAATTTATTTGACAAGCTTTGAAATGTATTTTAAAATAAAAAATGATAGAAATGACTAACATGATATATTTTTAATAGAAAAACATGAGGGTAAATTAATATTTTATGATATAGTTTTTTAAAATTATATTTTACCATGTAGGAAGGGTAAACTGATAGTTATCATTCGAGTTTTTTTTTATATTTTATTATATAGGGGTTTTTTTATATTTTACCAAGTGAGGGATAAACTAATATTATATCATGTAGGGGTTTATTGATATTTTATCATAGATAGAGTAAAATGATATTTTACAATATTTGTATTAAATTTTTTTAGAGTATATTTATACATTTAGTTATGAAATTTCTCATTATTTTAATTACGAAATATATATAGGAAACTTTGGTATTAGCATAAATGGATATTTTACTATAGGGGGAAACTGATATTTGACCATGTGGAGGGTAAATTAATATTTTACTATACATGTGTAAATTGATATTTTCCCACATTCATATTGATTTTTTTAAATATTATACTTATATATTTAATTATGAAATT
The DNA here is from genome assembly GCF_011075055.1 of Mangifera indica. Classification (NCBI taxonomy): domain Eukaryota; kingdom Viridiplantae; phylum Streptophyta; class Magnoliopsida; order Sapindales; family Anacardiaceae; genus Mangifera; species Mangifera indica. The sequence goes on from NC_058146.1 coordinate 9,480,968, forward strand.
TCTAAAGATAGTAATATAAAGGGGTGGAAACGGAACAGAACGGGGATAAGATACATGTGTCCTTGTTTCTAGCCTATCCTTAATTACAAAAATATTTTTCATCATCATTCCCTTTCCTATTGTTATCGGAGAATCCACTCTCTATTAGGGTGAGGGAGAGATGGGGACCCTAAATTTGGATTGTAGTTACTATTTCTATATGGAATAGTTACATGGAAATAAAGAAAAGATTTGAACTGGGATCCCTTTTTTATTGTGGTCAAGAAATTGATGTTATTCTTATTAATTAACTTGAGTTTGAGGAGAGAATCCATGTCAATTATGGTAATTAAGGTACACGCAGTTTCTAGCATGCAAATCTAGTTCATATTTATGTACCACTAGAGGTTGAGATTGTTTCGAGTTATTCATTTCATTGGCTATGCTTGAACTCTCTAATATGCCTATCTCTAGAGAGAATGATAAGATTGCACAAAAATGGGGACTTTTTAATTGTATATTCAAAGAAAAGAAGTTGAGCCAAGGGTAGTTGAAGAGCACTTCAAGTAAGGTCTATGTCGATTATGTATTCTCTTTGAGATGCTTTTGTTCGAGTGTGAATGGTGATCTTATAATGGTCATGCGATGATGATTTTTTTCCTTTCATAAAACTACTCTAATAAGGCTTTAATGTATAAACTGTTATATAAGCTAAAATGGTTTGTTAACTCCTCCACTAACCATTGATTATATCTTTAATGGTGGGATATATTAAAGCTCACAAAATGAAGGTCCTAACGTGATGAATTTTTGAAAACAAACATACACTATCTGTTGTCAAAATTTGTATCACCTAGAAGACTCAACATTCAAAGTTTTCAGTGGTTTATTTTGTAGTAAATCATCAAGCAATGGTGGGAGGTTAGTAATTTTATATTCTGTAAATTTGTATTTCTATCTTGCATATTTTGTGTTTGTGCATAAATAGAAACATTTTTTTATGTCCAACATTTGGTATTAGAACATCTATGACTTGTGCCTTGCTTTGTTGTTGAATTGCCCTGAATTTTATGTTTAATCAAATTTTGCTTTAGAGAGTGAAAATTTACTTTAGGCATTTTCTGCTTACAATTATTGTTTATGTGAATTTTACATGAAAATTTGGGAACTCTGATATATGGAACATCAAAATTAGAGTTTTGTAGGCTGATTTAGGGTGTTTTCTCTATTTGGGTCTAAAACTAGATCAATCAATCCGAATCATGATCCGACTAAAGGTTAGAGATGACATTTAGATGACATGTTGGTTGCACATGGTTTTTGCAACCTACATGTCTTACTTATTTCTCTAGTGTCTTCTATATTACCTTATTCAGTAGACATGTCATCTGCATTTAGAATATGTATACAACATGTCGTTTATCTCCTATTAATAAAAAAAAGGTTTTTGTCTTTAGGTGACTTAAACTCGATAATGAGACCTACTGACTTGGTTGTTGAACCATTAAACTAGTTTTGCTTTTTACTTCTTTTAATGATTACATTGTTTAATTATACTATTAGTTTGTTGATTGATTTATAATCAAAATTATTTTTTATAAAACTATTTTGCAATTTGCATATATGAATTGTTGTTAGACAACTCCTTAGGATACCATTGGGCTGTTTTGGTTCTTCTGTTTTCAAAATTCATCAAAATTTTATTAAAATTTTGTTTGACTAGAATAGTGTTAGAGTGTGCTTAAGCATATCATGCAGATAAGGGATATATTGGCTCAATTAAAGGCTCTTGAGATTGAGATGTCCGAATCTTTCTTGTGCACTTCATACTGAATTCACTTTCATAGCAATATAGACCTTTCAAAATCTCTTATAACACACATAAGGAAAAATGGTCAATTAATGAACTCCTAACCATGTGTGTACAAAAGTAAGGAAGATTATTGATAGAAATGGGTTAAAGTGCACGTATGGTTATTAAAAAATTGGCTTTTTAGGTCCCACATTGGTTAATTTATTCTCTTTGTATTTTACCAAAGGCTATAAATAGAGGCCTTGGTTTTGATTCAAAATCATCTCAAAAACAATTGTAGTCAAACATAATTGTATTGAAAGAATCCTATTATTAGGGAACTCTAATAGTTTATTTTTCCTTTGTAACTATTTTTTGAAAATAGTGAAAGTAGTCAGAGATACCTAAGATGTAGGTATATTTACCAAACCTTGTAAATTCTTGTGTTTTTTTCTTTTATTTTTCTGCATTTTTATTTTCTGCCTTAATTATTTCTTATATTTAATAGCATAGTAATTGTGTTTTATATTTTCGCTACATAACAAGTGGTATCAAAGCCTAAGTTTAGGATAGTGGGTAGTTATTTATATGGTTATATGCATGTTTAGGAAAATACTATCTAAGAAGGTTGGTTTTTAAGGAGGCTTTGTTCCTACCAATCTTTCCAGGGTATTTTCCTAATGCATATATTATCATTTTTTGGCACTTACTACTAACATAGGTTATAGTAATTTTTTAGCTATTGAATATAAATTTGTGAGACTTGGTTATTTGAAAAACTATTTACCAAGTAAATTGTAGTTAGCAAAAAATGACATCGACATCAACAAAGACAATTATGACAACTGCAAAAATTGATGTGGAAAAATTTGATGGCTAAAACAATTTTGGCTTGTGGTAATGTGAAGTGATAGACCCCTATATTAAGAAAATCTTGATATAGCTCTGGAGGAGGAAAAACCAGAGAAGATGGATGACAAAGAATAGGTGAGGATCAGCCACCAAGCTTGTGGTACAATCCATATGTGTCTTTGTAGAGAGTAGAAATATATATTCATGAAAGAGACATCTGCAAGTAAGATGTAGAAAACATTAGAAAACAAGTATACGAAGAAGAGCAATAAGAATAGACTTTATTTGAAGAAGAGATTGTTTCGTCTTCAATTGAAACCTAGTACAAGTATAAGTGATCATATTGATATTTTTAACTAGTTAATAACTGATTTACTGAATCTGGATGAAACCTTTAAAGATGAAGATAAGGCAATACTTCTACTAAGATCTTTTCC